>NC_134593.1:69476355-69824272 GCF_037038515.1 Microtus pennsylvanicus
GGGAACCAAACGTCTAAGGTTCAGCTTTTACTTAGGGGAAATTTTCAAAAATTTCCCAATCTACAAATTTAAAGATTGAAAAATCTTCATATGCATCCTGAATCATTTTCAAAAAGTTCAGTCCCTCCCTTTGGGAATATGGATTGAAATCTGTTTGTTTCATACCCTGTTGCTATAAAGGAAGCAAAACAAACGGACTGGCGGCCAATCAAGATGGCACCCTCCAAAGGCATGAGCACACACATGCACACACACATACATACACACACGCACATAAACACATACATACACACATGCACATACACACACGCACATACACACATACATACACACACGCACATACACACATACATACACACACGCACATACACACATACATACACACGCACATACACACATACATACACACATACATACACACGCACATACACACATACATACACACGCACATACACACATACATACACACACGCACATACACACATACATACACACGCACATACATACACACGCACATACATACATACACACATGCACATACACACATACATACACACGCACATACATACATACACACATGCACATACACACATACATACACACACGCACATACACACATACATACACACATGCACATACACACATGCGCATACACACGCACATACACACATACATACACACACGCACATACACACATACATACACACATGCACATACACACATACATACACACACGCACATACACACATACATATACACATACATACATGCATGCACATACACACATGCACATACACACACGCACATACACACATACATATACACATACATACATGCATGCACATACACACATACATACACACATGCACACATTCATATGTGTGTGCACAAAGACAAAGAAGAAACTTGACATTAACTCCATTTGTGTTGACCCTTAACACATGATGCTTTACATAACATAGGAAAGAGGGAGAGGCCACCCGAGTGGGCGAGCTGGATATGATTGCAATTGGATAGGCCTTGCCTTACGTTGAGTAGTAACCTGGAACAGATAGCCATGAGTGAGTAGAACACATCCCTATCAGAGGAAACCGCCTGAACAAAAACCAATAGGAGGAAATGAGTTCCCATTGTGTGTGCACATGAAGTTCCGTGGAGAGGAAATCGCCTGTTTCAGCACACTTCCGCTCCCTTCCGGAGCTGCCACGGAAAGACCAGAGATGGTGTCTCCCTCAGCCTGGGCTAGGCTGCAAGGAAATAAGTGGGGTTTTTAGCAACTCCACCCACATTCCTAGACTTCTGGAAACTTCTGTTATAGACTGGATCTTGGGTTTTTCTTTGGTTGTATTCGAGGCTGTATGCATATAATGTAAAACAGCACTTGGCTTCAGCATCCTGCTCTCTTTGTAGACTTTATTCATTTCCTCAGCATCCACCAGCCACTTCCACGGAGGTGTCATACGGGGCCACCTCTCCGCAAGGGCCCTGGTTCTCTGCCGAGGGTCAAACCATCAGAGAAGAGGCCTAGGATTAGCTCAGGGCGGCTTCCCTTTCAGGTCTCTTACGTGTACAATAACGACACCGGCACTCCCGTTACCTGCTATTATCTATAGAAATACAGTTCTCATCATGAGCATTTGATTTTGTGGAGCACTGTGTGGTGCCTGGCGCTCGTTCTGAACCACAGAGACCAGCCATTTTCGGTCCTGGAAGATGTAGGGGTATAGCAGAGGGAGAGGATTGTATGTTCCAGTCACATAATAAGTGAATTACCTAGGTCTCTGGAGCCCCCAGGGTAGGGCTTGGAGACACCTAATAGTCCTCAAAGAGCTTGGATTGAGAAGGACTTATTATTTTTTTCTCCTTTATGTTGCTTGATTGACAGTTTCAGTACAGTTAAGCTGGGATCTGCAGGGATGCTACTATAACGGGCGTGCATGGTGGAGTCATTTTCCACTGACATCATCCTCTGAAAGAGGTTCCTGAGAGAGGGAAAATGAAAGCAGAGGAGGGAGGCGGAGGAGCCTGAGCGCCTTCTGTGCAGAGCCCGCCATCTTGCCTGCTGGCTGCACCTCCACCCTGAGCTTGGCTGAAGCCCAGTGTTACTGACCCAGTCCAGTTTCCTCTCCTGTCCTCCAAGGGACCGTTTGCCACCGTGGCCTGTGGCATCTGCAGACACTGTGTGTAGGAGTGAAAAATCGATTCAAAGACACTATTTCTTGAAGGCACCCAAGTTCTACTGCAGTTTACATTGGAGTTGGTGACTTTCAGTTTGCCCTGGAGGGTTAAAACAGTCTTGGTCCTTATTATAAAATGCCATTTGATGGTTCTCGGTTGATAATCCTGAGGGGAGCAGCCAGCGAGAGCCAGATACTATTCAGGGTGCTGGGCTCCCGAGATGCCCTGGCTTGGCCTCAAGGTCAGTTGATGAGAACACAGAACAGCGTGGTCAACCTCAAGGAGACAGGGCAAGGTTAGAGGGGACAGTGCTCAGAGTGGGTGGTCCTGGCTCTTCTGGGCAGTGGATCAAAGGACTGGCCTTTTCTGAGGAGATTTGGAAGCTCTGAAGGACAGCAAGCAAAGAAGGGGGGAAGGGGCATCACAAAAGCACAGTCGTTCCAATTAACAAATGCCTGCTAATTACTTGCTTCTGGGACTTATCAAGTCTCATCTATAAACTAAAATTAAAGGGCGATTGAGCCTTAAGCTGTTAGCTTTGCTGTCTTCCTGCCTGCTTGCTTCCTTCTTTCAGGGGAAAACCATACAAATTAAGAATCAAATTTGCCAGCAGATAGCATACGGTTGCAGGGAAACAAGACTGCTTTCTGCAGTGTGGACAGGGCTGGGGCGTGGCCACGTTACCTTCTGGCGCACTTCTTGTTCAGCAGGCCTGTGGGGAAAAGAATCCAGGGAAACGTGTGCCTGGGTTCTTGCCTGTCCAGCACTGGCTGTCTTCCATAGCAGGGCAGAAACATGCAAAGTAGCCACGTCTGTCTGTCCTTTCTCCTGGACCGAATTTTACTCTCCCCTCAAGCTAGAAATGCCTGCGGGGGATAAAAACAAAGGCTTCTCACATGACACTGAATAATGGTGGTTTCAAAACGCCTGGTGGTTGAGTCTAATTTGCAGGGTGAGGTCACAGGATCGCCTGGAAAATTCCAGCGTGAGTTTATTCACATAGTACTGGACATCAAAAATAACAAAAAAGTGGAAGCCGACTCTTGAATTGTTTGGGAGGAGTTTGTGTTTCCTTGCGTTTCAAACATCGTGACTTTTGTAGTTGTTCTGAGCAAAATGCAGGCTGTAGTTTTAAAAGCAAAAAATTGAAGGGCATGAGAGAGAAATAGGCCAGAGCTTAAAAATGTAGCTGAGAGATCAAAGTCAGAAAACCCGAGGGAAACATGGCACCTGGAGGGAGAATAGGTCCCGGGTGACTCCTCTCGGCCGCGGAGGCTGATTGGGAGCTAGGGAACCTGGAGTTTTTCATGGATTTGTGGAATTCCTGTGACTTTGTTCTACAGTGCTGACCAGCGGGTAAGGTGCCTGCTTCGCCACTGGCTTTGTAATCTCAGTGCTTTGCCTTTCATATAATGGCTTGTTTGTTTTGAGGCTGGCGCACACTGGCCGAAGAATCAGACATTTGTTTCACAGTGCTTGTTTTGAAGACATCAGTTCTGGGTACATCTTCACACTGCCTGTAAAAGGAGAGGCTTATCTGGGTGAGCTGCACCGTACAGGCATGGCGGAGAACTATATACGTCTCCTACTATGTGGAATAAAAGTGAAGTACGATAAAACTTCATTTCAATCTAATTACTGAAGACCCTGAACTATACATTATTCATAGAGATGTACGGTTTTATTAATTAGGATGACATATTTGAGAGGGCCAGGGATACGTTACCTAATAATGACCCTTAAGAAGCTCTTATTAATGAAAAGATAAGAATGATTTATTAGTGGAATTAAGATATTTATATCTAAATGAATGGTAATGAAGTGTCTGAAAAGTTTGGGCTCATAAGTAGGGTAAATAGTTGCATCAGAATTAGGTTAAGACTGTTCATTTGTTCATTGAGCAAGCCCCTTATACCCCTTAATTTCATAACTAGTTCAGAGGTCAACTTTGGCCTGGTCTGGGGGCGGTTTCAACTCTCATGGGAAATCTGCCGGGTTACTGGTGGCCGTCTGCCTGGAAAATCTCATGTGAAACGTTCTGAGGTGCCAAGCATAAGTTAAGAGGGTGAAGAAGCTGGGATTAGCTAGTGTTGCCTGCCGTCAGCGGGGAAGGGAGGGTCAGATGCCTTCGGTTGCTACCCTTGGAGGAGGCTCACCCCTTCATTCTCCAGAGTCATCATCAGTGTTACCGTTGGCACCATTTCTGGGTGTCTTGAAGACCCAACAAACAATGACTCTTCTACTGGAGGGGTAGCCATTCCAGTGTCTTAATTTACCTCTGCTCCGAAGAAGGAAGGATGTTTGAGTTGAATTTATTTCACTACATAGACAATATTTTTATTTTCACTACCTTTAAGGAACAAAATTATTTTATAACTCTTTTGAGTGTGTGTGTGAGAGTGTGTGTGTGTGTGTTTATATGGGAGAGGGTGGTTACTCTGAATGGGCCCTTTTCTATTTACTGTTTTTATTGCTATTTACCATTGTGAGAATTCATTCCACCAATAGCTTTGGTGTAATGGCCTTAGGGCAAGACTTCTGGTCTCCTTAAAAGGGAGAGAGGGTCTCTCTCTCTCTCTCTCTCTCTCTCTCTCTCTCTCTCTCTCTCTCTCTCTCTCTCTCTGTCTTGGGTTTTAAAGACTGAGTCAGGAGCCAGGCGGCATTCCCAGCTCCCTCCATCCCCAACTCCACGAGTCTGCTCTTCCCAGCACCCCTTAATAAATTGATACGTGTGTGTGGTTCATGCTACTTTACAATAATTTCAAGTGTAATTATTATTTTAGTTTATTAAGTAAAGTGTGGAAGCACTCCACGAAAATAAATTTGGAGATCAGTCCAGGTGCACAGATTACCACCACCTTCTTCCATTTTGCAGATAAATGATAGAAACCGTTAAAGACAGGAAAAGAGTGGGAATACCCTTGAATTGTCTGCTATGGTCTAGGCACTTTGGCTTTCCGTTCAAAATTACTTTTTAAATATAATGCTATCAGCTGTCCAAAAGATGGATATTGTTGTCCCAGTATACATAAACCAGGTTTTGAACGTCTTGACTATTCATCTAGCATGGAGCTGAAATCGGAACCAATTCTGTTATAGTTTTAGATTTGCATGTCATCTGTCCCAACTATTGCAGTGACATTTTATGCATCCAGTAACAAGAGCTGGAGAATTCAGCAGTGTGAGAACCCTCCATCAGTGTTAGCATGTTAGCTGCGGCTGTTGCTGCTGCTTCTCCTTCTTTCCTCCCTCCCTCCTTCCGTCCCTCCCTCTCTCCCTCCCTCCCTCCCTCCTTTTTATTATTTTCTTTTGCTGAATTTGAATCTTTGACCCTGTGCAGAGAAAGGCCTACTGTCCAGAAGTGCCCGTGAGGCCAAGCCTCCCAAATGGCATTTTCCTTCCTGCCGAAGGACGCAGTCCTTGGCTTTATGAGCTGCTAACAATCACTTTTTAGCACAGAGCTGGGAGATTGTTTTAATACACTTAGTGATGTTCCAAAAATAGCGTGGGGGTGGGTGGATCATAAATCTGAATCACTTGTAGGGTCACGGTGAGACCCATGAATGCTGGTAATCTCGGGGAGAAAGTCGATGAGCCCCAAGAACGAGGCTAGCATGGGGATGTTGTGTGACTGTCACAGCCCTTGTTGAGTGCCTGCCGTCTGCCCGTGGGATTGAAGGAGACGCGTGTGCTAAAAGCTTCTTTATTCACTGGGTAAAACGCGTCGTAAACATCAGCTGATAATATCCATGGTAATAATTATATTAAAAATTATAAAGCCATAAAGAGAGCTCTAAGATGGCCAGCCCAGCGTGTTTCTTTGAAAAGACGATTCATTAAAAATGACAGCATAGTGCACTTGATTTTTTTGTTTTTTTCTTTTTAAGACTTAGAGGAGTAAGCACCTGGATTCTGGCTTCATGTTCAAAATATTAGAATCCTGAAGGATGTTTTTCCCCTTCGCTTTTGACAACTCGGGGTTGTCATGTCCCTGCTATGCTGTCAGGTCAGCCGTGGACATGGCTACCTTGAACTCTCAGAGATGGGGGCCTCACTCCCTTGTCCTGCCGACCTGACTACTGAGTCAGGGTCATTAGTACCTGTGTTACAACATAAAGGGTCATGGTTAGGGCAATGGGACTGCCGGCTTTAAGACAACTTAGGAGCATAGATGGTTTGTTTAGTTCGTGCATTAAAACAGCTTTAAAAAAGAAAAGGAAAGAAGAGAGGAAGGAGGGAGGGAGGGATGGAGGGAGGAAGGGAAGAAAAAAGGAAAGAAAGGTGAATCAACCATGTCACTTACTCCACATTTTAAATCACATTTTGGTTTATTATTTATTTTATCTTTTTGTTTGTTTGTTTTTTCGAGACAGGGTTTCTCTGTGTTGCTTTGGAGCTTGTGCTGAAACTCATTCATTAGACCAGGCTGGCCTCAAACTCACAGAGATCCGCCTGCCACTGCCTCCCGAGTGCTGAGATTAAAGGCGTGTGTCAACACTGACCAGCTAGCATTACTTTTATTTTAAATCCCTTTATAGACAGGTAATATGTGATCTATCGGCTAGTCAGTTGATCTTCCTATAATTGACGTTGTGTCCAATTAGAAAAAGAACTTTCTCGGAGGTGCAAACCTTCCACACATGCTGTGACCTTCTGTCTTTGCTGTGGCACAGCCTTGTTCTGGTCTAACATGTTTTATGTTCCGTGGGAAATAATACCTCCTGACAGCGACTCCTGGTGTCTATTACTCCTCAATCTAGCATGCGATCATTTATTTTCTCATAACAATTTATTCTTCATAGTACTTTGTAGTTGAGGTTGAGGCTCTTGTACTTGGTTGAATCTCCAAATAGGCCGAAGCATCACCCCTTAATGCCACAGATTTGGTGTTCGCCCCACATCTTGGCCACCCATCCCTGAATCATGGGTGTAGCTCAGTATCTCTGCACAAATCGTGACCAGACCAGACACTGTGTGTTAATCATTGCTCTAAGATAATGCAATCGACATAAGACTCTTCCTAGAATCAGTCCCTCTTTTCCCTCTGAAATCACATGAGCTCCAAGGCAGTCACACGTTTGCAGGGCAGAACCCTTGCTATAACCCTCTGACTGCCACTTAGGGTGGTTAATTTTACATTAGTTATGTTTTATTATTAGAAACAATAATAAGCAGTTATAATTTAACATTTTATGCCAAGCCTATGAAAAGTGTTATGCAAATTTGGCTATTATTAGGGAGCTCCAATTTGCAAGCCATTGTCATTCCTCTTCTATGGCTTTTTTAAATATAATTTGATCTCTTAAACATTGGCCAGCCCCACCACCACAGCCCACTGGCTGTGAATGGGAATTATCCAAATTACCGTCGAGTTGTTTAAATACGAAGCTGTATTTTACCTCACGACTTGTTCTTCAATAACACATAATTTCGGACACACAGTTTGGACAACAGACTGAGATTTCATACGCCTCCCGTGATGTCTCAGCGAACGTGGCTCTCAATAGAACGGCATCCAGGCTGAGTGATGCCGTGCGCTTTCTCTGTTTTCCCACCTTCAGGTGCATCCGTGCTCCAGAAATGGTTCCGACATCCTAGTAACACATAAGCTGCTCTTCACTTGTACGTGCAGAGGCAACGTGTGTGTAAGAGTCAAGGTCAATGGGGAGTTTTTATCATTCTTTTCTTACCTTCGGTTGTTTATGTTTTCAGTTTACCTTCAGAGGGTCAAACCTCTTTTTCCTCAAAGAAAATATATTTAAAATCATATGGCCAAGTATTTGGATCTGCTATGCTACATTGCTAGAAAACCCACTTTTAAAGACTTAATAATACTGTTCTTATAATTCCATATGTTGAGATTATATTTGCTTTAACTTTTCTTGTTACCTAATATTCGATTGGTTCTGATTGCTTATTTTTGTACATTATGTTGTAATTATAATCCAAGCACTTAAATTCTAATTTTTTTAATTTCTGATTTTTCTAACTTCTGATTTTTTTCTCTCAGAGTGTATTTGAGGAGCTGCTATACTTTTCAATCCTTTGCATCTCTTGGAGTATTTTATTTGCATATGGGAACTATGATGTGATTGAATATTTTGTAATGGCTGTTATATTTCTCCTCAGCACCCCCAGTTTGCTAATGGCTTCTACTGTTTTGTGTTCTAAGAGAGGAACTGGAGCCCACTCAGCTCATCTGTGGCTCGCTCTGGGGCACAGGGCTTCAGTCATTTCACGCATCTCCCACTGCCCTCATGATGGCTGGGAGAGTCCAGACCCGTGGGTGTGGCCAAGACTTTCACACCTCTTAGTGTGTCCATTCTGAGCGCTCCCTTGATTCACTGCTTACATTTAATTTGTTCTTTTATTTCATTGTTTTCTCTCCATGAACATTTAAGCATTCTTAGATGAAGTCTTCATCTTCTTCCTTGGGTTACCTTAATCTCTTCCTTTTTTTTTCTCGGTATTCCATAAATCCATGTATTTCCAGATCTGATGGGTTCTACTTGGATATTGATAGTGCTTTCTACCAAATTCAGACTTGAATTCTGTCAGTGGCCTCCCTATCTAACCGTATGTCAATGGCGGCCATACTTGCTCAGTCTCTTGCTTTCTTCTTATCTCCCCTAACTTCAGCTTCCTTGATCTTCGTTGAATACTGGGAAATATGCAGCTACACAACAATCTCTTAAAGTTTGCTTTCCCAACATCAGACCTTGTCCAGCCGTCTTGATCCCCCTCTTGGTTTGTGGAATGCCTCGTTCAGTCCTTTCAGATCTTCCTGGCGTATCTCGCTGTTTCTTTTGTTTGGTTCATTCATTCATGTTGAATGAGAAGAGACTTGCCCAAGCCTGCCCCTGCTTTGTTCAAGCCAGAACACAGCATCTTACAGCCTATGAGTAAGATTTCCCTCTCTGGTGTAAAGCAGCGCCCTTGGTGTGATGTGATTCAGTTCAGCGAGGCAGCAGCTTCAGAACGGCGTGGCCGCAGCATGGCCTCAGAGCTTCATACAGTTGGAATAATGTCTCCCGACCAGGTCCTTCACTTCACCCGTGCCAGCATGCAGCTCAGCCGAGCCTCCTTCCTGTCACCACCTCCACTTGGAGGGGCACCCTGGGGCTGCCAGCTCTCGGTTTGCCTTGCTACTAAAGAAAGCTTAGTTATTCGCTTCCTTTGTGACCAGTGACACATGGAGACTTCAGTTAAGACTGGAACTGTCCTTGGTTCCTAACAGACTTAAAGTTGTCTTTGTACTGCAGACTGTGGGTCAAGTTGGGCTACTCGGGGCTCAAGCTGACTTCTGCTGTCATCAGAGGCTTGACGTTGACTTTTATATCATTCTTATTTGCTTGCAACAATTTTAATTCTCAGAGGGACACGTGTGCCTGTTTTCAGCAAGAGAGTCCTGTTTCCCCCTTTTTGGATTGTATTTTTTAATCTAATCAGATGGTGACCCTTAATGGGGAGCAGTATAAGTTTACTTAACTAACTTATTCTTTGTGTTTTCCAATTTTCCAGGTAATACTTTCTGAGTTGGGCATTGTTTCTCCACACATAATTTCTGTTATCCTGCATTCTAAGTTCTTGTGTATACTAAGATTTTGTTCGAGAAATTCCTGGTTGAGGGTGGAGTAAGAGGGCTTAGTGGATAAAAGGGCTTACATACAAGCCTGATGGCCTGAGTTCAAGTCCTGGGTCTGCAGTGAAGCGAGGCTGAACTCCCAGACGCTGTGCTCTGACCCCCACATGCACGTGGTACAGGTACACACATGCACAGACAGAAAAAAGAATGTTGTAAAGGCATTTCCTGTTGATTCCGCTGATGTATATGTCTGCCCCTTCAGCAGCAACAAATGGTGGCTTTCATTGTTTTAAATAGCATCCTCGTGTTCCAAGACTTATCTCACGGACTGTGATTTCTTTTTTTGGCAATCTCCGTTCAGCTCTCTGTTTCTTCTTTCAGAGAAATACCAAAATAAATGTTTACATTCCCCCTACACTTACACAAGTCTTCCCTAACACTAGAAACAATCTCTGAGACATTAATAAATTGTGCTGACTCTACAACTTGGGTTAGTAGGGACTAAAGTTTTAATTGAAATTTAGATTAATTTTTAGTATATTTGTGTATATTTGTGTGTCTGTGTATGTGCCACCTGTGTTTGCGTACCAGCAAAGGCCAGGAGAGGGCACTGGATACCCTGGAGCTGGAGTTCTGAGCTGTCCAATTCAGACGCTGGGAACCAAAGTCAGGTCCTCAGCAAGAGAAGCAAATGCTCCCTTCCTGCTGAGCCGTTCCGCCATTTTACATAATAAAAGGTGAAGCTGGAGAAATGGGTCGTGGAAAGGAACTTGCCTGGTACAGGTGAGCCCCTGGGTTCAGTCTCTAGCCCAGGGGTGTGAAAAGAGCAACAGCAGCAAACCCTGTAGCCTTGGATTTGATCCTCACAGGCGCAAGAAAAAAATCTGAAAAGAAAAAGAAGGGTGAGAGAGAAAGCGCGCTAGTTGACCTGTGTCGACTTCATTCAATTCCCACTCACATCCTGACGTCGGCTTTACTCAGGGCTGTGCCTGTCCCGTGTGTTTTTCAGTTAGCATCACTCCCAGCTGATTTATGAAGCTACTATAAATGAAAGATTTTTATTATTTACGTATTCTGCCTGTTGACTGGTGGAAAACTATTGGTGCCGGTCAGCTTTACTCAGTCATCTCCTTTCTTGTGATCTGACTGAGCCCACCTTTCTGTGTGAGGATTAAATTCCACTCTCTTGGATTTTCTGGGGCTATTGTCACATCATTTGAAGATAATCACATGTTTCCCCTTGTCCAATAACTGTGTCACATATCAGTGCATGTTTCTATTATATATTAATGCTCTATCTCTAGACTTTTGGAAATTTGTGAGCAGCTTGGATTTTACAACCCACTGTGGCTGCAAGTGTCCTCGAGAGACTATTAATGAGTTATAGCAACCAGCAGCGGATCTTTTTTTAATCTTGCTAACTAAAATCTACTTAAGCACTGTATATTTGTTAGATTTTTTATGTTAAAAACAAAGTTTCAGGTGGTATATTTAAGACCCATTACTTGGGAAGCAGAGGACAGGTGGATCTCTGAGTTCGAGGCCAGCCTAGGCAACAGAGTGAGTCCCAGGACAGGTTCCAAAACTACAGAGAACCACTGCTTGAAAAAACAAACAAACAACAACCACAAAAACAAAAAAAAGATGAATATCCCTTCCTTGCTTTGATTCATTTTTTCATGTGTCTCTCCGTCCATCCATCCATCCATCCATCCATCCATCCATCCATCCATCCATCCAACAAGTCCTTGGTTCATCCTTGTTAAGACACGTAGTTCTGCTTGCATAATTTTTGTCCCAAAGTTCTCATAGTTCAACAAATGCTATGAAGCAGAAACAAACATACTCATTAAGCTCTTGTTATATTCCGATTACTACTAACAGGTTAGGGGCACCTGTGACAGAGTAATTAAAGCAGGCTTCATTCAGAGACGCCGTTTATTTCTGACTGGGGGTCCAGCTCCCTAGGCTCCAGAGTTGCGCATTTGAAGAAAGTCTGGTGTTGTGCAGACAGATGGAAAGAATTCTAGCAAGTTTCGGGTGGCTGAAGTTTCTTACTGAAGGAAAGCCTTTGACTTTATAGAAGAGGGACACAAAAATATCCTCTTTAGAGATGGCATTAGCATACGCATTAATACATGGAAATGATCACAAGATTTTTTTTTTTGGAAACTTGCACTCTAGAAAATGTATTAGTTAATATGTCAGTTAATGTTTTTCTAGACATGCCCAATTTTAACTGTTAATGCTGCTAAGAAACATTTAGATATTTAGATAAAACTTCCGTAAAATTGAGCCACATGCTGGTTAGTTTATATCAACTTAACACAGACATCTACATACCTGCGAAGTGGGAGTCTCAATTAAGGAATTGATTTTCTGCAAATCGGCCTGTGGGCTTGTCTGTGAGACATTTTTTGATTGCTGGCTGGCATGGGAGGGCCCAGCCCTCTGTGGGCGGCACCATCCCTAGGCAGTTGGGCCTGGGCTGTATAAGAAAGCAAACTGTGCAAGCCAGGAGGAGCAAGCCAGTACGCAGCATTCCTTCATGGCTTCTGTTTCAGTTCCTGTCCCCAGGTCCCTGCCTTGAGTCCACCGTGGTTCCCCTCAATGATGGATTAGAACATGTAAATCAAATCAACCCTTCCCTTCGCGTATTGCTTATGGTTATGGTGTTTATCACAGCAATGGAGAGGCGAGGTAGCACAAACCGTTTCCAGATCTGATGATAATTATGATTTTGATTTTTCTTTGAGAACAATTTCCACGTATGTGGAAACTTTGAGACATGAACTACCGTAAGTTTCAGATGCAGAATGAGGGGTTTGGTGGTAATCGTCAGAAGGGAAGGCACTTAAAAGCCTTCTGAAGTTAGGCCCAAAAGGTTTTGCTTGTAAAAGTTTCAGTGAAACAGAGTCGATGCTATTTGCCGTACCTTTGAAACACACCTCCAGAAAACTCACGAGATCTAAACATTTGGTTTGAACTTCCCTTTTGACATTTTTCTCTCCCCGTGCCCCGTGCTTTATTTTTGAATCATAAGATTGGAGGATTATAATGATACTCTACAGTTCTCAATCTCCCTTTAATTTACTATATTGTGCTCAGAGTCTAAGTTCCGAAGGAAATTAGATGTCCGATGGATATTTTGGAAGCAATCATGCCTCTTACTGAGATGTGCAATTACAATCGAAAGCCATGGCACGTTGGTTTGCAGTTGCACGCACAGCTGATTTCCTTATTTTTCATTAAATAAATTAGTGCATGGGTTTCCCAGCCTTGCTGGTGGCACTGACATCAGATCGTTCTCATGCCTATTGCAGGCCCTCAGTCCCGAAGCAGCGATACCACCTCCTCTGAGATGGGTTAGAGAGTCAGACGGAATTATTAGCCATAATGAACCCAGGCTTCTGCTTCAGGGTTAACAGAGCAAATCCCCACGGGTCACAGGCATCTCCCTGGAGATCCACCCTCTGTGAGGCAAGAGCACAGTTGCTAGCATGTCCAAGGCAGATAGATAGCATGCTGATCAGTATTTCTCAAGTGTCTCCTCTTGCTGCACCAGCAGAGCAGAGGCACTGCCCCCTTCAGGGCTGCAAGGGTTAAGGAGCGTTTTATATTGACAAAGACTCCTACATCTTACTCTCTGCTCCATCACTGTCGGAGCTAAATACCGAAGATACATTTCGGATTACTCACCATTCCAATCATTTGACTTCCTCCTTGGCTCCCGACAACTGCATGAAGCCCCTGAAAGAGGCAATGTTTACATGCGGCTCTGTCGCTGTTTATGTCCGCACCTCACAACCGCTGCTTTGTCCACACTCGTCACTTGTGCGTGGGTAAACTAAGGCTGACAAGGTAACTGTGACCTGCTGCAGATCTCCCAGCTAGTTTGTGATGTGCGGAAGTTAAAACTTCGAACTCCCGGCTCTGTCCGTTTTCTGACAAACAGGCAACAGGGCTGTTTTCCCAGACGGGAGTCATGTGTATGCAGAGTAGCGCCATTACTGTCCGCACTCCGGAGAAAGAAATGCCGGCTGCCTTTTCTCTCTGGAACCTGCCTTGGACCTAATGAGCTGTGTTTGGGGTGGAGGAAAAGAACATCCGAGTGAGTGAGTGTTCTGTGGAGCATCCACCCTCCACACAGACTCACACACACACCCCCCGCGTGACCAAGTGTGGAAGGAGAGTCGGGGGAAACTAAGCCGTATAACAGAGAACAGTGAACCCTTACAGTGGGCCAGCTTGGGGTCATGGATATTTATATCTGATTGATTAAAAAATGTTGGAACCATAGTTGGCGAAAGTTTGGAATGCTTGCTGGCCGGGAGCGACGAGGCACTAGTTACAGCGAGTGGCGGAGAGATGAGCTGGTAGCCTGACTGCGCATTTGCAACCCATGAGTCATTCTTACTGGAAAAGTGGAAACGGGCAGAGACTTCCATCTCGGCCAGCTGCTGCAGAGCCCATGCGTGACATAACCGAAATTTCCATCCACCGTGGTGCAGCCTTCCTACCGGGGCTCCAGACGCTACAGTCTCTTGTGCTGGTCTTCCAGACTCTTTCACGGACCAGTGCAATAGTCAAGTCTCAGAGCAGAGACAGCTAGTGAAGAACAGTGGTGGATGTCTTGTCCAGGGTCATGCCTGGACCTCTGGACTCTTAGCACTGTGAGTTTAATGAAGCAGCGTCTTTCCCATCAGAGGCTTCCTTTTGTTAACGTGTGAGTTATTCCAATCAACGCCAAGAAGACACGTTTCAGTACGCGACACGGCATTCGTGTTCACGTGCGCTGGGAGTTCTGTGGTAATCCTACAGTCACTTCACGTGGCATTGCTAATTAAAGATAGATTGCCGAGTCACACTCTGAAAACCAAGGGTCAAGGCACCTTTTGCACATGTGCTAATGACCAAAAGAGATAGACTTGAAACCATCTTGGTTTGGGAATAGGCCAGATACGTACCCAAAGTACTTAACTAAGTAGCTATGGAATAATCTGCATACCGGAGAAAAGTGGTGTTCAGATCCTTATTCTCTCTTCCTCTCTCCCTCTCTCCCTCCATCCCCTCTCTGTGTCTCTCTTTCCCTATTTTTTCTTGCCCTTCCTTCCCTTCTCTCTCTCTCTTTCTCTGTCTATCTGTCTCTTTCCCTTCTGTCTCTCCCCTCCCTCCCTCCTGCCCTCCTTCCCTCATCTTTCTCCCTCTCTCCCTCCCTCTGTCAGGTTTGCTTTCATTCTAAGCCATTGGTTCTCTTGAGAAAGAGGTCAGACCAGTTTGAGGAGCAAGCAGGCTTAGAAGAGCAATTGAAGTATGCACATGGGAACACAGATGATAAAATCATTTCAGAAAATAATGAACAAGTAACTTGAGAGTTTGTCTTGAGGGTGGTATCACAGGTTATGCCGGGTTATTAATTTTCCAGCTCAGCAGTGTGTCTCTTAAAAAAAAAACTTAAAGGGAAATGGAGATGCTTTTGAAAAGAAACGCAGTGCCATGGGTAGAGGGAATAACTAAGTGGAGTCCATGAGCCGGTAGGCCTGGGAAAGCAAAAGTGTTTACAATTGGGTACTAATTGTGTGTTAGACAAAGAGCCAAGATGGCTGTGCTGAGAATACTGGGGTTTATAGAGTTCTTGGTTCACAGGCATGTCCTAGGGGCTTAGACCTAGGTGTTGTCACAGTGGAAATAAATGTTAATGATGGGCACAGCTTCATCATAGGGTGTACTCATGAGCACAGCTTCATCATAGGGTGTACTCATGAGCACAGCTTCATCATAGGGTGTACTCATGGGCACAGCTTCATCATAGGGTGTACTCATGGGCACAGCTTCGTTGTAGGGTATACCCATGGGCATAGTTTCATTGTAGAGTGTTCTCATGTGGCACCTAATGTGGGGCTTGAACCCATGACTTGACCTGTTTTCTCAATTTCCCCTTCCATAAAATGGGAAGAAGCCTGTTTGGTACTATATAGATGTGACTCCTGACCAGGGCCAGAGCAGCCTGTAGTCTCTTCCTTGCTCCCTGCTTCTCAGTAGAACTCTGCAAACTGTTGGCCCATGGTTGCCATGGTGACACAGCACTGGGTGAAGTTGCTTAGAAATAATGACAAGTGGTAGCAGCAGGGAAGCCGAGTTGCGTGGTGACTGGGCTCTGAGGAAAGCAACAAAAGGAGCTGTACCCAAGGAAAGGAGAGGTGGCCACTGCAGTGAACACTGATGTCATCTTGCAGTGCCCATGTGTGCCTAGGCTTATGTGTTGTAGATTATACATAATTGCCTGGGTCATTTTATTCCTCAGAGTTTAGGCTTGAAATACAGTAAATACTGGTTGTTGGTTTCAGTATTTATCTACTTATTTTCCTTGAAGATAAGACCAACTGTTGGCTCAAACCATCTCTGTAGCCCACTTCATTCTTGTGGTGTGAGTCACTCCATGTCAATGGCAATTAACCGAAGTATGGCTGGAAATTGACTTTTCATGACCCTTCTAGAGTTGCGTGAAATCACTGTAAAACTAGGTCTTTTTAAAGCAATTGTCAATCCTTGTCTTCCTGTTGCCCCTGAACTCCTGGGTTCTGCTCGTAAGTCAGATGGGCGTGGGAAAAGACTTACTCTGCCCCAGGTCAATGGAGTTTCATCATCCCTGGGCTCAGGTCTGTCCATGCAGTGACCTACAGGGTTCAAATAAGATAGTAGTTTTCTGTCTTTCCAAGGTCGCAGAAACCAGTGGAACTTTCCTTCCCCATATGTGGTTCTGCACCAGAATTGCAGTGTCCTAAACAAGTACTGGGGTTGGTCTGATGTGGAGAGAGACCAAGGGCTGGAAGGCTCTTGGCATAATGTGTCCCCCTTAGAAAGCACATGTCTGGCCCGTCTTGGAGGAGGACACTCTGAGGCCTTCCCCAGAGACCTGTTGATCCCCAGGGGTGTGTGTTACTCTGCGCTTGCTAGAAAAAGCCAAGCCAAAGAAGGGAGTGGGCCTGTGGACTGTCCATGGCCTCTCAGACTCAACAGCCATTCCCCAGACAGCCCAAAGCACCAGCACCACTGCCCTTGACATTCCGAAGCCCTCCCCAGATCCGCACCCTCAACAGCTCCCTCCACTGCACAAGGAAGACTGAAATGGCCGCCGTTCAGGGCTTAGCAAGCAGAAATGGTCTGTATCCTGTGTTGGTGAGAGGGAGGAAACAGGAGGAGGGATAATTCCACCAGTGAGGTGCCGGTTCCCCGGACCCACGTCCCTCGTGCCGTTGAGGGACAGACTGCCCAGTCCTCTTAGCCTTCTTCCTTCCTAACCCTCCTTAGCTGCTGAGTGTAAGAGGAACAGCATCAGCTACCTCCACTCCCCTCCTCACCCCCTTTACCGTGCCACCCTCTCACGTCTGCGCTCTGCAAATATCCCCCTTCCCATGACATATGCTCCCATTAGATCCCATGGCTCAAAGGGCCGGCTCACAAATCTAGGCCAAACACAGCCGAGTTGATAAGATTTTTCACAAGAGTCCCTAAAAATACATTTCTCCTTAAATCAGCCTTGCCAGTCACCGAACAGCCACAGAACTTGAAGGACAGAAGTGGCTTTAGAAACTGCCAAGACCCCTTCTTCTTAAAGCTCAGAAACTGGATTCCTGGGGAGCAGAAATAATAGCAAGAACAACAGCGCTGCGGACTATTTCAGGTCCTATCATGAAGACGGAGCAAAGCGCGCCCGCCGTAAGGTCGGGCGCAGACCGTGAGCTCTGGAGTCTGTCCAGCTGTGTGTTCGCCCATTCATCTGCTCAGCCCCCATTCAGCAGGGATGTGTCCGGTGTTCCCTGTGTCCCAGAGTCAGATGTGTTGCTAGATGTCAGGGGATGCACACAGACCCTGTCCCGTTCCCACAGCCGCTCCACCCCAGCTGTGAAATAACTGTGCACACTGAACACCAACAGGTGAGCCGGCGTGAGCAGGGGAGACTGATGCAATATTACATCAGAAAAGCCTTCCCTGTAGGGTGACCTCCAAGGCATGGCTGTCTGCAAGAGTATTCCCAGCAGAAGGACCCGCGGGGCTGAGGCTTGGAGGCAGGATGTGTCTGGTTACCCTAGGACTGAGACAAAGGCCAGAATGGCTGGAAGGAAGGAAGCAGGGAGAGAGATTATCAGAGAAACTGTAGGACCAATCACAAAGGTCATTGTAGATGGTGTTCAGAGAAGCCGTGGGACCAACCATGACTGTCCTTGCAGACCATTGTAAGGCTCTTGACTGTGACGTCCAGGGACACAGAGAGGTGAGCCGATCTGCCTCCATTTCTGACTAGATTCCTTTGTGCTGGTTTGTTTGTCGAGGTGGGTTGGGAAGTAGTGTTGGGAGATGGCTTGGGAGATAATAGCACTAAGAAGCCCAGGAGAGAAGTAAAGGTGTTTGAGTGATGGAGAGTGCCCAGATACTGAGTCTTCTAAGAAGATGGCATCCACGTTGCCCATCTGTGTATCATATGCAGGGTTCCTGGGAAAGGAAGAGAAGGACAAAAGAGAGAGAGAGAGGAGCAGAGAGAATAGATGTCTGGAAGAAACCACTGTCTAAAGCCATAGAAATTGACCGGGAGTTTAACTCCATGAAACTGGATAGAGATGTGCTTACGCGGAGGCCTGGTGGGTTCTGCTTCTGTTCCAGCCCTTCTGGCTTCCACATGCTTCTTTCTCTTCCAGTTAGCACAGGCCACCAGACATGAACTACTCTGTGATAGATCTCATCCTTATTACCTTCCACCTGAAAAAATCTTATCGCAAATGATGCTGGGTAAATATTTGTTTTAAACGCTCTACCTGGTCTTATCTCACCTTTAAATATGCTTACCCCAGGGTGAGAGCTGTTACCCCGGTAACCTCTGAGTCGGCTGCATACTGCACTTCCTCCATCTTGCCTTTCTCTTGGTGACACTTGCCTGTATCTCTTACTGCACCTTAGTGCGTGGAAGGGAAGCCAACCGACCCTTCTGTTTTCTGAACGTGTCTGATAGCGGTGTGTCGAACCATATCAGCCACACCCAGTTCTGGCTTCACTCACGGCTGCGGCTCAGCATGTCCACAGCCACACGTATGCACACATGGAAATGTTTATGGGTTCCTATGATGTCTGCACAGTTTCTACTCCGGGGAGAACAGCCTTGCCGCTTGCCTCGGCTGCTGCGTCCTGCACACTAATCTCCCCAGACCTCTGGACTTTTTTATTACTGTACACTGTATGTAGTAAAGCCCTTAGCCTTAGAAATGTGTGCCTTCCTTATGCTGTGGTAAAGAAGGTGACAAGACTACAGTCCTCCATTCAGGAGCAGGTCCTGCCTTTCCGCAAAAGCTCCATTTTCTGACGCAGCTGCTATCTCTGCCTCTGCTTTCCTCTCACGTTACATTACCGCCGAAAGCCCGTATTCTCATGTTAGGCAGCATCTGAGGACCCAGTCCCCCTCTGCCCCCACCCCGCCTGTGTGGCAGGTGGACAATTTACCTGGCTGAAATGGCAGGGCTGTGAGACAGCTCGCACCTAGAGTTGATTTTCCAGCTGTGTGGCTCCAAGCTGCTCTCTTTCCACCCATGAGGGAGGATTGAGCAGCTTATCCTGTCATCTCAGGAACCAGTGACTTCTTTGCTCCTCCCTCTTCAGGTCATAGGTAGCTCACCTGTTCCCCCTCCACCCACCTGCTCCCCCTCCACCCACCTGCTCCCCCTCCACCCACCAGCTCCCCAAGCTTTTTCCTATTTCCTTCCTTCCACCAAAAGAGCCTGGGAAGGTGAGTTGGGGAGGCCGCCCTCCTCTGTGTGTTCTCTTCATCCTTCTGTTTCTCTGGGCTGCCCAAATCTCATCCAACAGTGCAGAAAGCATGGGACATTCCCTCTGCTGGGTCCCTGTATCCCTCTGCCACCAAGTACCCCAGGGTTGTGTCTTCCTCTGCCACCCAGAGAATCAGGAGCACCTTGCTGTTAACAGCTGTCCACACACATCCCCTGGTGTCCTTGCAGTGTAGACATCCAGCCTCTCCTTAGCATTCTGCCTCCTCCCTTCATGCTGGATGATTCAGAGGAGTTTTCTGTCTCTTGTTTTTTTTTTTCCTTTTCTGTCATTTGCCTGGTGCTTCTTACCTCTGCTACCTCTAAGAAGCAAAGCAGACTGTGCCTTATCCTGTTTAAGTGGTCCTTTAGTCTCCTAGAGACACAAGTCTGCCTTGCCCTTGCTCTCACTCAGTGAGTGTGCCCTTGCTCTCACTCAGTGAGTGTGCCCTTGCTCTCACTCGGTGAGTGTGCCCTTGCTCTGACTTGGTGAGTGTGCCCTTGCTCTGACTTGGTGAGTGTGCCCTTGCTCTGACTTGGTGAGTGTGCCCTTGCTCTCGCTCAGTGAGTGTGCCTTTGCTCTGACTTGGTGAGTGTGCCCTTGCTCTCACTCAGTGAGTGTGCCCTTGCTCTCACTCAGTGAGTGTGCCCTTGCTCTGACTTGGTGAGTGTGCCCTTGCTCTCACTCGGTGAGTGTGCCCTTGCTCTGACTCGGTGAGTGTGCCCTTGCTCTGACTTGTTGAGTGTGCCCTTGCTCTGACTTGGTGAGTGTGCCCTTGCTCTGACTTGGTGAGTGTGCCCTTGCTCTGACTTGGTGAGTGTGCCCTTGCTCTCGCTCAGTGAGTGTGCCCTTGCTCTCGCTCAGTGAGTGTGCCCTTGCTCTCACTCAGTGAGTGTGCCCTTGCTCTCGCTCAGTGAGTGTGCCCTTGCTCTCACTCGGTGAGTGTGCCCTTGCTCTCACTCGGTGAGTGTGCCTTTGCTATCACTCAGTGAGTGTGCCTTTGCTATCACTCAGTGAGTGTGCCCTTGCTCTCACTCAGTGAGTGTGCCCTTGTTCTGACTTGGTGAGTGTGCCCTTGCTCTCACTCAGTGAGTGTGCATGTCTTAGCCATCCCAGGGCCTGAGGAACTTGGATTCCACTTCATGCTCACATCTATGACCATGACTTCTAGATCCCATTTCTGAATGGCCACGACTTCCTGATTGAAACTTCTCCTAGGGCACAGCATCAAGTCCTTCTCCCCACACAGAGCACACACTTCGAAGTTCTCTTTGCCTCATCTCTTTCTTTTCTCTTAGATCCCAAAAGGTTGCTGCTTGCTAATGAGTTTCTAACAGCCTTTCTTTGTGGCTTTTCTTTGCCGCCTGTAATTACTGTGGAGTTTTACCTGGGTTTTTCCTTTCCTCTTAAACCATTGCTCTAGCGTTTGGCCAGATCCCTACCCCTTGCAAACTTTTCCAGGGAAATGTTTGGAGATTTGCTTCTCTATGGAGTTCCCGCAACCTAAGTCTTGTCTTTTTTTTCTGGCACTATTTGAGGTCCTCTCTGCTCACTCCTCCAGTGCACCATACCAGTTCAAGGATACTTGGGCATCGCAAGACCCCATGACCCTGTTCTGGATGAGGACAGCCCCCACTCAAAGCGCACTGTGGAAACTTGGGGCATATCTCTGGAACTTAGTGGACATGAGCCAACAGATTTTGATGACTTGTGATGGACATGACTCTGTGAAGAACTGCCTTCTGCTACTGTGAGCAACCCTGGGGTTCCAGACTCAGAACTGCCCAAGGTCCCATCTAACATCAGGGCAGCTTTGAAAAGCCATGACACGGTCATGCTAGAGCCAACCTGTTTCTGTGTCCAGCACACACATGCCGTCTCTGTGCAGACATCAGTACCCTACCATCCTCTAGTACATATGTGCCCTTGATAGCGCAATTGCCAACAGGCGTGGCAATACATTGACTGTTTTAAATGTATGTCCATTGGCCGTGTGAGGGATCCCTTTTCTTTGCTCATATTAAAAGTAGGTCAATGGCGAGTCCTAGGATCCATAAATGTGTTAATTCCCTTTTCCCCACTGTACCTACAATACCAGACACCAGCAGCTTAAGGAAGAAGGTGATTATTTTGGCAAGTGGTTTCAGAAGCGTTTCAGTGCATCTTGGTGGTGAAAGCATAGTAAATCTCATTTAAGGGTGCCAATAGTATGTGGGCAGTCTGTTCGCATCACAGCAGCCTGGGGAGCCAATCAAGAGGTCCCACAGTCTCTCAAAAAAGCACCACCAGATAAGGAGAAAAATTCAGAACAAGAGGGTTACGGCAGACTCAAACCATGACAGTAGGCAGATGAAGTGGCCATTAGACTGGTGTCAACAGGGAGGGAGGGAGAGAGGGAGGGAGGGAAGAAGGGAGGAGGGAGGGAAGAAGAGAGGGAGGGAGGGAGGGAGGGAGGGAGGGAGGGAGGGAGGGAGGGAGGGAGGGAGGGAGGAAGGATCAAAAGTCAGCTAGGGAGAATTGTCCATGGCAGACTGTGCCAGGGAAGGAGTGGGCATTCAAACAGAGGAATTTGGGGTTCCACCATGACCCTGTCTGGATTCTACCATGGGTTCCTGGCCACCCAGGAGACAAATCCCATGTCACACTTGAATGTTATCTAATACAGTTGCTTTTCTTCCAATACCGGCGTCTCCTAACTGAATTACACTTGGACAGGAAGCACAATGGGAAAACAACCACAGTTTGAATACAGCTATGTGCTGAATGTATTCTATCTGGCTGTGGGTTTAAAAGTATATTTAGAATTTTTCTCTTTTCTAATTAAAGACAGGATTTCTGTCTGTGTGCAGTCCTGGAATTGGCCATGAAAGTGGATTGGCAATGTTCACATATTAACACGAACCCTGGATTTGATGACTTTTACACTTACACTTTAAGAAACGGCACACAAGGGGAAGAAAAAAATTAGCTGAGAATCTTCTCCTATATTGCCTTTGTCGTGGATGATGCTGACCTATTGGTGACCTTGGGGTCTCCGACTCATTTCCTTCAGCAATATATCAGGAAGCGTGTTCCAATGAACTGAGTAGCATGCGAAATAGAACCAATGACAGTCAGAACTCCGTCCCCACTCAGGACGAGGGCTGGGAGCTGGCTCAAGGAAGATTTGTCAAAGGTTTCTGGAGCTCACATTAGAGAAGAGGTTCCAGGGGTCATATCCCCCATCAGGTAAATGTCCACACACACATGTATTATTGTTCTTCAGACACGCACACACGCGCGTGCACGCGCACACACACAATCGACTCCCGAGGCTCGTAGTGACACAGACCCTCTCCACCTATCACTGTGTGTCTGTCTGTGCAGCATCTAGTTATGGACACAATTACGCCCAATAACACGGTTTTCCAAAAACTCCCAGTACTTTCTGGTGGCATTCCTAACAAGTTAAAGCACAGCCTTGCCTCAGTTTATAAAGCTGCCTTGTTCTTAAAGACGTCAGTGATACTAAGACAGCTTGGAAATTTAAAACTGACACTTAATGCAGTTATCTCTGCAGAATCTAGATGAAATAGACCAGCTACCATAGAGAGAGTCCCTGCATTATACTACTAATTATGTTGTATTACCACAGATATTTATGGATTATGCGTTATCATCCCCTTGATCAGCCAGCTCACAGGGATTGGTCTGTCGCACAGTTACCTGGGAGGAAAGACTAGAAGCCGGGCTCGCAAAGTCTGTTTTCACCACTTAACTTTCAGGGCACCATTTTATAGATAATTTTTAATAAAGCAATTAGTAGGAGTTTGGAAGAACAAATATTTTTGGTGATAACCATGATGGCTGTCCTTATTTCTGTGAAGAGATGGCTGGGTGCTTTCTTTCCTTGGTCTGTCTCTGTCACTACAGCCTGCCTCTTGGTCCATTGAGCTGGTTTGACATCTCTTCCTCAAGGCAGTGATGACTGGACGCTATTGCACCCCACTCCTCAACCCTGGTGCTTCAGCTGGTGGCCCCTTCAGACTGGTCCCCAGTCACTGTGTCTGCACCGGAGAGGCTGGGGATGTGGCTGATTCATTGGTCAATCAGTGGAGGGTGCTCACCCTGAGCTGTTTTAAACAGTCGGGGGGTGGGGGCAGGGATGCTCAGATAACAAGCTACGCCCAGGAAGGAAAAATTATTTTATTTATGTATATAAGTCATGTGCCATGGCATAGCCTGTAATTCCAGTCCTAGTGGACTGAGGCAGGGGAATTGCCAGAGTTCAAGGCCAGTTTGGGCTATTTAGCATGTACCAGGCTAGCCCAGGCTAAAGAGTAAGTGTGTCTTAAAGACCACCCACCCCTGCTTACTGCCTCCACCACAACTTGTGGAAAGCCCAGAGTGATATCACCTGTAATCCCCAGCTGCCTGGAGGAGCCTGAGGCAGGAAGGTCAGTGTGAGCTCTAGGCTCAAAAACAAAATCCGTATTTTAAGAATTTAAGTGTTAAGAATGGGAAACCCAAAGATTGTAAAATGAGAACTAGGAAGTCAAAGAGACAAGAGCTCCTCACTGTAATTAGATGTATGCAAAATAAAATTAAAGGCGTCCTCGTCCGTGAGTGACTCCTTGGCTAATGAGTCCTCCACTGTCTGACTCAGAACCGGTTTGTTTTGCAGGATCCTTTAATCACTGCAGCAGGACGCCTTGCCTGGCAGCCAGCTCAGGCAGCCCAGGTGACCAGGAGAGCGCAGGAAGGCTGTGCCTTCGCACACAGCAGTTTCCCTTCGGGCTGTCTTAAATTTTGATCAGTCGCAGCCTCAAGATTGGACATGATTGATGTTTTTCCCTTCAGAAATGTGCAAATTACCCACAAAGTGATGGCTGCTGTGCAGGGACACCTGGGGGGTCCTCAGCCTGGGCTTGTCAGAGAGGGTGTGGAACCCCGGGGAAGCCAGCCACCTCCTCCTCTCCCATAGCGAAGAGCCAGGCATTCTGAGCTTACGGGGCTGCATAATTCAGTGATTGTCAAAGAACCTCAGCAGCAAATTCTTTTATAAGGTCCAGAGTCACAGCTCTCTGAGACGCTAACACATAGAATAGCTTGAAATAAACTCTGAAAAATGGAAGTGCCGTGTGAGGAAAGTGAGGAAAGGACCCTAAAAATAGTTGACATTGGTGTGTAGAGTTGAATGGAAAGGCCTTCCGAATTTCAAGAAGTACTATAGAAAGCTGTTTGGCTTTGAACTTTGAGCTAGTCTTTCCTTTAAAGATAGCAAGCCTGGGTATCGGGATTAAAAGAAGTGCGCACGCGCCTCACAAAATAGTCCTTTCTCTCCGAACACCGCACCACCAAGGGGCACCAGACGAAAGTCCTTTACAAAGGGAGCCCACCCTCCCTCAAAGGCCTGTAGTTTGAAAGCCCCTGAGCTGAGCATGTCGGTCTGAACCCTTCTCCCAGAACACTCCCCTGGAACTGGTCTCCTGGGTATCTCTGCTCATCTAGCTTCGCTTTATTTTGATTGGTCAGATACATAGCCACCAGGGAATCCTCCTCCTCCTGAGCTGCTTCTGTGGGATTCTGTGAACACACAGACACCCTGCTGGTGACCTGAAGCAGCCATCTTTGTTCCTTTGCCCTCCCGAATAAGGCAGCAAGGGATACTGGTCAGGGTGGCTCTCAAGCTTGCAACACTGGTCACTCCAGAGGCCTGGTCAAGCAGATTGCTGGCTTCCAATGTAGGATCTCTGGAGGACCCAGGAATCTGCATCAGGGGTACAGTGCTGCTGGCTCAGGCACTCCCTGCACTTGGGAAGTCACTGGGCTGAGGACAGCAGGGGTTGAGGCTGGGTTTTTCATCACTGGGGCAGCTACCCACCCCAGTCTGCTTGACAACAGCAGAATAAGTCAGGCACCTGCTGGAATATCCCTGTAGGTCATAGCCAGGTGACCCTGTCAGAACCTTATTCCTGTGCCCTTGAATTTGTTGTGCATTAAAATGCAGATGTTCATTGGAGGAGGAGAAGGAGTTCATTCAACAAACATTTATAGAACGCGTTTTCTACAGACCTGGTGCTTAGCTGAATTCAACGGATTCCAAAATAACAGCGCAAATGTAGTCTATACACAAAGCAAATTCCATAAGAGTTTTCACTGTGGTGGGGGACAGTGGGGTGAGTCGGATTTTATAGTGTTATCAGTATTTACTGTTTGTGTAAGGTAAGAAGTAACAACATTTGCTTAAAAATAAAGGACGAGGCTTGAGGACTGCTAGGACCCTGTTATCTGTTCAGTCATTTATCATCTACAAGAGAGTGTGTTGCTCCCCAAATCACTGCTGGGGACACAGAAGAAAGTGGCTTTCAGAGAAGTTGACTTCCCAGGGACATAAGATCAGGGATACCGGTGACACAGTGGAGTCAAAGTAGCCATTTGCCATGCAATGAACACCCAGTTCACTAACGAGACGTCACCCCAATAGTGTCTCCTTTTCCTACCGTCTCTGAGCTCAGTGTACCACCAGCGCACACCTCGCTTTGCATGGTCAAGCTTCTTCTGAACATGTGCAGTGTGTATTCAGATTTCATGAAGTTTACAGATTGAGAAAGGGGGCTTATACTCAATGTGGCCCAGTCATACTTGAGCATTTTCCAGTAGCTGAATTGAGGGTCAGTTTGGAAAGGATGAAATATCTCAATAGTCATATAGCCACAATGAGGTGGCTCCCATGTTGGACAGCACAGTGCGTATCTGCTCTTCCAGCAACGTGCAGCTTAGCAGATCCAGTGCTGTGTTAGGTCTGCGTGTGGACTCAGGCCAGCCTGGTCCCTTGGTCTCCTCAACCCTCTGGTGTCATTGTGGCCTGTGCCAAACCTAGCTCAGGCTGTTGTGTCTTCCAGGGTCCTACAGCTTCTTGCTTGTGTCTGCTTGTGACAGTGTAAGGAGGTGGTGCCTCTAGTGACTGGTGACATAATCTAGGCTAGGGAAAGAGAGCATGCTGGGTGGACGGATGCATGTGCAGATTGATTAACAGACTAACAACAGCAGTGTGTTCCTGTTAGGTGCACACCCCCTTGCTTTAACGTAAAGTA
Source organism: Microtus pennsylvanicus (assembly GCF_037038515.1). Lineage (NCBI taxonomy): Eukaryota > Metazoa > Chordata > Mammalia > Rodentia > Cricetidae > Microtus > Microtus pennsylvanicus. The sequence continues at coordinate 69,503,008 of NC_134593.1, forward strand.
ACTTTATTTCATTGTCATCGAAAGCTTGCCAATCCTGTTCTTAAACAAGTTTATATTTAATGTTTATGTACAGAATCTTAAAAAATTATATGTGGAGTCTTCACCCCTCCTCTGCAAAAAACAAACCCCAGGGAACCAAAAGAAGGGTTGTATTAACCAGGGACTATAGAATGGGTCAATGGGAAAAGTTGATCAAAAGATTTAAAAATTTAGTTTGATAGATTAAAAACAAAGTACCAAGTTCTTGAAAATGGCTGGCAGTAGATGTGTTCTTACCCAAAAAGCAAGAAAGTAATTCAAATTACACATATGGTAGATAACTTGTTTAATAATTTGTGCTTGTTGCAAAACATTGGTTATACTCCATAAATATGTTCTGTTCCATTGGTCAATGGGAATAGATATTTTTAGAGGCTAGTTTGTCATGATAATTTGGAAACCCAAATTCTGGTTGCTTTATCATAACTCTTAAGTGGGAATCCTTTCTCTGAACTGAGAGCTTCACCGTGTGTGGCTTCCATGAATAAAGATCACCGGGTCTCTGTTCTTGCCATCTGTGCAGAAGTGCCTGGGTTTGCCTATTTCCGTCCTACCTATGAAGCCTGGGGGGGGGGGGGGACTCTGTTGCCTTTGAGAACCGCATGTACTCCATCTTTGTTATTTTGTAGTCTGCCTAGGGCTTGAGGGCTTTATACAATGTTTCCTGAGCATGGATGAAATGTGTCTAGAACAGTGTCTGAGGTCCTTTATCACAGAAGCCCCTCTGCTTGACAGCAGAAACGTTTCCTTAGCTCTTGCTTCCCCCACCCTTTGTTCTCCACCAGGTTTGGTGGTGGCATGGAGATAATGAAGCTCCAGGTCCAGGCTAGCTGGGGAAACCTGATGCCGAGTAAATTTGGTTATTAAACTCATCTTCTTAAGCTCCCTCGCCTAAGCTACTTGATGTTGCGAACAGACACTGCCAAGCAGACAAGTGGGAACCTGCTTGGCTCCCTCAAATATTTTAATTGAAGTGAGCTATGTGTCACGGCTTTCATCCTTGCCCGTTTCCTTCAGTGCACACACGTACATCGCCCATGCAAGTACTTTCACAGACAAATGAGAGAATTGTGGGGTGGAAAATGCAGTTCCCACCCTCCCAGGAGAAGTCAGGTAACCGTACAGGACGCCATTGCAGTCTCTGCCGCGAAGAGACATAGCAGCTTTCTCCAGAAAGGAAAAGCCCCGACTGCAAGAAAGTCTGATTGGCTTGGTTTGCCCAGAGTTGACTAATTTTCATCAATTAGGGGGCTCACTTTTTCTGGGAACATTAGTGAACAACTCAATTACTGTCCTCCGAACTTCCATAGTGCATGCTGTTTAGAGATACCATCGGTGTCACAAAGTGTGGGATGCATTTCGCTAAGTGCACCATTGCTTGATCACACTGTACACGTATCGTCAAAGGTATGCTTGCACGCCCAGATGATGAAGGTCCGTCACTGGATGCCACCTGTTGATGCAATCATGTGTTGAACACAGATATTTGAGGTGTTGAACACAAATGTTTGAGGCTGCCAGTTACGAAACGTGTATACCGTGTGCAATGAACACTTCCTAGTTAGCACAGAAGAGTGTCTTCTGAAGTGACATGAGGTACACTCAATACCAAACAGTAGCAGGCCCACTCCTGAGCACTGAGTGTTCACGCCGCCCTTCTACAGGACAAGCAGTGAAGTGCGCTTGTCTGCACCAGCGGCGTGCAAACACGTGTAAATGTATCACACTGGAACGCTGTGCTGGGAAGTTAAAAGTGACCAAGACCTCATTTGGCCGTGGGAACTTTCAAGCCCCATTCTAAGTTTATGGTAATGTCGCGTGAGTGGCATGCCATTGGTAGAAACCCCCTTAAGGGGGCAGCGTGACTGATCTATTCCCATCTTCATGATGCGCCCTTCGCTGTGACTTGTGGAAGAACAAGACTGATCTGATGTATATGGTGGTTGATGTCACCTACAGTTTCTGCAAATGGTCAGTTTGCAGACTATAGTCTTTTATTCATGTTTACTTTGTTAATGTCCGATTTTAATGTTATTAATTTCATATCCTTGGGAAATTAGAGCAATTGGAGTCTGCTGACCTTAGACATCCGCACTTTAACTTATGATATTGTCGTAGGTACACTTTTTAATCTTTACATTCTAAATACAAAAGAACTTTTTTTTAAAAAAAAATTACAAATTTTTAAACTTTGTTTGTGAACAGTGTGTGGGAGTCAAACAAGAATTCTTAGAAGTCAGTTCTTTCCTTGCACAATATGGGTCCCAGAGACGATGCTTAGCAGCAAATGCCTTTACCTGCTGACCCGCCTTGCCAGCCTGAAGAGGATTCTGTTAGGTTGTGTCTCGATTAAAACTTAGCTGAACTTGATTCACGTTAACTTGCATTCAACCTGTTCTAAGCTCAATTGGTCGACAAGCAGTTCTTGAGATCCTAATCGAGACCGTGAACCAAGGCACCTGGGAAGCGGGTACAAAGCATTGCCCTTCCCTAACAACAGGCTGCAGGGAAGACAGGCACCAAGCAAGCAGCAGAAAGTGAGTAGCATTCGGAGTTCAGAGAGCCCGGTTCCGGGAGTTCAGGAGGACCCATTTACCTACTCCAACATCACACCTCCATAAACTCGAAAGAACTTGTGGAATAGGGAACCCATGCTTTATCCAAAATAATATCATCTCCATTTCGTAGGAGAGACACATCCATACAGTTGTTTATAGCATTCCCAACAATAAAATCAATGGCCTAAATGTGAAATTAATTGGGAAGCACAATTCTAATACACTGTGTGGTGATTAAGCACATTAGATGGAATTGTTTCAGAGGGCCTAATTATTGTGTCTGCCACACTCATCTGTTTGAGTCACTCCTGACTCTTGGACTGCTGCCTAGATCATCCTGCCGCACAGTTGTGCTTCTAGGATGCCTCTGTCCCCTCCTCCTCCCCTTCCTCCTCTTCCTTCTCCTTCCCCTTCCCTCATGGTACTCAGGAAAGCTCGGAGGTCTAGCCTATACTTTCACGAATTCTAGCTCTGAGCTTAGTAGACAGTTCAAGTGTTTGATGCCTCTGAGCTCAGATGCAAGTCCATGTCTTAGGTTTTGCAGGTTCATGATTTAAAGGTGCTTTGCGGCATCACTTCTGCTGGCGGCAGCTCTCCAGACGCTTGTGTTCACTTCCTGTGGGGTTTTTGTGTTTGCTTGATGGGATGGTTGGTTTTCGTGAGACGTGCTTTACCCTGACCATGGGAGTGGTCAGGTCATCTGACTTGTCTAATCCTGTCATTTCAGAGTTTAAAAAGGACAAAGGAAAGGAAAACACCATCTTGCCCAAAGACGAAGATCTGAGAGGTGTGTTTTCCAGCATCCCCCAGAGCTGGGAGCATCAGAACTAATATCTTCCCAACGAGCGCCATTGCATCGAAGTCACTTTATCAAGGAGAGGTGTATCAGCAAAACAGCCAGGAGGCTAGAACCCTGGGAGCCAGAGATGACAGTGAGCACGCTTGGCTTGTGGCTCGCAGTCTTCCAGGGGGGCCTATTGATCAGCGAATGACCGCGTGCTGATAAGTTGTCTCTTCCCTGTTCCCTGGATTGGACTTCATTAAGGAATTCATTACTTTCCTTCAGACTTCCATGTGGGAGTTTCCACAGTAGTACCTTGGGGGTCATTGACACTTGGATCGATTTCATCATTTAACAGAAAGGAACAGAATCCAAAGTCCTTCTCATCATGGCCTTGAACGTTGCCCCAGTGAGAGACACCAAGTGGCTGACCCTGGAAGTCTGCAGACAGTATCAGAGAGGAACATGCTCACGCTCCGACGAAGAATGCAAATTCGCTCACCCCCCAAAAAGTTGCCAGGTTGAAAACGGAAGAGTAATTGCCTGCTTTGATTCCCTCAAGGTAAGACAATCATTTTACTTACGTGCACCTCCAGGCTGAGAGTTGGGCTTGCAGAGGGGACACTTGGCATTGCGCTCTGTAGAGTTTGCCGTTCACATTGGTTGTTTTCTTTGTGATGGCTGCTGGGAGGTGTGTGTTGTGCTGTCGCTCAAACTTACTCATACCAGGCATACGTGAATTTTTTACCCATCTCTGTTGACATTAAAAATACATGGTTGTATGTCTCTGGTTTGGGATGGCACTCAGGTACCCAAGAATTTCGCACGAAAGCTAGGCTATTGCCAACTGAAGTAAATGTTCTAGTTACGTTTGTTCTTCTCTGGGTAACATAAAGGTGAAGAAGCCACGCTTATCCCTTCCACGTGCCCGTCACTGTGACTCACGTCTCAAACAGTCTCTCTTCTTGTGGCTTTCCTTCTCAACCAGAGCCTTCCTAAAGTGCTTCTGGAGAGAGTTTTCATTCTCTCTCTTAAAATGTTTTATGGCTAGCAGAAATTACTGAGTGCACACTCAGTACTGTGTTCTCGGAGGGCCTACTGTCTGTCAGGAATGCCACCAAAGAGCTCGGTGTGGTTCCGATGTCCTCTTGATGAGCTCATGTCTGGCGGGAAAGTAGGGCACAGCGGCAAATAATTGTGGTGCAGGAAGAAAGACGTGTGCCACCCAGGACTAAGACAGCGCAGTTCCACAGGGGCCTTACCAGAGAGCTGGCTCCTGGCTGACAGGGAACGTTCCAGGAGGCTGGCCTACCCCAGGTTCATAATGGGTTTGGTAGAATTTGGGTTTGAAGAAATGGAAGATTCCAATGACAAATTCTACTTGGAAGATGTGGGATGATTTAGCTTAGCTCTCTTTGAGGCTTCCTGCAGCCCTAAAATTATGCTGCTCTGAGTTCCAGATAGGCTCAGGTAGTCTTACGTGTACAATGGCGTTGCCGTACTGGAGATGGTTAAGACATACCACCTTAATGTTTCTGCCTGTGGAAAACTCCAGATGTATTTCTCATGCTCTCGGCATTCTACCTGAGAAGCCACGGAAGTGGCCCGACCCCATTCTCAAGTGTTTGAGGTGATTAAATCATATGTCAAAAATTATGTCTCAAACCAGGGAAGTGGCTCAGTTTGTAAGGCCCTTGTCAAGACCTGAGCTTGCACATAGAATTCTGGTGAAAAAATAATGAAATAAAACAAAAGGGCAGCCATGGTGGAGGTCCCAGCCAGGACTTTAGTTTGCACGGGATGTTATCTATGTCATTAACAAGCTGTAAAGAACGTGAAGGCTGCCAAGCCGACCCGGCACAGGGGGAAGTTGGGCCTCAGTCTGAACACCTGCTCATCCTCCACCCTGTGCTCCCTGGCTTCTTTATGATTGGCTGACTTCAGGCCCTCAGCAGCAGAGAGAGCCTATACCGGTGGCAATGGCAGAGGCGGGCACCACGGCTGGTGCTGGCATGCTCACTCTGCGGCGTTGTTTAGGTCCCTACCACAGGCCACACAGCTTACAGCTGCGGGAAGTAGTAGCACAAAAAATGACGAGGCTAATCCCCCGAAGCCACGTGTCTCTTTCATTTAACACAGGTTGATCTTCCCTTATTCAGACCGCCAAGAGGATGAGGCTTTTAAATCACGGCTGTAATTCCACCAGTAGGTGATTCTACATCTGACTTCATGGGATGAGTTGTAGTCAAAATTAGGGGAAAAAAGTAAGGTTTCAGATCTGGAAAAAAAAAGTCTGAAATACTTCTATCCTAAAGCATTTGTGGTGAAGAATATCCAAACTGTCTATTAAACAAGATGGCGCTGTCTGTGAAGCTGCATGTAACAGCCTTCAGCGACCGTCTCTGGGCTCGGCCCCACGTCTTTACAGAAATGTGTTACTTTATCCCCTTGGCTCCAGCCTTCTCTTGTTTAGAGTTGATGCTGATCTTACCTCACAATGTTCCTCCCGACTCCCCACATCTGTGTCCCTACCCAGGGCTGAGGATGTCAGGAAGTAGCGCCGCCCTTTTCTCTCCCTTCCGCAAGTGTCCCACGACTGCTGCTGGTTTTGGTGATGGCCTTAAAGGGAGGCCGTAGCTCCTTGGTCCTACAAATCAGTCACAACATCAAAATATAATAATAATAAGATCCGCGATTTTGATGCCATCTGCTAAAAGATGTTTTATGAACACTATGGGAGTATTTGTGACAGAGAGGAATCTCTGCTGCTGTGTCAATAAAGAGACCACACATCTTTTTTTTTCATATTGTTATATTTGCACATATGGTTAAACTTTTTATAAGTACACGCTAAAACAAATTTGTGGGTGTTGAAAAATAGTTTGCCGAGGTGTTTGGAAGGTATGCGGGACGTATAAAAATGCTTTAATAAAAGCTGTTTAGGAAAGACAAGTACGCTTCTGATAGTGGTGTTCGTCCATGCATTGTCCCGCTGTTTCCTGTCTGCAGCTGGTGAGAAGCGGGTGCGGGCAGCTGGGGTTGTGTCTGAAAGTTCCAGTCCAGTTGTGAACTGACATCACATCAGCGATTTCCAGGACAGCTTACGTTGTGGAACACTGTTCCACAAGTTCCGGTGACTCCACAGAGGCCGAGCTGGACAAGACTGTTGCACAGGCAGAGAGTCCATCTGCCGGCCAGGGCCTTGACCTTGACCAAACTGACCCCATCTCTGGAGTCCCTGAGATGCTTTCCCTCATGGTCGCCATGTCTGGGGATTTCCTGTTCAGATTCCTTTCCTTGTAACTGTCAGGAATTCATCTGGACTACTTTGCAAACGGTAACATCTGGAAAGAAATACATGAATTAACTCTAATGTTTATTGAGACTAAGGGTTTCAGTTTTCTTAACAGTTGAATCCAGCCTTTAAATGGGAAACCAACTGTTAAAACTCGTTTTGCTAATTTTGGTTGAAAATATCCTCGGAGTACTTGAGAAAACTGTTTAGATAAGTTTTGGAACCTTAGCTATTACCTTTCTAAATAAAAGTTAGTTAATGGGCTGGGGAAATGGCTGTCTCTACAGTGCTAAGCTCACATCTCCAGCACCCATGTGAAAGCCAAGCCCATGTATGGCCCTTGGTTCTGTAACCTCAGCTTTAGGAAGACGGAGACAGGCAGATCCCTGGGGCTCACTTGACAGCCAGCCTAGCTAAAATGTCAAGTTACACACCCACACTTGCATCCCTCAAGTGCATGCACACATGCGCACACTTGCGTGCACACACGTACACCCCACAGACACATGCACACAAGTGCTAGTTCCAGGGAAGACCGTGTGATGCACTAGCAGCCAAGTTGGAAGTTGCTTCTCCCAGTTCAGGGCCGTTGAGTGACTTTTCACTTCCCGGAAGATAACTGGCTGGTCCAGTGAGATGTCAGCATCCTACACCAGCCATCTGGCTTCTCTGACTGCTGTCTGCTGCTCCAGCCACTTAGGTCTTCACTCTCCTCTCAGCATACCCAGCAGGCTTTGCTTCTGAGCTGTTGGTTTCTCCCTTTGCTCTGCTTGGGTCTTCTTGCTTCAGTTCTGTGAGCAGTTTGTCCTCCCGTGTCCTTCAGCAGCTTCTCTATAGCCTGGCAGTTAGTAGTGGGACTTTCTGACCAGGTCTGGGATGGCACTCTCACTCCCTAGGCCTTCTGGGCTCCATGACACCGTCTTGTTTACTGGCATCTCACCCACCTACTTCTTCTCTTCTGTGGGAATCAAAGCTGCATTAGGATGGGGCTTGCGTCTAATTGGTTTTAATAATAAAAGCCTGGAGTCAGAGAGTAGGGGGTGAAAGCTGAAAGATCGAAGAAGCAGAGCAGCCAGAAAGTAGTTCTTCCCTCTATGAATTCCTCAGACCGGATGGGGTATCGTCTCTAGTCCTAAGACGGAATGCCTTGAGCTCCTGTCTCCTCCCACCTTCTATTCCTCTCTGCACCCAGCTACATCCCTTCCTGTCTCCACCTCCCTAAGTGTCAGGATTTAAAGCCTGTGACTCCCAAGTACTGGGATTAAAAGTGAGAGCCACCCCCCCCCCCAACTCTGTTTCTCTTTTAGACTGGGTCAGTCTAGTGTAGCCCAGGGTAGCCTTGAACTCACAGAGATCTGTCTGCCTCTATCTCCCGAGCGCTGGGAGTAAAGGTGTGTAGCACCACAGCCTGGCCTCTATGGCTGACTAGTGACTTAGCTCTGCACTCTGATCCTCAGGCAAGCTCTGTTTGTTAGATCACAAACAAAATGTCACCACAGCGTCTGCTAAGATTGCTGTGATGCCCCGGAGCCTAGAAGGGTGTCGTGTATAATAGATGTCCAATGGTAGGAAGTGTTTATCGCAAAAGCATGCCAACTTCTCAGACAGGGTTGCTGTGTATGATTGTATGGGGTGGGTTCCACTTTGGGTGTGTACTCCGTCAATGGGCACCTGAAAGCTGTACGATACTTAGCCGTGGACTATGGACTGTGGCCCTAATGCAGGTAACCCAGCAGCGTTTAAAAGCAGGAACTTCCAGACAGGCATGACAGTGGAAGAACAAGGCCCCACTGATAAACGGACGAACCATTTGCTCTTTCCAGCTGCGTGGGTTGTTGTCACGCCTGCCTTTTCCTACTTCCGATTCTTTCTAAATGCTCAGATGAGAGAAAGGGGTCTCGTTATTTAATGGGGTACTCGTAAGAAGTGACCTGATGGTACAGTAAGCTACAATTTAGGTTTACAATTTTTGGGTAAGCATTTCAGAATGAAAAGAGAAATTTATGTCAAAATATATAATTGGCTTTGACCTGAAGCTCAAGTGCTTGAATTGCTGCTGGCTGGTTAAATTGAGGCTAATTATTTGCAATAATTAACTTGGGTATTTTGTAAACCATGTACCTAGTTTTGATCTGGATTACAAATGCAATCTCAGACATTTAAAATTTTTCAGTAGTGATCATTACAGTCAGATGGCTCTGGCAATAGCCCACTTTTGTACCTTCTAATGACCTTGCAAGACAAATAGGTTAAATCAGTGTGATATGCGTAGGCATAGATTCAAAAATTTAAACATTTTGTTTGTGACCACTCAACTTCTAAATGGCGGAGAAAGGACCTGGCTTCAGGTAGGTATGACCCCAAAGTTGATATTGTCCACTCTTCCCTCTCAACTCTGCTTGTGGAATACACCATTGGAGTAAATTTTAGAATTCCTACTATCTTAACTGTATTCACATTTAGTAAGTTTAGTACTTTGAAGTGAAAATTTTTTATTTGGAAGCCCCCAGGAATAAACATGTTTATATACTAGAAATTTTAAAATTACACGAGAGAATTATTAGGAAAAAGCAAGCTACATGCAATATTTTTCTTTGTTTTGTTGTTGAATTTTTTTAAAGACAGGGTCTGACTGACTAGCCCAGTCTGGCCTAGAACTTACTTTGTAGGCCAGGCTGGCTTAGAACTCATAGAGATTCTCCTGCCTCTGCCTCCTGAATGCTGTAATTGAAGACTTGGGCAGGAAGATAGTTGCAAAGTTAAAGACAGCTTTAATGAGTTCGAAGCTAGCCTGTGTGACATACCCTGCCCCAGAATTAATTAAACAAACAAACAAACAGTCTTCTAATTCAAGTCTAATTGCCGCAGCCTGCCTTAGCCATAGGGGCATTCAAGTAACCATGGGGTGGGAAGTTTGAAATGCTTCTGAACTGAACCCATGCAGACTTTTAGACCTTGTCATTCCCTGATCAACACAATGTCACAGGTGTGTGCCTAACTAACATTTGCATTCCACGAGATAGTTGGGGCATGCCAGGGATGAGTATATACAAGTATAGAATGTCAGTATTAGAAAGTGACGTGGGTGCTTGATGGGCACATACTATATATACACCATTTCATAGAAGGACTTGGGAATCTAGGCATTTTAGTATCCAATGGACGTATTGATATCCATTCACCATACATACCAAGGGCTCGCTCATTCACTCATTCTTGGTCATTCACCGCCAACTGAAATGAAACCAGAGAGATGACACACACCAGTGTTTCCGTTCTCAGTGCTACGGAGACTGGACAGTTGATAGAACGTGGGGACGTTGGTTGCAGAACACACAGTCTCTGAAGATGACAGCTGCCACCCGGGAAGGGACAGCTGTTGCTGCTGTGCTATGATCCAGATGCCTTGAAGAACCAGCAGTCTGGTTACACGTGACAATCCGTGAGCTAATCCTAGGTGCTGGAGTCTTAACAGGCCAGGTTGGAGGATGTGGACCGCCTTGCTCAGCAGACTGCCTTGCTTATCCTCTGAAGTCAGCTAACCTTGGCCGTGAGTTGGGCACCGCCAAACACGGAGTCTAACACCGTGTTCTGTGTCTTCCATCCACACGATCTGAACGGTGCTGTATGTCTGACCCAGTAGACTGGTCACTCTTCCCTGAGCATTCTCCAGTCACAAGAACCTGGTCTGCAAGACCTTTTCATCAGCTCTTCTGCTTGCCTGGGATTGTTCTTCATTTTAGTGTGGCATTAACTTAAATATCATAGCCCACCCACAAAGCCTTTTCAGAACTTACCCTTACATGGTGTTTTCTGTTTGTCTTTTTTTTCTCCACTAGGAGGTAAAACCATGAGGTAGGGATCTCATTCTTCTATCCCATATCTGGCAGCTATACATAAATACATGCAGAAATACATAAAGAAATATATCCTGAAATCTTAAACTTAGAACTGTTATGATAAAATTCAGACCACCTTTCCGGCTATCTGCTTCCCAGCTTTCCCTGTAGTTTATGGTAAACACCAGTCCCGGGAGTCTGCACAGTAGGACTGTTTGGTTGACATCCCGAGACACTTATGGGTCATGTTCAGCCATTGTAGCTGTTCCAACAGGCAGGACACATGGAAACTTGTTTTGTCACAAACGTCAGTTAAAAGCCACTAAAATGTGTGGATTGAACTGGATTTGTGACTCAGTGGTAGAATGCCCACACAGCACATGGGATGCTCTAGGTTTGATTCTCTGTAATGCACCCACTGAAGTGGGGGGGGCAGGGAGGGACCTTTTGGACCACCATGGTGGCCTGTACAGTTCCTCCAACTCATTACAGACTGAGGCTGGTGTTTGACAAGGACTCTTCACCAGTCAGTTCTGAAACCAGAACATTGACCTCTGCTTTTCCTATGAAGTTAGAGTCAGTTCAGAAGTTTTGTTTTTAAAGTCTGAGGTTTTCTTTTTGTTTCCCCAATTACCATAATTCTCTTTTCTTTTATAGAGTCATTATCTTTAGATGACTTTATTCTTGTTTTTGTTTTCTTTAGTGCCCTGGCTGGGCTAAAGAAAGAGCAGACAGTTCTTTGTCCATGGCCAGCTCCTATTAAAGACCACTGCCCCATAGACGCAAGGGCCGGGATCTGCCTTTCCGTACAGCCTGTGCTAAAATGAAATGTCCCCACCCTAAGCCTTCTCTTTCATGACATACATGCTGCAGTGTTCTGTTAATTTTTCAAAATGCTCACTAAGCTCCGTGCTACCTGAGAGGACTTTAGAAGTTCCTTGGGCATTTTTCTGTCAGCCAATAAGGCCAGTGTGACCCATCAAACAAGCAAACTTCCATTTTAAAATGGAGACACCCCTGGGCCCCTCCCTTCGCTGTGGAGACCCTGGAACGTGGAATGTGTTTGTCAGACAAGGCCAACTCCACACCACGTCAGGGGGCACAACCCTGGAGCTGTGGAGGGCAGGGGCCAGACAATGGACTTCCACTAGCTCACAGTTTTCACGTGAACTTCCCTACCAAGGGTAAGCCGCAGATTCTTTCCACTTGGTTTGATTCGCTTCCTTCCTGCTCAGAGATTACGGTGCAGTGTGTGTTTCTCGTTCTCAGCAGTGTCGTGGCCGGGGCGGCACCGATTCTCTGAGGACTGATCCTCCCCTTGAGCGCTGACCTTTTGGATTAGCGAGTGGGGAGTGAGTAGGTGTTCGTCTGTTTCTTTGCCATCCTGCCCGACCGGCTAGCATTGGGGCGATGTGGCAGACAAGACCATTTTCTGACAACTTGAGACTGTCCACCCACACTGAACCTTGAGCCTTCCTGACGATGATCTCCAGAGGATGGTGGACTAGAAAATCCTAAGTTAAATCAGGAGCGTCAACTTCTGACTTTTCAAAACTTCACTGAAGATATGATCATCTTCCCAGAACATGCCTTTTAGAAACAAGAATGGTGCGTGTGACTTCTGACTGGAAGAGTGTTATTAGCTGCTTAAGTCACATGGATAGTCCAGAGCCGGGGAGATGGCCTGGTGGGCGCACGGCTTCCTGTGCAAGAACGAGAACCTGCGTTCAGTTCCCAGCACCCATGGAAAGACAGCTGCAATGTTAAGGCGTGTTTGATCCTAACACAGGGGCGAGGAGACAGGGCCATTCTGTTCGTTCATTCATTCATTCATTCATTCATGGGCAGGAGTTTACTAGACTGACTGGCGACTCAGTCCTGTCTCAAAATAAATTAATGAATAAGCTCAAACAATGGTTGAGACGTGACACTTAGTGCTTGATCTCAGACTTTCTCATCCACCAATGTGTGCAGGCACCTGCATCCCCACCCCACTGTAAGATACATTTACCATCATTTTAAAAACTAGGAAGCTCACTTGGTGAATACGGTGTCTGTAGGTTGTTATTAAATATCCACCCAGTTCAGGCTCAAATCTCATCTGAAGGAGTACCTCAAGTGCTCCTAACCCTTAGGAGAAATCATTAATGACACTAGAGAGGTCCTTTCCACATGTGCCGTGAAACTCGGCTCTGACCCAGATGCTTGGGATCTAAAATTAGCCGTCTACAGGCTTTGTCGGAGGCTTCTGCTTCACAGAGCCCTGCTTCCATTCCCACTGGGAGCCCAGCTCCACCGAAGCCACAACATCTGGAAAGCACCGGGTAGCAGCATTCCTAATGAGGAGTTCCAGTCAAGCCAGCGTGTTCTAAGCGGAATGTGAGGCCAGGAACAAACTTCACTTCCCGGAGAATGTGAGACACCTGCATTCACTTAAGTGGTCTACAAACAAACATTCCGCCCCTGCTTGGTGCCAAGCCCTGTGTTTGTTCTCCTGGAGTTCACGGTTTTTCGGAGAAACAACGACAGCAGCGGCACAAGATCAGACTGGGTTGAAATGGACAGGCCTCTGAGAGCTGCTGAGCAGACGCGACAGCCGAGCCTCGCGTGACCTTGACTTCGTTTGATTTGCAAAGCTTAGCACCAGCTACCCCTTCTCGGGGCCTCATGGAAAGCAAAAGGGAGCTCAAGTGCCACCAATCCGAAGTGCGCAGCCACTGAATTGGTCTTTGTTCAAATAAACTCTCTAAGCTTTTATTGTCCCTCGGTTTACTTTTTAACAAAGAAAATAACCATAACTTCTCAAAGGCACCATTCATTCCTGAGATACTGTGGCCAGTGTGAGTGCCCTTGAGCCAGGCGTTGGGAATTAGTCTGCTGACCTCATGGGTTGTCATTCTATTTGGGGCAACGTGCAAGTAAAGGGGATATAGGTTTTCTCCCCTCACAAAAATATACTAGTGTTTCCTACCTGCTGCCACGATGGGAAAGAAGCAGGGCATTCCAGTTGAAGCAGTGTCGCGATGTTAGGGGCAACTTTGTGCCGGAAAAGATGCTCCGGTGCTGCCTGCAGGGTGTTGCTTCGGCAGCTCTGACCCTGAGAGGAGGAGAATTCCTGGGGAAGAGGGTCTTTCCAGGTACAGAAACAAGGAAGTGGCCAAAATAGGATGGAAGTATTTACTAATGCCTCGGAACAGTAGGCGCCAAACCAGGTAGGATTTTACATTTTCTGTTTGGCACTGGGATTTGAATGCAGGGGTAGCGGGCCCTGGTTTGCCTTGTGGAAGGAAGGCTGCTCCACCTAGGGAAGTTGCAGAAGACATTGCAGACAAAAAGTTGGTATGGGGATCTTTGGATCTTTAAGTCCATGGCAGTGCCCCTGGCTGGGTGGTGGTGGCAGATGCAAGCCAGATGTGTGTATACTCACACTGTGTTTGGGGTGCACACAAGGGTTCATTTTATGATCTCTGCTGTGTTTTTGCAAAATTTTACGCCCCTCCTGCTCACTTTGTCCTCGGTGGTCTCTAAAGAAGTGGTCTCCACGTTCGCCCAGACGCTGAGTATCAGCGGCAGAGCCCTGGAGAATGTGATTTATGTCTCAGTAGACTTAAATCTCACTGTGTGCCCATCACAATCTTCCTTTTGTTCGTAGGCTCAAAGTGCCTGTTGTACATGAAGCCTTCTGTTGTTTTCAGTTCCTCCTTGGTCGGAGCGTGAGATCATTTGGAATTGTATTAACTCTTTCCTGAGAACCTTTTGCACATCTTAAAAGTTTGTTTATTCTGTTTCTGGGTGTGTATGTGTGCTTGTATCTGCAGAGGCCACAAGAGAGCGCTGTACTGGAGTCACGGCTGGTTGCAGACTGCCCCATGTGAGTGCTGGGAACCGAGTGTAGGTTGCCTGTGAGAACAATGAAAGCTCTTAACCACTGATCCGTCCTACAGCTGCTTCCTTAAATACTTTAAACAGAAAGTTCTACTTGTTGGGATTTTTTTCTTTCCTTCCTCCCTTCCTGTTTTTTTAGACAGGGTTTCTCTGTGTAGCCCTGGCTATACTGGAACTTGCTTGGAGACCAGGCTGTTCACGACCTTAGGGATCCGCCTGCCTCTGCCTCCTGAGTCCTGGAATTAATGGTGTTTGTCACCATGCTGGTATCTACTTGATTTTTTATTTCTCAGAATTTCCAACTTCAATCATAAATAAAAACCTAGATTATGCTTATTGGATCTCAAACTTTTTTTTTTTTTTGGTGGGGGGAGGTTTCGAGACAGGGTTTCTCTGTAGCTTTGGAGCCTGTTCTGGAACTAACTCTTGTAGACCAGGCTGGTCTCACACAGAGCTATGCCTGCCTTTGCCTCCCAGGTGCTGGGATTAAAGGTGTGCAACACCACCGCCCAGCTTCAAACCCATTTTTAGAAGATTATAGCCAGGATCAAAACTCCCCCCTCAGTCACTTGATGTCCTCCCCCATCTTCAGATGGCTGTGCTTCCAGTTCAGATAACTTTTTGATAAATAATTGAATTTCTTTATTTTTTCTAGAACTTTTCATTAAGTTCATCCTGGTTAACAAATGTCCTACAATTATTGTTTCCTCAACGTTTCAACTTTTATCACCCAAAAGAATTAATTTTGCTCTTCTAAGTCAATGTTCTTTTTAAATACTATCTGTGGCTTTTTCCTCCCAAGGAGATTATATTATGTAAAGAATTTGTGTTTGGTTTTAATTATCAATTCTAGAAAAGATATATTTATTCTTCTTAAGATTTTAAAATTTAATTCTATCCTTGTTGTTTTCTTTCCTTATTTGCCCCCTGCCCCGTTCTAAGTAGAACTCATAGTCCTGCCCAACCCTTGTTATTTGAAACATTTACTGCATTCTATTATTTATTATTTAAACCATGTCTACTATATAAAGCAGCTTTGGCCATACCTCACAGACTTTGGTTAGATAACATTCTCAAATTTGTGATATTTTTTTCTCGGTCTTGCTTATACAGGTGTTCTAAACTATGCAAGCCATCTGGGGCATTTTCCCTTTCCAGTCTCACTATTAATTTCTAACATTTCATCATGACGATAAGAAGCTTGCATCTTTTACTTGAGAAGCACACTCAAGTGGTTTTGGTGCAGATTAAAATTGATGTTTGCTCATGACACACAACACCCGAGAAGGAACGCATTTCCTGTTCAGAAGGTACAGGCTGTATATACCAATGTGTCAGTCATTCACTCAAGCTTAAGTAATTCAAGTACTTTATGTTCATAATCCTTTATCCTGTTATCCTAACACCAGCTCGAGAGCTACAGCGTTAAAATGTACTTCAACACCACTGTTTATTTTCTTCTATGTGCGTTTTCTTTCGTCTCTAATACCAGCTCTTCATGGAGCGGCGCTGTGCCATCCTGTGCTGAGTGTTTCCCTGGTCTTTTGGTGTTTTTAAGGTTCCACCTGACTTCAATATGAACATGACCTTTGGTTTAGTTTCTGCATGTCATACGTGAGAAATGGCACGACTTGAGCACACAACTACTGCCTGGGGGGGGGCGTATTTTCCTCATGTATCTTGTTCCGTTTCTCTATTTCCAACTTTATTACATTGACTTTTATCTCCTGTGAACATCCTTTCTTCGAATTTGACATTTAAAATTGGAATTGATCTTGACTCAACACACAGTCATTAATCATGCACTCACAGTACAGTGATGCTAGGCCACATCACAGTCTGAGGCCCCTCTTGTTTGGGCCCTTTTATCAGCACCTACAGGGTGGGTCGTGGCCACATTGTATCAGGTGAGAGGACTGCACCCAAAGCAATGGAGCTCATTGATCTGCTGGGGTTTTACACAGACTGGAAACCTTGTTGACAGTTAATTGTTGCATGTCAGACTATTGGATACACATCATTAGCAGCCGGCCTTCAAGGGAAAAGATAGATACATTAGCGGCAACAGTCATCAAAAAAAAACGGACCTGGAAGATAACTTAATGGATGGAGTAGATTTCAGCTGAGCTAAAAGATCGGTCTTCATGCGTGGATTCCATGTCAGTAACCTCCCCCAATGCTGTTGCCGCCTATTGGTCAGATCCAGAAATGAAGTCAAGGACTCTGTTTACATATGGTTCCCCCGGTGATTTCAGTGCATGGCCGGATTTAGCAAGGATATGTTCTCATCGCAGACTCTGAAATCGCTTCCATCGCATATAAGTCCATTGTGTATATCCTGCTGGATGCTTCCGTTTGTTTTCCAAGGTTCAGATAAAACACATAGCTATGTTAGCCCAAATACAGCATTTTCCAAGTCAATGTTAGTAACAACAACAAAGAGCCCAAGCACCTGCCCACACCCCTTAACATCTTATTCCCGTGTCAGCCTCAGTTACTGCCTGGAAATCACTGGCTGCAACGCTAAACCAGCAGCCTCAAGTCCCGGCCATGAACAGTCTGAAGGAACAATGGTGTCGTTTGTCAAGAAGGGAGAACAGTCGCTGTGAGAACATGTGTGGTATGATGGGCTGTGCCGCATATGCTTACCCCAGAGAAAGGAAGAATCAGAAAACATGAGAGCTCGCTCCAGATACTTAGAGCTGGCATCTCAGGAGGAATGGAACCAAAGATCTATAGGAAGATAGATACATCTTTGCTCAATATGGGAAGGAAGTGGATGAGCGTGCCTCAGGGCTGAGAGTCCTGGTCTCAGGAAATGCTCAAGTAGATGCCTGGGATTGATTTTTGGTTCAAGTGTCTTTTTAAGTTCGTTCTGCAGAGGGGGGGGGGTGCAAGGAGACAATTCCATGCAGAGCTAATTGCTAAAGCGACCGATCCCAGCTTGGCAGTACATGTTTCCTCTGGTGTCAGTGTTGAAATATTTGGTTGCCCAGCAACCAGTAAATATCTGCGCCATGCATCAGAAAATGGTTTGTGTGAGAGTTGATTGTGTGGTTCCTCAAACCACATTGTTTCAATCCTGACAAAGATTCTCATTAGAGATTGCTGTATATCAAAATGGCGTTGAGCCGTGACTGGTACAGTCCTAATGTTTATCAAACATCAGCCAGCCGTTCTGCTAAGCCACCATGCACCCTTACTGCTGAGCCCCCATGCTCCCATTACTGCTGAGCCACCATGCACCCTTACTGCTGAGCCACCATGCGCCCATTACAACTGAGCCACCATGCGCCCATTAGGAATACTTTTGGTCCAGGAAGGCAATGTTAGCAAAGCAGCAAGGGAACCTGCAACATTGTTAAAGACGGTTCTATGTGGACAAGTTTTGGGGCTGGTCATTCAAGTTGCATCGTGAACTCTTCAACTTTGAAATCCTGTGAGTATTTAACCTGTAGCTCATACCAGCATTTAAGATATAGAACAGAGTTTAATGCAGAATGGGCTTCAGTCAGAACTCTGCACTCGTGGTCTCCTAGGAAACGGATGAAACATATCTGGCTCATTTAAGAGCTTGATCTCACTTATAAACAAGCTGTTTCATGTTACAGGAACCAAAGAACCATGATTTGCCATACTTCCACATGAAACATCTGCCAAGATATCTTATTAGGTTTGCTTAGTAATAATGACTCAGTACGTAAGAGAAACCATGGAACCCTGTCAGAGGCCATGCACGCTAAATAATGGAGACTCTCATTTCCGTTCCTTTGTGTGATCTCTCAAATCATGGTTTTAGGAAGAGATTGGTTTTTGAGTCATTTCTTTGTCCCTGAAAGACTTAGAACTGCTCTAGGTAACTTTTTATTAGCCGGTTCAAGACATTGGTGCAACAATATAATTAATCACATTTTTAATGAAAATGATGGCACGTTAATTGGTAATTTGGGGATGGGAGTTCTTCCTAATTACTTATTAACCTTTAAATCATATATACACGAGGGAAAAGAATAAGATTGGTGTCTGACTATCAGGAAGTTTTTTCAAGGTGCTTTTTATAAAAAGAATTTAATGAAACCACCCCACCTCCAATCAGAGAAACTTTTTTTTTTC
The DNA here is from genome assembly GCF_037038515.1 of Microtus pennsylvanicus. Lineage (NCBI taxonomy): Eukaryota > Metazoa > Chordata > Mammalia > Rodentia > Cricetidae > Microtus > Microtus pennsylvanicus. The sequence goes on from NC_134593.1 coordinate 69,521,518, forward strand.
ACATTAGGAAAAGTGACATGATGCTTAATATATTAACTGGCTATAGAAAGTTGCATGTATCTATTTTTGGCCCATCTCTGATTCATCATTAATAGAATTATGGTTGAATAAGGCGGTAGAAATGATGCTATCAAAAGGTTTCTTTTACCATTTAAATTTGTAGCTAGCTGCCAAGGGTTCTGTTAAGAGGAACAAATGCTATTTTTAGTTGAGCTGGTCTATTCGGGAATCTCAATCCACATACTAGGAAATGAGGAAAGCTGAACCGACAGACGAGCTCTAGAACGTTGGTCTGAAATGCTGTATGAAGGCACAGAGCTGGAAAGGTTAACTAGATCAGCTGTGACGTGAACTAAACTCACTGCCGTTTAAACAGTGGCTTCGCTTAATTGGTTGGACACAAACTGGATGAAGAGACAGATAAATGGATTTCAGCGGACAAGGGTCCAATTTCATTTTCTCTGATGGGAAAAGGAAGCCCATCCTGGGGCTCCGTCTGCTTCTGGGCTCCTGTTCCGTTGAATATGAGTTATTTGAAGGTCAGGGTTGCTTTTTTATTTCTTCCACCGATTCATTTTCTGCCCGAGCCTTATCTCAGGGCCTTTACCCTGCTGACTTTCTGAGTTCTTACCTGTGTGTTCATGATCCAGTGGGAATTGACTGAGGGCCTGATGCATGCCAGGCTCTGTCCGCGGATAAAAGGAACCGCAGCGAGATTGCTGCAAGCTGCAGACAGTGTGACAAGAGATGGAGATGGGTATCAAGTGACTGTCAGAGAGGGTGATGGGTACCAGGAGGGTTATCAGTGAGGAGAGAGTGCGCTAGAGAGGCCCGTGGATGGGGGACAGGGAACTCTGGCTTGAGGATGCAGGGAAGATGTCTCGTTGGACTTCACTGGCGGAATAGGGGAGAAATGAATTCAAGGGCAAAGCAGAGATCTTACAAGGTCACGTGTCCTCAGCCGCGCCACCTTTTCCCTCCAGCATCTTCCATGTCTCCCTGTCCCATCATCCACTTAAAGAGTAATGTTGGTGAGGACCATCCTTGGCCCATTAGGCAGTCGTGCAGAATGAGATGCTGCTCAATGGGCGTGCGGTGGTTCACAGAGGAGGCAGAGCCTCTGCCCCATGCTTCGGTTGGCTCCCATTTCCAAGAAACTGTGGCTCTCTCTGTGTGTCTTACCCAGAAACTGTAGTGCTAAAAACCACATCCAAAGAAAATGCTGTAATGCTACAGTCGCAATAATGATTGAATGAATGAATGAATGATCACATAAATAAGCAGTCAAACAAATAAGTAACCATGCAGATAAATAAAATCTTTCTGGAAAGGAGAGAACAGGCAAAGAAAGATGTGATAATTATAGCTGTCTCTTGCTGAGTAGATACTGGGCTGGGTGAAGCCTTTTTGATGTATTACATGTGATTCTTCATACAATTCAAATCAAATCAAAATAAAATAAAGCAACAACCAAACCTCAGCTCTGTGGATGGTAGTCACAAATGGGGATTGTGTGGTTTGCTTAGGAATGGACTCCATAGACTCACATATTTGAATGCTTGGTCATCAGGGAGTGGCACTACTTGGCAGGGATAAGGAGGTGTGGCCTTGGTTGAGGAAATGTGTCACTGGGGGCAGACTTTGGGGTTTCAAATGCTCAAGCCAAGCAAGTTCTCTCGCTTCCTGCTACCTGCAGATCCAAATGTAGAACTCCCAGCTCCTTCTCTAGCACCATGGCTGCCTGTGTGCTTCCCGCCATGATGATCATAGACTGAACTTCTGAACTATAAGCAAGTCCCAGTTAAATATTTTTCATTATAAGAGTTGCTGTGGTCATGGCCACTCTTCACAGCAGTAGAAACCCTAACTATGGCAGGGATTTAACTCAGTAATGCTTTTCTGAGTTAATTGATGAATCTATCTCTTAGAGAGTATCTCTAGCTCCTAAAATAGAAGTTCCTCAAGGGCAGGCACCTGGAAGGAAGACAGCCACGAGATCAAAACATAAGGATATCTTAAGTACTAACCTCACCTAAAAGATTCCGTACTTGATGTGAAGTCACACCAAACCAGGATGATTCTGACTTGTCAGCAAGTCAACTCATACTCTCTTCCCATTTGTGCAACAAAAATTGGCCATCTCCTTCTTCACAGGGCTGCTTTCTAAGTTCATAGGCCACTCTCATGTCCAGAAACCAGCAAGGTTCTGTTCACAGGACAGCAGTGTGTACTCAGAAGATCCACCAAGCCTCTGTTACAGCGGGGAGGAGGGAAGAGTACTAATATCCCTCCTGATTGCGGCAAAAGAGGAAGGACAGGTTGTAGGTCCTTGCTGTGGAAGCTTCTTCTCCACATTGCAAACGCTAACCTAACTGGCACCAGAGAGCTCATCCTCCAGATTGGATGCCCAAGGTCATTCTGAGCTGGTGTGGATGCCCTGTCATCCTGCACTCTCCGATGGAAACCTAACGCAAAGAACTTGCAGTGTGCCTGCATGGTTGAGGGAAAAGCATTAGGGAAAGATGGGAATTACAGTTCCCATCCTGAGAAATGAGAGGGTGTGGTTTGAAATCAGGTTCTCATCCCAATGTTTCAAGTGATTCCAGATTTCACCATGTTGGAAACTTGGGTCCCTTAAGGTACAACATTTTAGCTACTTCTATTTAAAAAAAAATATTGATTCACTGTCTAGAAATGTCTTCTCTCTGCTTTCCTGTGTACTGAATAAAGCGTGAATGCCATTACTGTGCTGTGTTAAATGGACTCTTCCAGTTTCCTATGGAATTGTGGACTTATGCCTTCATGGAAGTAGGAGCTGGTTTACACTAGTAGGAAAACATTGTGAACACATTGTATCATCCAACATTCTTTCTCTTCAGTTCATCCATCTCACTTCTAGAGAAATACATGTATGTGTCTACAAAGAGGCAGCGTGTGGATGTTCATGCAGTGGTACGGAACAGTGAGAAGTGGACACAGTCACATAGCTGGCCCATGAAGGAGACCAAAGAGAGACTAGACAAAACATGGCTCGTCGATATCACGACACTGTAGCAACAGCAGGCCGCTTGTTCATCCAGGCCGTCCAGAACGAAAATAATCACACGGAAACTATATTATTTAAATCACTGCTTGGCCCATTAGCTCTAGCTTCTTATTGGCTAACTCTTCCATCTTAATTTAACCCATCTGCATTAATCTGTGCCTCACTATGAGGTCGTGGCCTACCAGCAAAGCTTCAGCACATCTGTCTCCATTGGCGGCTCCATGGCTTCTCTCTGCCTCTGCCTCCTTTCTCCCAGCATTCAGTTTAATTTTCCCCACCGACCTCTATTCCCTGTGCAGGCCCAAGACAGTTTTTTTATTAACCAATGGTATTCACAGCATACAGAAGGGAATCCCACATCATGACGGTTCAAAATTTTCTGATTTTATATATCTATTTGTGTATCAATCTATAATTTACAACATATGTATACTTTTGTGGTCAGAAAAAAATGCCAAGGCATATTACTTAGAAAAAATGAAGAGTTTGCTGCGTTGTCTTGTGCATTATGATCTGTCTGTATTTAAAATATAAAAAGCATGTAGCTATAACTACGTATGTTTTTTATAACAGCTCTATTGTGTTTATATAACTACTACTATGTCAGTAGTGGATGGTCTAGCAGTTACACGCCTTTAATTGTAGGACTTAGATGAAGAAACAGGAAGCTGTTCCTCTCTTGTTGCAGAACATATAATGGCTTTTACATAATTCTTTATCTGTCACTGCTCTGCCATTCTCGCCACCAGAGGATGCTCCCTCATAGCTAGGGGTTTCAAATCCAGGCTCTAGCAAAGTGACCACTCATAAAACCACAACTGGATTGCAAAAGGAAGAAAAGAGAATGTATTTGGTAAGTCTCTAGCTCTCCCTTCTCCCATAGCCATAGATAGAAAACAGAGGGGCACATGAAATTTTAGTCTAAGGTAATAATGAGACAAGGTATCACAAGAGGACTTGGATTTGTTTATCAGTTTTCTTTGGATCACTTCTTGCGATTAGGGGAGAGTATGGCTGAGTCCCGTGTCTTCACCTGCCTGTGCTCCAGCCTGATTCAGAGTGGTGCAGCTCTGTGCAGCCCGTCTGACCTTCCAGCCGACTCTCCTAGCATTGCCTTTCCCTTCCACTTAGCTGCATAAGGTTTGAATCTCTTGCTTCTATGTTAACCCCTGGTGAAATGCTCCAAAGCCTGGCTGCTCAACATCACCCAATTATAACCATTAAAAAAATTGGAACTGGGCGGTGGTGGCGCACACCTTTAATCCCAGCACTGGGGAGGCAGAAGCAGGCAGATCTTTGTGAGTTCAAGGCCAGCTTGGTCTACAGAGCTAGTTTCAGGACAGCCAAGGCTACACAAAGAAACTGTGTCATTTTCAAAAGAAGAAGAAGAGGAAGAGGAGGAAGAAGAAGAAGAGAAGAGAAAGGAAGGAAGAAAAGAAAGGAGGGAGGAAGGGAGGAAGGAAAGGGGGGGAATAAAAGGTGGGTTGCCGCTAACCTTACCCGTACTAGCATTTCCCAATTCATTCCTCAGCTCCCACAGATATACTGGTCACTCCTGACAATGACAGATTTAATGAGGACTTGGAGTGATAAGCTAGAATTTCCATTGGTACTAGCCTCCCCTTCAGAGACCCCCATCTAATAGACTCAGCGAGACGTCCGTGTCAGATGAATGAATACCAGTGGCAGTTGACAGGTGCAAGTCAGAGGTCAGTCTATTAAGCTGAGAGGGGCTTCAGAATGCAGGGGATGACTAGGACCCAAAGGCTTCTGCAATGAGATGAGACAAGGATTCTTCAAACACAGACAGTAATACGTATCAGGAATATTTAATTCAATGCATCTCTAGATTTGAGAGCCTCATTTTACAGATGAAGAAAATTAGAATGCTGCCTGCCCCTGCCTGCTCCTGCAGATTCCCAGCACCCACCTGCCAGCTCACAACCATCTGTAACTCCAGTGCCAAGTGTACCGAACACCCCCTTCTGGCCTCTATGGGTACTGCATGCACGTGGTGCCAGCTGTACATGCAGACACAACACCCATACAGATAACATAAAAATGGATAAGACTCAAAAATCTCAATTAGATGAAATGGCTGGCATTAATGAATCAGGATTACATAAGTGAGTAAGACACAGGATTTGGGTCCAGATCAAAGGTTGCAGATAGTTCCAGAGCTGTGTGGTTTCTATTCACCTCACTGTGCCTTGAAGCTTTCTGACTGGACAACCGACTGACGCAGTGGCCTGTAGAGGGGACAGAAGAAGAGATGCCCATGGCAGGATGTCACGGGGCCCTTTTAGGATAAGGTCACCCGGTGTCTGAGGTGCTGTGGCACAGGAAGATCGAGTTACCCACAGGAAGTGCTGTCCCAGGCTCTACCTGGTACTGTGTTCTCCCTTAACCCCAGGGAAAAGAAACCCTGTAAGTCGGTCCAGCTCCCTGGCCCGATTTCACAAATCAGTTCTGATGGAGGTTTTCGCCAGCCGAAAGGAAATCAGCCTGTATTCGCTGTGCAGTAACAAATGCTTCCAGAGAGTCCTGGAGCCATCCTGTCTCGTGAGCACTGGTCTCTCCCTGTTGCTGTGGTCAGTTAGAAACAAGAGCAGCCTGGCTCTTCTGTTTGCAGACCTACCTGGCCTCTAAGCAGTAAACCCTGCACCTCTCAGATTTCTTCCGCTTGTGCTCTTTCTCCGTTCTTTCTGAGGTCACTGTTTTCTCAATGGCCACGGCCTTTAGCTTCCTCACAGTTTCTCCAGAGGCTGCCTTCGCATGCCCTTGAACTCAGAGCACCATTCCGTCCTGGTGCCCCAACCTTCTTCTTCCTTGCGAAGCCCCTCTCCTGTGGAAAGCCAGAAGCTAAGAGCGCCTAGTGAGTTGGCTGCTCATTTGTTTTTCTGACCCAAGCAAGTCTCAGCTTTATGTTTTCCTCTCATTTCTTTTGTTGAGTCAAATGAGGAGAGGACGCAGTTCTAGGAACATACTCTAAGCTTTCTATAATGTGGAGGGTCTGAATGCCAGGAGAAATGTTTTCCTCTGAGGGATTTGACTGTGGAGCGTGGTTGGGTAGCACCTCCTCAGGGGCCTCTGAGCAGAATGTCAGGAGAAAAGCCCGCCATGTGTGATGAGGAGCGTCTCTCACTGCCTGGCTCCAGGTGGACAGACACTCTGCTGTGGTTTATGGAGTGCTGGTATACGGCCGCACCATGCCAGGCTCTTGAAGATCATTTCTTTTCAGCTTTGTAACCAACATTGTGAGACCATACCCGCTTTGGAGGCACTGAAGCCTGAGTGGTTTATTTTCCCTGCTCTTGGCAGAGCAGAACTTGACCCATAGAACTCCGTACCATTATGGTGTATGTAAATGCTTAACTGCTCCCCACAACAGCTAGAAAAAGGCGGACACACAGTTGTGCTCTTTGTCTACTTCCCCAGCCCAGACTCTGTCGCCATCAGGGACAGGATGAGGGTGCTCCAGGGAAAGGCCACAGGCCCAGCTTCAGAGGACAGTGAGCCATAGACAAGAAGACCTTATCCAAGGACCAGGCTAGGTCTCGTCAGTGCCATCAGCCCTCACGGCAACTCCATGAGAAAGTTCTTAGGTTATCACTTCCTCAGTTGAGCAGACAGATCCAGAGACCCGGAATAACCACAGCTCCTGTGGCTGAGGAGGGATTTGAATTCCACCAAATCCGGAGCACTTGCTAACCTCACTGCTTCGAATGTGGCTTTGAGCTTGAGCCCAGAACAAGGAATTGATGGCGAGGGGTGAGGTGGGAGAAATTTTTTCAAGTAGAAACTTCCTGAGTATTTGTGGAAGAGTTCAAAGATTCTGATGACAGACCTTATGAGACAGATACCAGCTCCCCAAGAAAATGCCAACAAGTAGAGGGCTCCGAAAGCTGGGCAGGCCCAGGTGTGCTCATAAGTAGAGGCCAGAAGACAGTTGACGTCATGGGGAAATTCACAGGGGACGGCGGGCTGAGGTCAGACATTCCCAAGGTCGAGGACACAGAAACAAACCTCAGAACTCAAGCACATCGCAGCTGGCCAGCTGTTAGCTCCTTCTAGCCCATTTAGGATGCTGCCATGACGTTTCCGATTTTGTCAAATTTACTAGAACTATATTACGTTTCAGTAAGTGCTGGAAACGTGACGGACAGTGAGGGGTGTACCTCCCAGGCGTTGCCACCGTGGCCACAGATCGCTCTGTTTCACAATGACTTCCACTGGCTGCTTGTCGTGTTCTAATAAAGTGTTACTGTACATTTGCCTTACATAAACAGATAGAAAAATAATAATAGCTTGTACTCCCACTGAACATTATAGGAAAGCACAGACTTCCACTTAATGAGGTTTGGAGACACATAGCAATTTTGATATCCTGTCAAGCTTGTTAAATTGCGATTCTACCAGGATTTTACGTGGAGACAGAATTGGCACATCCCAGGGTACAAATTAGGATATGCATCAACTCCTTCGGGTCACTGGGATATAATTTAATGCCATAATTGAATAAACAGCACTGTTCTGACCTGAAAAGCCCTGTCTCAGGAAGTGGCTAGGGAAGTCGAGGCCATTGTGTGAGTGTTATAATAACAGGCTAAGCCCACATCCAGCGTTCTGTGATTTTAGAATTGCTGATGGTATTGACCGTTGATTGAGCAAGGGTTCACATTTCTCAAAAGTTCTCCGGCTAATTTGACTGGAAAGTGGTTTGGGGAGAAAGATCTATCACATATTGTATCCACCTGAACTTTGCCAGAATTGAGTCAAGGGGACTAAGTGAAGTAGTTGTCTCTTTCTTGCCTGTGCTGGCTGTTTGTCTGAGTTGAAATATATTTAAAGCATACCTTTCTATGTAAGTCCAAACTGTAAGCAAGTGCATTTACTATGCTAACTTTCCGTTTAACTAATGGCCTTTGGTTTCTGTACTCTGTGTTACCCGTTTACTGGGATAACCTTCCAAGAAGTGAGGGTTCTGTAGCCTAGGCTGAGTTTCCTTGGTCCCCAACTCCCAAATCAACAAGTTCAAAAAGAAACTAAACTTTCTGAGTGCCACTCGAGGTGACCAGTGGATGCACGCCATGCGAGTTGGTTTCATACACAAAATTACCACTAGGGTATAAAGCTGCCCTCCACTTGTGTATATAAGATACATATGAAATATAAGTAAATGCCGTGTTTGCGCTTGAGTTCTAATTCCATGTAATCTAGAGTCTGAAAACCTCTAGAATATTAAATATTTCTGGTCCCAAGATAAGTCATGTTCAACCTGTGTGCTACGGCTGCTAACTTTCTAAATAGTTGATTTTGGATTCTAGTTATTTAGTTAAATAAAAAGGTTTTAGTGTGTGTGCAGGTGTGCACTTGCAGGTATATGTATGTGTGTGTATGTGCAGGTGTGTGCGTGCAGGTGTATGTATGTGTGTGTATGTGCAGGTGTGTGCATGCAGGTATGTGTGTATGTGTGTACATGTTTGTGTGCCATCTAGGGCGAACGGTAACCAGTAGGAGCCTGTTGTTTCTTATCATGTGGGTCCCTAGATTGAACTCAGGCTGTGATGTCTCGCCCAGTGCCTTCCCCCTCGAAGCCACCTCACTGGTCCACGGATCTCCCCATGTAAGCATGTAAGGGACATGCTTCAGTCCTATTCTTACGAAGAGGATAGGATGTTCTCGAAATGCCTACAGATACAATGTAGCACTGGATAGGATTGGGATAGTATGCTCTGTGGACCGTTCCTGGGGCAAGAACTATTGGAAGGAAATCAGCTTTGCTTAGTTTGGCTGTGTTTGAGTTTCATGCCTGCTCTCTGACTTACATGTGATAATCCACCTAAGGCTTCATGGGAAAGGCAACCTTCGGTGTTCCCTGGGCTTTCTACCCACATTCTTCCTTCTTTTCATAACCATTTCCGCTCCTGGAAGCGAGGAAATGATCACGATGACCTTCGCAAGGCTGTCAGAAAGATAACATTCTGTTCAGCTTCCTGCCTCCATTTATCAGTAGTTCTGACTCCATGCTCTTGTTGGATTTAATACTAATAGTTAGAGTGTAGGTTTTGCACGAATTACTATTATTCTCAAATTCTCTCTCCACTACTCTTCTGTGTAATTAAGAAATTGCTGGAATATGAGTATTTCCTCCTTGGCTAAGCATAGTCTGATGCTTGGGAGTGAGAGTGGAATCTAAGATATACGTAGGTATAGGAGAGATCAGCAAATGAATTGGCCCGCTGCTCAACCAGTAACGGGTTGGTATAAACGTAGACTCACTGCTTGAAGGCCTAACTCGCTACTTTAAGATCCAAGTTCTCCACATTTTGCACATTCTTCTGGTGGCTTTCACATGAAAAGTTCAGTGCATTTGACTCAGACAATACTTAGTTCTAATGGAACCTGGACAGGAAGAAGGGGGGGCAGGGTTAGAAAAAGAACACAACAAATGGAGGAATTGCTGTCTTTCACGCGTGTGTGTCTGCACTCCATGTGTGCAAACAGATTAAAGGAAACCGTGGTTATCAGCGACTGAGCCATGTCTGTGGCTAGCCTGTGCCTCTTCCTTTTCCTTCCCGCATACAGGAAAGGTGGCGGAATTGAGATTTTTTTTCTCTATATAGTATTAAATTCCATTTTTCTTTCCATCCCCGACCTCCCTGGCCAGAAGAATCTAATTTAACAGGGTATTTCAGACGGAAGAATCTCTCAGCCTTATTTCCCACTGCTTCCCAGCTCTACCAATATTGCTTTTGATCTGATCACCAAAACGGATTTGATTGTCTCTTTATGGGGTCCTTTTCTGAAACCCTTCATTTTCCTCGAGGTCTCTGCAGTACTTAACAGCACCGAGGGTTCTGGTTTTCTGTCTGTCTTAAAGCCTGGCTTTCGTGTCTCCTGCCCCACATTCCCGAAGCCTGCCATTATCACCTGGGATGGACTGAGGGAGTCGCTCTTGCCACCGCTGTAACTGGAACGGTGTATGCTGCAGTATATTGCAGTGATTAGTTGGCAAGATGAGAAGTTGGTTCTGGGCTGCCAGTGTGAATGCCAGGACCTGCGTGACAATTTTACTCCCTGGTGGTCTTCACTTAACTTGCACCATTCAAGGGGGGAAGAAAGGAACTACTATTTCTAGGGAAAATGGAAATATTCCAAGCCCCAGCAAAGGGAAGGAGGAAGGGAAAAGCACGCACTAGCAGGAAGCAGTCTGTGGCCATTGGTCTCTTGGTACTCAGGAGAGCCTGAGATTGGTTGCCAAGTAGCTGTAAGATCCTGTCTAGTTGGGAATGGATTCTCTGCAGGATTCTCAGGAATTTAGGAAGTAGCAGCCTTGTCTACATTTCTTGATGTTTGTGAGGTCCTCCCACATGACCTTCAGACCTTTGGTTCTTATCCAGGGTCACGTCTTAACATTTCCACGTATGTTCCTGTGAACTCCCTACTTAAACCATAACCTCCTAAAAAGACAGTGAGAAGCATAATCTCAGTATCCAAGGCATGATATATTCCCATAAGAGCATATAGACCGGGGGCTGGGAAGATGCCTTAGTAGGCAAAGTGCTTGCCACGAAAGCAGAGGCAAGGTCCTGAGCTTAGTCTCCAGCACCCCATGAAAATGGCCAGGCATAGCTGTGCCTACATGCAGTGCCAGTGCAGGCCAGCTAAGCTAGCCAAACTGGCAAATCCCAGATTCTGTGACAAACCCTGTCTCTAACAAAAAGATAGAAAAAAATGAAGGAAGACATGCAATGCCCATCTCTGCCCCCACCACACACGTACCCGCGAACCCACAGAACACACACACACATGCACGCACACACCCACAGAACACACACGCATGCATACACACACGCACACACACCACATTGACTAACACACTGACCAACTGATTATTTGCCCTGCTGCCCTACCAGGATGCCACAGCTCACCACATTGACTGACTGACTGACTGACTGACTGACTGACTGACTGACTGACTGACAGACAAGCTGACAGACAGACTGACTGACTGACTGACCGACTGATTATTTGCCCTGCCGCCCTACCAGGATGCCACAGGCCTTCTTTTTGTTTCCCTTGGTGGACATAAGTCCAGGGACTTTGCAAAGACGTATTTTGTCTTTCAGCATTCCGCTTCCACTGATTTCTCTTTCACTCTGTATGCCAGAGACTTAAATTGATTCCAGTTGTTTAAAAGAAATGTATATTTTTCTTCTACACGTTTTAAGGGGAAAATATTTAATGTATTTTCCCTAGACTAAACCAAAACCAGATACTTTCCCCAGAAATGTATGAATGGACAAGAGAGCGATTACTTTGGGAGCGAATATTGGATTTCAGAAAAGTTAAGTGATCTTGTGCTCATGTGACTCCAGGTGGAAGAAAAGCTCCTTAGTCAGCAATCGGAGAAGAAAGAGCAAATTCAATAGCTCCCTTGTACACGCTCACGATAGAAAAACTGAAGAGTTCCATGTAGAAGCGGTGAAGCAAATTATATTAGTCAGTGGATATAAATTGCTTTTTTTAAACAAAAGAATATTCATGACATTTTTCTTTATATAAAGATAAAATAGTTCCCTTTGTCTTGAAATCATAAAATCTTGGGTCTGGAAACTTTGGAGAATTGGATTATTTTCTGGCAAGTGCCAGGCCGGTGACTCTTGCAGGGCAAGGGTCATGGTTTTCGCTTCCTGTTCAGAATGCCTGCAGTGCTGAGCCTAAGCAGTGCCCACCGCTCAGAGAGCAGGCGTTGTTTCCATGATGATGGTTGGGAGCCCTGAGGGTGGCTGAGGAGAAAAGCCCTCAGCTTTGGAATCCTGCTTCAGGCTGATAGCGAGGCGCGGAGCTGTTGTAACAATAGAGCTATTTCCTCGGGACTTCCCTGCTCCCGCTCATTAAAATGACATGTGAAGAATGACAGTGGTGCTTTTGTTGGAGAGCCTTGGCCTGCTGCCACGGCGCCCGCGGGCCCGACTCCACGGGGACTCTGCACGTTGACCCACCGTGTAGAACCTGTTGTGAGAGGCTCATCTTCCTGTGAACACAGCACAGTGACTTACCCTGGGAGTTCGAGATCAGTCCTCTGCTTAGAGTTGGTTCAGGAAGTCCTACCAGCTGTCATGTAAGGGTAATTAACACATTTCTCTCAATTATGCATGCTGGGGGAAGAATTTCAAACATTTGGCTAGATAACAAATCCATCCCCTTGGTTAGAGAAAGGCCATCCCTCTGGCCATCTGGATATTTACTTTTCTTTAGAAATGAGCTTCTTGGAATTTTCTGTTGGTGGGGAGGGGAAATGGTGAAGACAAAGGGAATATTCTGGTAAAAATGATGCCGGCCCACATTCAACACGGCTCACGCCTACACATCAGGAGTCTCGGATTGCACATTAACCCTCGTGGCTTTTTATTATATTGCTAACAGACACCCTGCTTAGCCTGAATGCTGAAATGACGAAAATATCAGAAGTGACGCTGAAATGTTACTGTTGACCCCCGGGGCAGGGTGTTTCTTTTACCGTGTACGTGTTCCTAACAGGAACAGGTTTTCATTGGGGGAAAGCTAATAGAAACCGCTGAGAGGACCGAATCACAGATAGGACCCAAGGCTTTAGGATCATAGACGCTCTAGCGAATGGGAACTCTGAAGTGAGTGTATGATTCTCAGTGACTAACAAGGCAAGCATGAGAAGGAGAAGATGGCGCCTCCCTGTGGAACTAAGAAAGTGCGGGAGATGGGCCGGCAGAGGAAAAATGATGTGGAAGTCCCCTCTGTGTGCTGTGATTTCCATTAATGAATAGAGAAACTGCCTTCCGACCTATAGCAAGGCAGGACTTAGGTAGGTGGAGAAAACTAAAGTGAATGCTGGAAGAAAGAAGGGCAAAGTCAGAGAGAAGCCATGGAGCCACCGCCAGAGTCAGACAGGCTGAAACTTTAGCTGGTAAGCCACAGCCACGTGGCGATACACAGATTAATGAAGATGGGTTAAATTAAGATGGAAGAGTTAGCCAATAAGGAGCTAGAGCTAATCGGTCAAGCAGTGATTTAATTAATATAGTTTCTGTGTGATTATTTTGGAGCTAAGCAGCCGGGAACCAACAAGTGACTCTCTCCCACCAAAAGAGTAAGTGCTGTGGACAGCAAGCTATTCTGGGTGTGAGCAAGGGGGAAATCCCATTATATTTGGAACTTGGGAGTAAAGCCAAAGAATATGGGACAAGTGGGGAATATTGATAGTGAGGGGAAAAGCCCTCTTATGTTAAAGGTGGTAAACAAAAGTTTGTATGGATCCAAATTTGAGCAAGCATGGCCTAGGCGGCACAGCGCTAGGTCTGAGTTCTCGTTAGTGTGTAATCTGACCCAGAATAGTCCATAATCCCAGCTTCACTGTGTCACCTTTCTCAGAGTCCGTGGATAAAGCAGTGCAGCTGATCATATATATGACCGTACATGTATACACATATATGCATAATACGTGTATGTATAGGTGTGCATAGATGCATATCTGTGTCCATATGTATATGTATATATGTATGCATATGTGTATGTGCATATATGTGTGTGTTTATATGCGACCATCTTCGGCCGCATATCCAAGAACACACAGTATTAGCTGCAGTCAGCCCTGCATTAGAATCAATACGCGCCCATATGAGCTGTTCCTTTTGAACAAGAGTCACAGCCTACCTCTTCTTAAAAGGGAATTAAAGGAACTTTTAAAATTCAGCATCTTTTATTTTTAAAGGAACAAGTGAGTAGAAAACTGACCCAAAGGAGAAAGAAACAGAGTACAGGTCACCTGAGATGAACTCATTCTTTGAATTTGAACTTTAGCACAGAGCTTCCTGGCAGTTAAGACAAAAAGAAAAACATGTGCTTATTGTCTGGTAAAAAATCAGTGTAATGTGATTAGCTCTTGAGGGAAGCACATAGATGGGCTGAGGGCTCAGATGGGGTTACGGTTAAGAACATACCAGCTCAGAATGCATTAAGAGCCATGCAGAAATCCATACCCTTTAATCCAGTAATTCTGCTTCTACTGGGGAGTTTTAGAAGGAGAGGGGGGCCGAGAGGGAGGACCGTGTGTGTGGAAATGCTTGTCTTGGAATCATCTGTGAGCGTGCAGAACTAGAAAGAACCAGAATAGGGGACAGAGTCACTCAGTTGCTGAGCATCTGGTCAAGCACATGTAGTGGGCACTGTAGACAAGGCTGTTCCCCAAGAGAGAAGCAAGGTTTATGGAGGCTCATTAGGAGTAGTTAGAAGAGGGATTTGGGTCAAGATGGCTTGCCCAGTAAAGTGCCAACTGCAGCAGCCCAACTTCAGATTCCCAGCCACACTCAAGAAGTTGCGCATGATGTCATGGACTATAATCCAAATTCTGGGGAGGCCTAGACAGGGTCCTTGGGTTTTTAGCCTACGAGCCAGCTGGTCTTGCCCAGTTGGTGAGTTCTGGGTTCCAAAAGCATCTGTCTCGAAAGACATGGTGGAGAGCAGTAGAGGAAGGTGCCTCTTATCAGCCTCTGGGCTCTGCACTTCCAGTTGCACACGCACGCACACACACACACACACACACACACACACACACACACACACACCAGTCAGAGGTAGGATAGTGTGTTTACCAAGATTATCTCTATGAAAGTATGACATGTCAAGGGAGAGTCCTCAGTCGTGGTAGTAACTGTGATAGGACTCTGCCTTTAAAGGTCATATTCCTCCACATCCCATATTTCCCCATTTTTGTGATGTTTATAGTGAAATTATGAAGCTGAACCAGCTCATGTGCACCCTACATTTGAAGTGTGCTTTATGGAATTATGTTTTTAATTAAAAACAAAGAGAAACATTTCAAAGTAGCAAACTGGAAATGTAGTATCTGGAAAGTGCTGTTAATGAGTTTCTTGAAATAGTTTTGGGTGTTTAGAAATGTCTACAAAGACACAGTCGTGTGGATGAGCGGTGGTCACACTGGGATCTGGGTGTTTAGAAATGTCTTTCTACAGACACAGTCATGTGGATGAGCGGTGGTCACACTGGAGACCTGGTGTTCGTTTTGAGGTCACTAAAGCTGTTGAAGCAAGCATGTGCTGAGATGCCATGACGGGGCCAGAGATGAGGAGGAGCCAGTGATCCCCTGTCCTCAGCATGCTTCTGGGCCACCACATTTGTGATCTGTCTCTTTTAGGGAGCTCCCAGGTGCCAATGGTTTTCCTCTTGGCTCACCCGCCCCTTCTTCCTCTTTCTGAGCTACTCTCCTTCAAACTCCTCTGAAGTAGAGGAAAGGTCTTCTCATTCCTTCTGTCCATTTCATTACAGTTACGGCCAAGAATCCACTCTGAGAGTTGGGCTGAAGCAGTGTAACTTTTAACATTTTTGAATCTCATTGGCATGTAAGAACATTCTAGAAAAGACTCCTCCTGTAAGAACATTCTAGAAAAGACTCCTAGGCCATAGCTTGAAAAGAAATGGCACATAGAAGAACAGTTTTGGTGTGTATGCCTGGGTCAGAGTCCTTCTAAGCCTGGGAAAACAGGTAAATGTCATATACCATAATAGAATGAGGGAGGGAGGGTCACTTCAGCTGTTGAATAGAGAGACACGAATAAAATCCAATAAACCCTTAAAATCTGCCTTCAGTTCTTTGACTAATTTCATGGGTTTTGGGGTCACGAGTTCTGCTGTTTCTTTCTACTCTACCATCTTTGACTGGAGGCAAATGATTAGCATTTGTTTGCACTGCGTTTTTGATGGTTTCTGGATTGTTTTCATGGCCGCAAATCATGGTCCAGAGCAGATAGGAAACACCTCCAAGAAATTCATGGGCAATGGCAGACTTGCACCTCTTCACATGGCTGTCAATGATTGGCCGTGCTCTAACCACAGCCAGTTAGTTTAGAAGTCAAATATCAGTGGAGAGCTCATGCTAACATTCCAGTTTTGATATTAAGTTTCACTTGTGGGTTTTTAAAAATTTTAAATTTCTCTGTAAGCGTTGAAGTTTTTTTCCCTCTGAGTTCCTGTGTGCTGTTTTCACCATCTCTAATTTAAGAAAAAAAAAACATTCTAGAAGTCTCTACGCATGCAATTAATGATTACATTTGAACCTGTCTTTTGTCCGTTGCGGTAGAATTTATAACGTTGGAAATGTCATATGAGTCTTTGCACAAAGCTTTTTCTACTGGTGGCTTTTGTTGGCATGTGTGGCTATATTGCCCGGTGGAGAACCACCACTACCCAATGGAGCAGCCATGCTCAGTGAAGGAAACCACCAAAAGCCCAGAGAGGAATAAATTCTAGAAATTTCTTTGGAGAAATCACAGGTGTACATGGCAAAAAGAAATAAATGCCCAGAGCCTCAGGGCGTTGGTCTTACGAGCAGACACTCCTAGTCCACCCCTGCCCCCAGATTCTTCAAGTCCAGTGGCTCTCGTAGCCTGTGTTTGCCAGGCTAATGGTTCATCCCGTGCATTAGCTTAAATGAAAAAACAGAAGCTGAACTGTCCATGATCGCTCTGAGGGAGCGTTCAGTGGCCCTTGCTTTGCTTGTCTGCACATTTTTGTTCCCCGGCGCTCATTCCCCTTGCCTCTGCCCAGAAGACAGAGCAGGGAAAACCGAAATGACAACCAGATGATGGAACCTTGCAGCAAACCGAAAAGACCAAAGAACGTCAGGAGAGCTGGGGGTGTCGCTCAGTTGGTGGGGTGTTCGCTATGCACACACAAAGCCCTTCATTCCATCCCCAGTGCCACGTAAAAGCCGGGTGCGGTTGTACACATTCGTAACAGTAGCATGCAGGAGGTAGAGGCAGGAGGCTCAGAAGCCAGAGGTCATCCTCAGCTGCAAGGGAGTTCCAGGTGCGAAACCCAGAGTGAAAGAAAAGCAGAAGATGGAAACTGAGCGGTGGGCACTGGAGGACTACTGTCTTGTGAGGTGGTGGTGGTGCTGTGCCCAGGGCTTTTCTCTGCTCTGTCATAGAGAAGCCGAAGTTGCCACCATGGATAGATGGCTTTATCCCCACCATGCAGCCCCCAGTGGTGCTTGCAGCAATGACCTTGTCCTTTCCCAGATACTTGTATCTTAAGGCTGAAACGAGATTGCTGGGAAGCCTGCTCCTCCAAGGAGGGACCCAGAGGGACCTGAAGGATGACGCCCTGGAACTAGGAAGCCTACTGCCTCTGGGCGTCTTGTATTTAAATCCCCCAGACTCTCCCAGTTCTGACCCGCCCAACCCCCATCACAAGGCAGTGCTAAATGGAGTTCTGTATGAGATCAGCAGTATTTAGCGATTGCAAGTTTGACATAATGCACTTCCTCATAATTTATTAAAGTTGCTAATACATTTTAAAAAAAATATGTGAAGGGCGTGGAAGCCTCGCGGTAATTCAGGGCAGTGCATTAACCCTCCATTGATTTTTTTTTTCTTTTTGTTTGCATCTCACAAGAGCGAAAGCCAAACCCTGCTGATGACGGGTGAGCCCCACCCTCTGGGCACCTTATTCTTCTCACTGCACAGATATAAATATTGCTCTTACCACATCGAGCGGCCCAGTGATGCACCCTGGTGGCCATTCTGAAAACGCCGGGGCCCTGCGTCCTGCACCTCTCACAGGACTGTTCGCACCTTGGTCACTGCAGAAGTTGAGACATTCTGCACTCACCCGTCTTTTCTCCCTAGGACTTACCATCGTCATACTTGCTGTAATTGTGTGTGTACATGCATGTGTGTTCAGGTAAACATTCCTTTGTGTGCACTCGCAGAGACCGGAGGAGAGCATCAGATGCTCCCCTCAATCATTCTCCACCTCTCTCTGAGCCTGGAGATTACCAGTTCAGCCAGACTGACTAGCCTGCAAGCCTGGGTTCTCCTGTCTCCACTGCCCAGCAACGGGCTTGCAAGCATGCACCACCAACACCTCGCTTGGGATGTGGATGCTAGGATCCGAGTGCAGTCCCTCAAGCTGATGCAACAGGAATTTTACTGACAGAGACATCTCCATGATCCCTCACTGTTTATTTTATTAATTGATCCTGTTAATGTCTGATGTGGGATGTCTCTCTGTATGCTGTCAATATGTTTTTATTACCATTGGTTAATAAGGAAGGTGATTTGGCCAACAGCCAGGCAGAATAGAGCCAGGTGGGAAATCCAAGCAGAGATAGAGGGAGAAAGAAGGCAGAGTCAAGGAGACACCAGCAGCCACCAGGGAGCAAGATGTGAGGTAATAAGCCACAAACCTCGTGGTAAAATATAAAATAATAGAAATAGGTTAATTTAAGTTGTAAGAGCTAGTTAATAATAAGCCTGAGCTAATAGGACAAACAGTTTGTAATTAGCATTAAGCCTCAGAGTGGTTATTCGGGGAACTGGTGGGCGGGAGAGAAATCTCAAGTTACAAAGTCTGTCTTCCTGTTTTAAAATATAAGTTTCATGAAGACAAGACTTTTACATTGTTTCATTATTGCTTTCTCTCTGATACCAAGAGCAGTGCCAGCCATAGCCCACAATCAAATATACAGCAGGTGAGTGAGTAAGTGAATGAATGAATGAATGGACTGGGCAGCAGATTCACTGCAAGGACACTACAGTGGGAATCATCTTGCAGTCACAATTCACGTCACTGAAAGAGTCAGCAACATGAACACCAAAGTTAGAACCCTGGTATCTGGGGACTTGCAGACAGGAGAGAGGAGAGTGGAAGCAGGGCCTGAGGAAGCCATGGCTTTGTAGGGACCTAAATTAGAATCTTTACAATCACTCATGGCTCTGGGACCACTGACAAAAGTATTCATCTTAGGCCTGTTCCTTCCCAGTCCTACGTCACTCAGGATGCAGAACAGAGAAGAGCAGACAGGAAACAAGGTTGTTGTTATAAGAAACAGAATCATGTATGTAAAACATAGGAAGCCTTTTTTTAAACCAAAACCTGTGTTCCTATTTAAAAGCCTTCTGTGTTGATGAGTAGAAGGTGATGTCCTTGATGAACTGGGAGTCCCTGTCCTTGCTGTTCGTTTTACTTTAAGGAATACATTGAATCTGTTTTAAGAAAGAACGGCTGGCAGTAGTGTCTTTGGTTTGAAGGAGGACAGATCCTGCTACACACACAATATAAGAATTGCCAAGTGCGAAGAAATGGCTCTGAAACAGTTCTGTCTGTTCACCCATAGGTTCCGTCTCCCAGGTTTGCAGGGCTCTTACCTTGGGAAATCTGCCCTCTGAAAACTCTTCTGTCTAGCAAACACTGACTAGGACTTGCTCTCCCAGGGGCCTCATGCTTTGTGCTGTTGGCTATTCATGGAGGCTTGAGTGAGCTTCCGATTGGGAGGAGCATAGAGACCATATCTCAGATGGAATCAGGCATTGATACAGATGGTAACCTCAGCAGCAGCAGACATCAGGGGTCAGGGGCCATCCAGACATGCAAATTCTCCACAGAGGGACAACTTGTTTTCTCAGGAACCCTGAGCAGTGTGGGGGGGGCAGTCAACTGGGGGAAGATGAGCTGAGCTAGACTTCAGCAGACAGTTCAGGACGGAGGAAAGGAGAGGAGGCTGCTGCCCCACATTCGTAGAGACACCCTCCTCCTAGGTTTCAGGCATTTGGAAACAGTCCGCTGGCTGATGTCTAAAGGGCACAGCGCAAGAGTGTGCCTGCCTGCAGTTCTTAGGTGACGACTCCATTTACATCCCTGAAATCCAGGGCCTCAGTTTTGCCCTAATAGGGTATCTTCAGCTCCAGTATAAATAAAAGAAACCAGAGCAGCCTGTCAGGGTCTCTGATGACTAAGGTTTGATGTATTAAAATCTAACAAGATTTATAAAATGTACTCCATCACTTTAATTGAATTTGTAAAGATGTCTGATTTATGAAGCATTGCGTGGGCCCTTCTGGCTAATATTAGACTCACATATACTAATCACCGTGGTGTCTTTCCTTTCTGTCCCCATGTCTATGCAGGTCTGTGTGTCTAGAGTTCCTCTCGTGGATGGGAGCATCACCCTTGTCACCCTTGTCTGCCCTTGGGCCTAGCATGGGTTCCAGACATGTGGCAAGAGCCAGTAATATGTATTCAGAGCAGGGGCTGGGGCTGGAGGCTGAATGGGACCAGATGTGGGACCGTCGCCTTACAGTGTGTGACCTTGGGCAAGTTAGCGTCCACGTATCTTGGCTCCCATACTTGTAACTGAAAATGAAAATAAGCCCCAGCACACAGGCTAATCGCCAACCTTAATAAGATCATTTCTGCACAATGCTAACACTGAGCTTGGTGCATTGCAAGATTCCAGTCATTGTAATTTTTAATAATTATATGACCATGTGAAAAAATGGTAACCAAGAGCAGGGTCTCTGGGGTCACTGTGCTGTGGTCACGTCTTGGCTCTGTCTCTTGCTCTACATATACTCGTGAGGACGATATGATTGTTTGTGCAGGACCCGTGTCCTGCTAGCTGTCAGATGGAGGGGTCTCCATCTCGTACTACTAAGTGAACATTTTGTATAATACCTAGCATGCAACTGAAGAGGATCATTTAATAATCAATATTAAAACTGGTGTATATTCAGTTAGCTACCAAGTATTACTATCCTATACTTATATATGGGTATGTATGTACATATAATTCTCTTTTTCAAAAATATTATACTCCTTAAAAATGGATTAGTTAAGTTTACAAATAAATCAGTTTGACAGGCAATTTCCAGACATCCAAAGAGGGAAAGGAAGTGGTGTGTTGCTCAGCGTTTGTTCATATTCCATCAGGAGTTAGTCCTGACCTGGACTAAAGATGCTGGTTCAGATGCTGGTGCTGAACACAACTGCCCAGGTCCCTGTCCGAGAAATACTCAGAAGCAGGGAGTCTAAGAAACTATCCCAGGTGCCTGCAGAGGATGAGCCAAGGAAGAATAGTCTAGATGGGCTTGGGGAAGAAAACACAGAGTGTGATCAGGACTTTTGTGATAGACAAGTTTACCACACCTGATAGGAAAACCAAAAGACGCCCTGTGGAATCCTGAGACCTGAGATCTCTGATATCCAGTACGTCAGCCTTGCAGACATGAGGCAAGATGTGAGATTGAGAAGAAAGTAGCCCTGTGGGTTTCAAAACTGGAGAACCAAGGCAGCATCAGCAAGGACAGATTCAGGGTCCTTTCTGGATCATGCTGTCCCGGGAACTTGGACCTACCTGAGGTAGGATAAGGAGAAGTTAATGAGTTAGGTGGCTGTACCACGAGGCACTGCGTTAGACAGCATGGTCTTCGCTTCTCTCTTTCCCTACCGGCGCCACTCTGTGTTTTACACTGCCCTGGAAGGCCGTCTCATTTCATGGGAGGGACCGCACAATGCCTGGCTACGTGTGTAAAGCAATTGCAGAATGTTGTCCAAGTGTATCTAGTCCCCTCCCCTTCCTTCGCACGGGAATGCTCTTGCCCCCACATGCAATTTTAATATCAAAGATCATTTTTTATCAAGCACTTTCAGTAATCAGAATTTAAACACTATCCCAACATTTTTCTTGCAAAACAGATCTTGAGAGGCCCAGTAGGCCATCCTGAATTACTGATGAGATCCTCGGTGAAATGTCTTCAGCTGTTACTAAAATAAATCTCTCCGATTAGATTTTCCACATAAAAATTGGGCAGCATTTAGGCTGACTGGTTACATCGGTAGGAAATCATGTAATTGCCAAAGCTCTGCCAAAGTGGTCATGGTCATTTATTTCTAAACAAGCCAGGTAATCTGGCTACCCAGGTTGAGGAAATCAGTCCGTCTACTGAGTCAGGCACTGCAGTGTGATGCCGTGACCTTCATTTCCCAGGGGTAAAACATGTACCTTTCTTGGAGGTTGTTAGATCCTCAGGGCTGCTGGAACACGGGATGGCTTAGAGCAACGGGAATCCATGCTGACGCCACTCTAGAAGGCCACAGTCAAGGGTCAGCAAAGCCACGCTCCCTCCAGAGCCTCCAGGAAGGATGGCTTTCCTGCTTCTCTCACTTAACCTGGTGACCTCGGCTCTTCATTGGCATAGAGCAGCCGTCTCCTTCTCACCACGTTCTCTCTGTACAAATTGCCCATTTGACAAGTAGCTGGACCTCAAGGCTTGTTGGCACAGGCCTCCTCCCAGCTGCTCTGGAAACTGAGGCAGGAGGATCACAGATCCAGTACCTGCCAAGGCAGACAGGCAACGTGGTGAGATCTTGTCTCTTTCTTTCATTTAAAAAAAAAGTCAAATAAGGGCTGGGAGGGGGTGGAGCACTGGACTAGCCTAGCGTATGCAAGCACGATCCGTACTACTGCAAAAAAAAAAAAAAGTCAATTTAAGAATGGAAAAGGAAAAGCTAAAGCCCAGTCCCACGCGACCTCATGCTCATCCAGTCACATCTGAGCAGACCCTGTCCCCAGGTAAAGTCCCCTTCACTTCCACGGGTCACGAGTGCTAGGACTTCAGTAGGGCTTTTTAATCTAAATTACAATTCAACACAGAACACCCGATATTCTGACCACCCAAGAGTTCATAATCAGCTCATAACCAGATCATCTCTGCTTTTTAAACTAATCTTTCATAGGCTGAGCCAAAAATCTGCTCCTCGGGAGGGCGTTTCTTCCATTGTCCCCAGGAGGCAGTGGAGAAGACACGTGTTTTAAGGACTGGACCAAAAGGCATCTTTGTTTGACTTTCATATGACCTCGGAAAGTGACTCTTGTGAGTCTCTTTCTGAAACTCACCTTTCTTTACCCTTAAATCGGGGTAACAGATTACAGGGGTGCTGTGGCGCTGTCATAAGATACTGTGTGTGACGACGGCTTTGTAAGGTGTGATGTGAGCGTCCCGTCGTGAGTCTCTTAAACATGGCTCTGCAGAGGGCGGCAACACAGAGCTGAGGCCAGTCTGCCTGGATGGAAGCCCAGGTCTGCTCCCCATGAGCTGCGTGGCCTTGGTACGCTGTCACCTCCACCTCCCCGTGCCTCTTAAGAGCTTGTAGTGAAGATTAAATCGGAGTGATCTTCCAGAAGTTGCTTGAAAACTGCCTGCTACACGATCCGCGGCACCGTATTACATAACTCTTTGCTATTTTTGTCAAGGGCAAGGCCACAGCACTGTGTCCCGTGTGCAATTCCATTCCAGCTTCTGGTATAAAGCAGATGCTCCAGAGCCGTCTGTAGGACGGATAAAGGGATGGAGACACCGTTAAGCCCCCGTGCTCATCTTCCCTGTAACTGCTAGGCTGCTTCTCCAGCCAGTACCCCAGCCCTGTGCTGTGGTACAAGCCCTGCCCTGCACCTACTCAGCCTGACTTTTCTGAACAAAGTGTCATTGCCCAAGCCACCAAATCGTCCACAGCGACCTGGAAAGAATGTCTGTTCCTCCTGTGACTCAGCATGAATGCCCTTCTTACCCCCACATCTTCACACTCTTCCCCTTTAGCCCCCCTTTCCCTTAGCGCTCTCCCTATGACATCCAACCCTCTCCCTCCTCTTCTGAAAATGTTGCACTTCTAATACAAGGAACTGTGCCCTGTGGCTTTGTCACAGACATGCTGATCTCAGTTCACCTTAAGTACAAACCTACTGGGCAACAACCAATCAGAATGCAAGGAAGCTCTATATGGAAGGTCCCCTGCTGGCTTGAGTTTAACTGTTTGACAGCTGAGGTCCTGCGCTGGTCAGTAGATTGGAGGTGGCACAGGCGTAGACAAAGAGGAGTAGACAGTCAAGTGGCAACGATCCTTGACAACGGGCTTGGGGAAGTGGCTGCTTCTGTCTAGAACAGGAATTCCTGTGTTTTAATAAATGACACAGACACACCAGTGCATACTTGGGGAATGTCAGCCTTTAAGGCCGGCTGTCTGTCTGTGTCTGAGTTCCAGGACCTCCCCCGGGAGTCAGGCTGGTGCCTCTGTGCAGACAGTGCCCCCTTGGAGACCCACCAGCCTCTGGAGTTGGTAAAGACTGGTGACAAGGGTGGCAGCCAGCTAAATCATCTGAGTAGCCTGTCCTGGAACTAGCTCTTGTAGACCAGGCTGGCCTCGAACTCACAGAGATCCGCCTGCCTCTGCCTCCCAAGTGCTGGGATTAAAGGCGTGCGCCACCACTGCCTAGCTGAGTAGCCACTTCTTACCCCCTAACAGGACCCTGTGCTCTCAACTAGATAATCTGACTTAAGTCTGTAATGCCGGTGTCCAGCTGGCTGAAGGGCCAGGCTCTTGGCAGTGTGTTTACATGGCACCCGGTATTTAACCCACCATGACCTTCACCACTCCAAACCTTCTCTGTCTACCCGTGTGCATGTGTGCTCATGTGTACAGGAATGTTGGTGTGCGTGTACATGGAGAGTCCAGAGGGCAACATCAGCTGTCACCTGCCTACCTTGTCCTTCGAGATAACATCTCTTATTGGTCAGAATGATCTATCAGCCCGGCTCCATGTCCTCAGCACTGGGGCTACAAGCCTGTGCCACTGTGCCCGGCTGTTCTCCACTCTGAACCTTGTTACCATTCCATGTCAGAGAGTGTGGACCGTGATAGGGTTGGCACCTGCCTATGAAGCAGAAGGAAAGCCATTGGTGACATCACCTGCATGACCCTGTGTAAGAGCTTGGTGCTGTGGTCTCTGCAAAGGACGCAGCCAACGAGGCCAGCCCTCCCATGCAGGAAGAGCCCTAGAGCCACACTGTGAATATTTCATGGGCTCCTGCTTCACCCCGGCACGGTACACGTGTATGGACACCACCAGACAGGCTCCTTGCTAGGTTGACAAGCATATCGAGGTCTACACTGACCAATCTCCGCTCAGAAGACACTTACATTTTAGTGGAAAAGAAAAATGGAAGTGTGGAAGTTTTCAAACGAGGCGTTTGGTGCCCAGAAGTTTGTTTCCCTAAATCTCTAGAGACTGAAGGGGTGTTTTTGGTTTCACCGATTCCTCCTTATGTGCAAGTTTCCAGCTCTAACATAGAAAGTGAGGAGGAGGAGCAAACTCAACCGTCAGGACAACAGCGAACATTCTTGCCTTGTCACGTGACACACTGTGGAACAACAAGACTGCCAGGCAATCAGAAATCATTTTTAAAAACCTATGCTTACATCGGCTTTGAGATGCCAAATGCAAGCAGCTTGACCCCTTGACCTTTCTTCTCCATTTCTTGTTTTACCTATTTTAAATTGTCACGGAAATAAGGGCGTGCGCCAACCCCACTAATTCCCAAAGGAGCGGTCAGTTCCCCGGTGTTGACTGAGTCAGCCTGAGCCTGCCTGCAGAGTGCACCTGGGACAGACAGCATCCCTTCCCCCAGCCCTCTAGTGACACCCGGATGGCCCTTTTGGAAGAGAAGGTGACACAGTGCACACAGCTATGTGTCCTGAGTCCCACTCTTTCTCCTGCTCCCTCAACTCCAGCAGCTGGAGTTGCTCACGGCCACCTCCTGGTGTGTATGGCTTCTCCCCCATTGTGAATCTTCCTCCGAGCTTCTTGTGTGCCCCCCTCCCCACACACACACACCAGGAAGGGACAGGAGAAGGAGCGTGTTCCGGAAGGGAGGCAATGGCAAATATCCCACCCCAAGATCTTTAATAAGTGTAACAGTTTTGCTATTTACCAGGAAATCATTACATAGAAAGTCCATAAAAGACGAATGCATTATAAATTGAACCAAGTAATAGGCAAAAAAGACATGCTTTTGATCCATGCGTAATGCCAGCGACATAAGTTGTTCCTTTTGATGGACGTTCTGGTTATCATTTTCTTCCAAGCCTTTAGTTTCCTTCCTAATCTCAACACCCTTGTGCGCTTGTATTTTATGCTGTATTGTGTGGTTGGAGCTAATAATACAAGGGACTTCTGTGGCTCAATTCATTTATTTAAATTCAAAAGAAGGCTAAAAAGCCTAATCTGTCCCTTGCTTTGAGCAGAGCTGTTCCGGGCCCATAGGTAATGTTATGGATTGAGTTCTGATGTAAATAACCGTTCCGTTCCCTGGACCTTTGCTGACAGAAGGACCAGAAGTAGTCAAACGTTAAATTCCATCTGGGTTTCCTGTCTCTGGCACCTAAGAATAGTGAACCTGTGAAAATGTGGTTCCCTATCAAACCGCAGCCTACCCCACCCCACTTCACAAATCTTGACAGATTTTGACCACAGGGAAACTGAGTCTGTGAACACCTGGCCCACCAGAGGTTGACTCTCTTTGGAAATACCAGCTGAACTCTGTCTTTAGCACAAGGATCAGATGGAGGTCTGTCAGGTGGGGGTTTTCACATCTAAGGTGTGTATACTGTTGGCGCTTAATAAACCCTCCTAGCCCTAATTTATCTGGACTCAACCCTTGGCTGCCGATGTCCTCACACCAGGCTACGCTGGCTTCTCATCATTCTGAGAACGTGGCCAGCAGAGGTCCCCAGTGCTGCCTTTTACTGTAACTGTTGGCTTTGTGGATTTTTTTTTTGTTGTTGTTTTTACCAGGTTGGGAGGATTCAAGAACAGGGATGTTAAAAAACCATACTCAACCTTTTATGTATATTTTTGGAGCAACTTCTGCTCTCCCCCAGGCTCTAACAACTGTTAGAAAGCATTGATGTTGGGGAATCAAATTGCTCTCATCTCGCAGATGAGAAAACCAAGACGTAGGCTTCTGTAAGGTGCGAGTAAAGTTCCCATGGCCATTTGGAGAGAAAGCCACACTCAGGGCTGTTCCATCTGTAACGCTCAACTGCTTTAAGATGTGGGTGAATCATGCTTTGTGGACCAGCCCTGGCAAGTCTCAGCAGAGGAGACAGATATTAAAGAGAGAGAGATCTAAGGCGCTTTTAAACGATAACTACCCAGAGTTGGCACCGGGTCTGAGAACGGGAGTAGCGAAGGGTTAAAGAGCTTGGTGCCCAGGCCAGACAGAGCCACAGCTGCGGAGAAACTACACATGCTGTAAAGTGGCTTCACTCATTGAGTAAAGAAGGGGTTAATGGTGATGACGATGATGATAATTATGACAGTTAAGCTCACATAGAGCATACTGCTTGCCAGACACTTTTAAACATTCCATGCCAATCAACTCTGAGTCTTGGTTGAGAAGCTATGACGCTTAAAGAACTGTTAGTATCTGTGTTTGCAGACGGAACAGATGGAGGCCGTAGGTCACACTTTCCAAGTTCCCGCAGCAATAAGAGCAGAGCTGGACTTTAAGACCTCTTAGCCCGGTTCCCAGTCTGTTTCTTAATCCTTAGTTTAAACTACTTCTCCAGGCCACATCGGGAACTCAGGAATGTCACCCCTGGCCAAGAGCAAACTTCCTGACTGTGGGTTTCAGGAAGCTTATGGAATGCCAGGATCTAAGAGGCCCTTCTGTGGTTTTTGTCTGTGTACGTTAGTGGTCCAGGACATTCAGTGTCCCCGGGAATCACCTTCCATGGCCAGTGGCGGGATCTAGGATGCAAGAGTGTCACTTTGAGACCACATATCATCTGCCCTGATGGTTACATCCTGCAAGGCCTGCCCCCTGATCCCGCCCCAGTGTGGCCTGTTCCCAGGGACACATGCCTGTTGAAAGTCCAGTGGCCAAGCAGAGCTGGGAGGGACAGAGCTCAGAGGAGTCCTCACAAGGTTTCCATCCTCCCCGAGGGACCATATCCAAATCTATGAGCCATCATGTAGCTGAGGTGAACACACAATTAAAATTATTCCTCATTAATTCACTGTTTCTGCTAGGGGCCTGTGCTCCAACTGTAGGTTCACCAGCGCGGGGGGATCAGTGAGATAGAGTGTCTGTTACCTCCTGTAGAAGCTCTTGTCCAGGGGCAATCCTTCACTCCTTAGTTACTATATTTTCCTCCTTGCTTCCATAGTCCAGTTGATGTTCTCAATTAGCATACTAGGAAAAGATCTAAAAATTACTTGTTTTTTTAAAAAAGGCAATTAAAAAATCATTTTTCTACTACGCTTTTTTTCTTACTCCAACCTGATTCTGAGATCTTTTCTGTGCCAAAGCTGCAATTTTTCAATCCCATGCCACATATTTTAATGACTGCATAATGCTGGTAGCTCAAGCCTGTTGTTCTGCCAGAGACGTATTACATTCATTCAGTGTCTCGCTTTGTCCCATGGCGGAGCAGCATGGGTTCTCTGTACTGAAATCTACCAGGGTTGCTTATTTTAATAGATTCAATTCTGCTTGAAATTCAAACTTCATTTTAACCACCATCTCTAGTCTAAATCTTCCTGGAATAGAGATTCAGGAGGTAGAATCAGCCAAACAAAATCAATCAGAATTCTACTAGGATTTTTTAAGCAAGTCATACTGACAACAATACAATTAGCCATGTAAACCCTGAATAATCAAGGCAGCACTTAAATGGATATTAATATATAGATTAGATCCGACATGTTAATCTCCCGCTTCCAAGCTTTCAAAGGCAATGAAGACCACGTCCTTCAGCTGTGATCTCACTTTTTTGTGATCTGGACTCTACCCACCTCTTCCTGCTTCATCTCTCACTTCCCTGGCCCACTCCAGAGTCCAGCCCTGGAAACCGCATGCAAGTTCTTAGATGGTACATTCCTTCCCAAAGCATGTACACTTACAGCAACATACAACACACATGCTCAGTACACGTGAACATACCAAACACAACACATATAACCACATAGCATGCACAGCATACATTCAGCATATGTGTACAACACACAAGCACACACACACGTGCACGCATACACAGACACACACACACACACACATACACACACACACACACACATGCTTTGGCCACCACCCATTCCCATGTTGGGCTCCTGCATATTTTTTGGTTCTCTGTTTAGGTAGCTCTTGTCATTTCTGGTCCTCTCCTACCCTCTCATCCCAGCGTTCCCCTCTAGAACACACCTCGTAATTTGTAACTACGATTTTGGTTCACATCATCGTTACCGCCAGCCCACAGGCTTCATAAAGGAAGACAGTATGTCTTGTGCTCCTCCTTGATAAGCACGAAGCATGGTGTTCAGTCGTGAATATCTGTCAAGTGAGTTGGTGGAAAGACCCGGCCTGGAATCTTACAGCCATCTACCCCTCCTACGCCTGGCGGCCTCCCTCGTGAAAGGTGAACAAGCTTGTGTGAGCCTTGCTTTGCAGACTCAGATCAGTCCTTCTTGTGAGCTCTCCTCTGCCGGTGCTGTGCTCCCAACTCCAGTCTGCCTGGCTTTCCCAGGGTTGGACGTTGCCTCCCGCATTCCCTGAGAAAGGTCTCTACCAAGAAGCCAAAGAGAAGAAACATCAAAACCAAGGAAAAACAGGAAACGCATTGTAGCCGCTGCGGGGGAGTTTCCACTGCATCCTTGTCTTCATTTCTTGGGCTAACCCTAGGAGACACTATCTTTGACACCTCAATTTTGTTTCATGACGGCCTCTGGAGATGCGCCCGTTTTTTCCCACTGTCTCCTCTGTCATTTGTGACAACCTGCTTTGATAATCAGCAGTTTCCTTGTGCAAAGTTGTGTGCATGTCCTGAGAAACAGTGTGCCTTCACGGGAATTTCTCTACAGATTCTTCACTGTGTCAGATAGCTCATTATGTTTGGACAGTAGTTTTTCCTTAGGATTTTGGAATCCTATAGGGTCTCTTACTAAAGTTCTGTCTTCTGGAGTCCCACAGTGCTTGAATTGGTATGCCTCAGATATCCAGGAACCAACATTTCTTAAAGTATTGATACCAGACTGAGCTAGAGGCTCAGGGATATTTGTCTATATAGGAACAGTTGCAAAAATTATAGAACTGAAAATAACTTCAAATATGATACTGGAAGGATCACAATTAGCCTTTATCACGAAAGTTTATCCCATAGGAAAAATAAAAAAACTAGTAAGAGTAGTCATAGATCTGTGATCTCACACTTGCTCTGAACAAAATGCAAGTATTTCCTTCGATACTGCTAACATTCTCAGAACTTCCTGTGTGCCAGACAGCTCTCTGAACTGTGTGTCTTAATTTATTTGATGGCATAACGTCTCTACAGGAGGATGTAGTCATTATTGTCATTGTATAAATGAAGAAAGTAATCAAACAGTAACCCAAGTCATACAGGTAGGAAAGGGCAGAGCTGAGCTGTGAGGCCAGAACATGAGTCTAACGGTGCCTGAGCATCCTCCAGTGCACAGACCAAATCCCCATGTATGCGCATGTCAGTAGATTTAAATTTTGTTCTGCATCCTATTGTTTTGTGAAGGATGCAGGAGTTCTAGATTTGTTATCTCTCCTGGATTCTAACTGTTGCAAATAAATATCTCAGTGAAGTGATAGAATCGAGTTGAGCAAGACATGGATTCACAATACAGCCCCACTTACTAGCCAACAGATGAACTGGAAGTTATCTTATTCTTTGGGTCCTGGTTACCGTTCGGTGAAGTAGGCAGTCATCGCTGCTGCTGTAAGGAGAGGTGAGATAACCACCTATAAACTGCCTGGCACAGTGGTGATCAATACCATTCTCTACTCAGAGTGTGTCAGTGGGGACAGCGGGAAACTGAATTAATCCTCATGAAAAGAGGAATCCTTCAATACATGATGGATCTAATGGTGTAAACCATGTTCTATCACCAGAAAAAAAAATGGCTAATATAGTTCTCAGGGGCTCTGGTTGTAGGAAGGAATAGCCACATCAACAAGAAAACCATTTGAAGTCAGTTTCAATAGCAGCAAAGCATGGGATTAGAAGAATAGTGATCAAATTGATAATTATATCTCTGAACATTATACCATCATGATGCATTGTGGGCATTTTGCTGATTTCACCCCCCCCCCCACACACACACACTTAGATTCCTGCTTTTCCGGCCCCTGCGTTCCCCACACCTACACACCTGTGCACACAGAGCCACACTGCGTCAGGTGTGCGGTCACTTGGTTGTCTGGTGCCAAGTGCAGAGTGTCTTTCCTGTGTTGGATGCCCCTGCGCTCAGGATGAGGAGAAGGGGCGGATTCAGGTCCCATCCGTGTGTTTCCGTAGCCTTCCTTCACAGACAGAATTCATCCTGGACATCAGGCGTCAAGGCAGCTGACTCACCAACTGGCTGCACGCTGAGATGAAGGAGCTGGCCCCATTGGAATGCTCTCCCGGAGGCTAGGGGCGGGATCGTCAAGAGAGAAGAGAGAGCTGGGAAGTGGAAGACGCCTGAAGTGAGCTCTTAGGAGTGGAGGGACCCCGGGAGTCACGGAGCCTTGAGTAAAGCTAGAATTCAGAAATGAAAACAAAAAGCTGTCCGGAGAAGAGGTGCAGCAGATCAGAGAGAGGGAGGGGGAGGGTAGAGTCAAGTCCAGGACGTGCTCCAGCTTCCCTGGTGCCCTTGCAGTGAACTGGGCCTTACGATGTCTGTTTGTACGCAGGAATCAGAGTAGGAAAATCCATAACAAGAACCTGAAGCTAAGGATCTGATGTTGCTTACTCTGAAGATTTGTGAAATATCAATCGTTTTCGTGCTTATCCCCAAGACGGTGAGGTAGTCGTTGACACCGTTGAGTAGAGACGGCTTCAAGATGGCACAGACCACCAGGACTGAGCCTGAAGCTCAGGTCTGCCAGTCGCCATTGCTTCTAGGGGAAATTCTCACTAGAGGAGAAGCTAGGGACGCCAGAAGTGCAGCTGGAATTAGGGAAACACAGAACTCCAGATGTTCTGCATCAGCGTCGCTGTAAACAAACTCATTCCTCCAGCTCCACCAGGCTCGCCTTAATTTTTTTTTTTATCTGATAAACAGACCCATATTCTTTTTTTGCCTGGTTGCAAATAGACTAATTCTTTAGGGAATGGTGATATTCCAACTGACTAACACAGTTTGCTGCTCTTTCTCTGGAAATTGCATAATTCACACATCAACGTAATTCTCCTATGACTGGTAGTTTTGCAAACTTTGGAACTTTGCAGTCCCATATGCAATTACTTTTCAGGTCTGATTGTATACACACCCGTCACCTGCTGGTTTGTTTGCTTTTTTTCTCCTCTCATCTTACCGGTTTCCATGTTCCAACGATAACACAGTCGTGAAGACTCCTGATTCTGTCACGCTGCGGGACTAAATGGAGTCTCCTTTCCTGGGGAAGGGCGGGGAAAGGGTGGCAGCTCTGTTTATGTATCCAGCCCGCAGGTGTTTGTCCCAGCTCGCACTGAGCTAGCACCTGGGTGGGTTTCAGCAAGCAGTTCCAGGAGTTCTGTCCCCATCGCCTCACCAGCAACAGCTGCAGACCGCTTGCTGTGTTTGGCCAGTCTGGAACTCACACCCCAAACCCTGACTCTCATGTCCGTCACACGTGTGTAGCAGCCCGCTCTTCATGTTTCTGTCACTCAAGCATGTGCAGACCAGGGAGCAACAAAGACCTTGTGGGTCAAGATAAGCGTGCCTCTCTGATTGTGAAGGCCTTCCTCTTTGCTCTCGGCTGGCATCAATTTGAAATGAGTTGTCTAGGTTTGACATAAAGAAAGATAGAAGGAAGAAAGGGAAGGAGGGGGGAGGGGAAGGAAGAGAGAGGAATGGGAGGGACCTTGATAATCATGTAATATTTGACTCGTTCTTTGTAACACACACACACACACACACACACACACACACGCACAGCCTTGGAAGATAAGAAATGAAAGTAATGACGTAATGACTGTGACTTTGCTGGCACTGGAGTGGCTAGCTTCCGACTGCAGTCCTAACCCCAGGCTGTCCATTTTGCAGGGCCGCTGTTCGAGAGAGAACTGCAAGTACCTCCACCCTCCAACACACTTAAAAACTCAACTAGAAATTAATGGGAGGAACAATTTGATCCAGCAAAAGACCGCAGCAGCGATGCTTGCCCAGCAGATGCAATTTATGTTTCCAGGAACGCCACTCCATCCTGTGGTGAGTGTACCTTCTATAAGGATGGGCGGGTGACTGCCCTGGCAGTGCCGCACGACCGAAAATGACCTCCCCTTACTCGGTCGCTTTGGTGGCGATTAGCGGAGAGCTCTGAATTGCAGTGGGTGCTAAAAATGAGCTGTGTGTTTTTCTCTTCATTTAATAGAAAGGGGGCAAGGACTTCTGATCAATACCTGGGAAATTTGCACCACGCCAGCTCTTTCTCATCAGTGAACTCTGCATTTCAGACCGGCTTCATATGGAAATCGGTCCACATTTCTAATTGGAGTTTGTGATGTCTGGCTATGTGTCGCAGAGGTCGTGATGCCTAAAATAAGTTTAGCGATGTATTGGGTATTTTATGCAGTTAAGGGCATCACCTAAGGAAGAGGAAAGGGAGACTGGAGACGAATGAGCTCTCCAGTATCATGCAGCTGAAACGTTGAACTTGAACCAGGCCATTAGCCAGGGTGCTCTGCACAGCTTGCTCCAGCTGGAGGCCGACAGCAGCTGCATCAGAATGGATGTCACCAGCAGCCACACACCAGGAGATGGCCTCCTCACTTAGTCTTCTGTTTCCCCCAAGCCTGCAAGGGGTGTGGTAGCTGCTGCAACAAGAACCCCAGATTCCATGTCCCAGGGAGTTGAGTGAATGAATATGTACTGTGTAATATTTTTCTCCTCCATGTCAGTGTTTGAGTCTACCACTTTAAAGGTCTTGAAATTGCTTTAGAAATAAGGCCCTCGGGGAGAAAGGAGTGCATCTGATGCCAGTGGGTTTCATTTACAGTGTGAATTATGTGTCAAAAGCAAGGTGATTTTTAAAGAAGCCAAAGTGAGTGGATTTTCCCAAAAGATTACTCCACAGCAATCAGTCCGTATTGTAATAAAGGTCTGTGTGAATGAGCGCAGCTAAATCAGAAAGGATGGTGACCAGCGAACAAAACTTCCTCTGCGGGGTTCCCGTGAGGTGGGTTGGGGAGAGGAGGATGGACAGGAAGAGTGGAGAGACCTTAGCCATTTTCTGGAAGTTCCACGATTCACCTTTGCCCAGAGTGGGGATAATGCAGGTGATTTCGAGGTAAAAACAGACACAGCCTTTGGGGATAGATGGGAGCACAGGGCTGAGGAAGAGCCAGGCAGAAGATAGAAGGAGATTGCCCAAGAAATGGTTGACTGGGGGAAAGGGGTATGACTAAGCCATCACCCAAAACCCGACAGAGCTGTACCAGACGGGCAGACCTAAGGCACGCGGAGCTCAATCGAAACAGCATCCATTTCAGTGATTCCGTTTAAAACTCCGCCATGCATAATTTAAGATTCATTTTTTGATGTGCACATAAAATTTGTTTTATTAAATTACCTAAATGTTAAAATAATGTACTTATACATATCAACTGATGTCTATGGCAGTAAATTTAATATGAGCCAGGTCGATGTAACAGCGGCATGTTATGTATCTCAGTCATTCAAACTATACACTTCCTGTTTGTAGAATTAATAAGAATCGACCCTCGTACTCAGTCCTGTTCATACTAATAAGAAAAATATATTCATGCCTTAAATATTATTTGAACTATTTAAGAGTTTTTTCGTGTATTTTTGTATCTACCTAAGATATCAATCAGAAGTTGATGACTATTCCATAAAAAAAAGGAATGGCCCATTTAAATATTGCAATACCGGTTTCAAAATCACAAGAAGTACTAGAGTACAGAATATGCTTGAATCTAATATTCAACAACTTACCAACAAATTTTCCTTAGAATTTTAGAGATGAATTTGTATCCTAATCAGCTAACTAAATAATGGCCCTCACAGTTCTTGCTTTGTATAGATGCTGATAGACAGGTGATAGGTAGATGGATGGATGGATGGATAGATGGATGGATGGATGGATGGATGGATGGATGGATGGATGGAGAGAGAGGACAGGGCCTTTGCAGTTGCAATTATAGCCCACAGATGGTGAGATTCTCTCAGAGTAAATGTAGTCACAAGTGTCCTTAGAAAATAGAAGAGATGGACAAGGTGGGGTTGGTCCAGACAGAAGACCACATGTCCACAGAGGCAGAGCCTTGGTATGGTCACAAGCCAAGAAAAGCCAGCAACCACCAGCAGATGGAAGAGACAAATGACGGATGTTCTCCCCCAGTGTCTCCAGAGGGACCATGCTCTGCTAGTGTCTTGCTGATAGCGCAGCAAAGCTGTTTTCGGGCTTGCGGCCTTCTGCACTCTGACAGGATAAATGAGCGTCGTATGGCCCGGCAGCAAGAGTCAACTCAACAGCAAATAAACTGATGATCAAAGAAGAGAGAACCAATCCATTTGGTCTCCTCCCAGCCTCAACCTCTTCACGCTAGGCCTAATGACTTCAGTATTTAATTTTGACTGTGGCCCATAAAGTCCTGTGAATTCTACTTTCCACCCAGCCCTGGTTGCTTTAGAACTGTACTAGGAAGGTAAAGAAGAGAAAAAGCAGGAATATGGAGGGAAGGCAGAGGAAGAAAACACTAAGACCAGCCCTGCAGAAGAGATTTTCTTCACGAAGCCTTTCTGTGGATCTTCCCTCGGGCCTCTTTAGCTGTGTGTTCTCACTGAGCGCTGACAGGCACCAAACGGAAAATGTCTTAGACCTCTTGGCGGCAGCACCATGCAGAAACTACAAGCTTATCATCCAGACTGGAGCTGGTGTGGTGCCAAGAATGGGGTCCTCCGGAGTACCTGCTCTGCTCCTGTCTCGGCTGCCTGTGGAAAACCGATCTCAGACGCCATGATCCGTGGCTGGCATGGATCCTCTCTCAGGCATTTCATCTTCAACCAGGATCTCAGAGACACTTTTCCTAGGCAGTAGGAACTGACAGCGCTGCTCAGAGCAGGCCCACACATCTCATCTACAGAAGGCTCAAGCCAGTGCTTGCTGTCTATGCTCCAAAGTTATGCGGACATGGTATATTGGTTCCAAGCGGCCTGATCTGGGGAATGCTCAGGAGTGGACGTCAGCCCACGCTGGGAGGCAGGAGACCAGGATGCTTTGCTTAGACTCACCCTCAGGATCTGCTCTCTGACCAGCTCTCACCTGCAAGGCTGTAATTCCTTCTGCTGTGCTTGCTTCTCATGGCTTAGTTTGGGGAGATTAAAGAAAACAGCATGCGTGACAATGCTTTGAACATGCTAGAACCATTCACACATGCAGGGTGCTATGGTGTGTCCCACGACTGCTACAGAACGCACATCTCAGCAAATGACCTCACGTGTCTTTTTCACTCATCGACTTCAACGAAGAGCACTCTGCGTGCTAAAATGATGCTGTCTAATGTCTAATAGATCTGTCTTCATAAGGCCTGTGAACTTTTTTAAACATTTGAGTTTCCCGCCTTAGAGAGTGTTTTCCCAACGTACATTTATTTTAAAAAAAAAATGAAGACCAGATACTTGCTGCAGTTAAATTGCACGTTTCACATCTGTTGAGTGTATTGCTGTGCTGATTACACTCACATTAGAGAAACACTAGATAATTGGAGGCAACGACCTTGATGATGTGAATGTGTATGACAGCAGCTATTTATAGAGGTTGGACAGTGGGAAATAGAAGAGAAGCGGCCATTTGTGCAAATGAGCCTTTCAGTGATTTTACGTGTCCATTGCAGGTGAGAAAGCTTAAAACTCAGACACACCAATTTCCTCTTCAGGAAGCAGAAATAAGCGGGAAAGGACTGGATTTGAACATGGGTCTTTCAGCATCTAAATCCTGCAATTGCTTTTCTCTTCAGTGGCATTATGTCCTAGTGAAATGTTGCCACTGTCATCTGAAATGCACAATTAATAGATTTCAGAACATTAATATATTTCAGGTGAACAAATAGCATAGCTTTGAATGCCCAATTTGACATTTTGTTGGAATAAGTTCGTTGATATCAAAAAGGGTTTTGGAAAATACACCTTGAGGTTCTCACTTATAGATAGATATCCAAGGGCCAATGTGAAGTTATATCACCATGATCATCTGTGGGAGAAGAGACTTGGAAATCTACATGAATTAAAAAAAAAAAGAGGGGCTGGAGAGATGGCTCAGCAGTTAGGAGTGCTTGCCAGTTTTCCAAAGGACCCACACTTATTTCCTAAAACTCATGTTAGACAACTCATGAAGGCAGTTACTAGAGCTCCAGGGGTATCTAAACCTCTCCTGTGACCTCATGGACACCTTTAAACACACACGGCATACACGTGCACAGGCACTGTGAAATAAATAAATGCAAAAATAAAGCATTTTCATCCAGAAAAATCAAACCAGAGGTGCTCATGGGAGTTTCCATTTGTGCGAATACTAGCTTTGTCCATTCTTCTTCGAGTCGAATCATGTGGTACGAATATAGCTTTTAATACCTATTTTCATTCCTCATTTTTGAGAATGGTCCCCAAATCTGGTCACACACTCTTCATATAGTAAGGCTTTTAATTGCCGAGACCTATTCCAGCAGCATTCGTGGCTTTAGGAATCGCACGCCCCCCAGGGCAGTTCAGATACAATGGGTCCATTGAATCACTGATGTGTGTGGTCTCTCAAGGTCGATATTTTTAATCCTAAAAAAAATATAGACCTTATACTATTAGGTTACTTTTTTCCATAGTACTGAATTACCAAAAGGACAGTTACAAAACGCCATAGCACTCCAGTGGGTAACACATCCCATCCACGGAAAATTCTGTAGAAAGTCAAGGAGGAAAACACGCGAAACCACCAGCCCCTTTCGGTGTGCGGAGCTCGTGTTGCAGTTTCTCCCAAAGCAAACATTATTTCCGAACCATAAAGCTGTAAGAGTTCCTCGTGGGAGAACTAGGCAGCGTTCCTCCCAGACCATTAGAATCCCCTCCTGTAGCTCTCAGCCGCTTCTCCAAAGACTTCGCAGCCTCTCTGGAAGTCTCTGCACCAACTGCCAATACTTTGCTGTCTCCCAACATGGTGATGTGGTCATTCGTAAGAGACATTGCTCTGTCATCCTAAATGAAAATACACTAGCACAGACTGCTAGTTTTCCCATGTGCTAAACAACTCATCCGGGCTCTAGACAGACAACGAGAAGGTTACCCACAGTGTAAAAACAGAGAAACATTATGACCCACGGCAACGGCGTAGCTCACGGCTGGAAAGTCATGTGACGACCTGGCTGGAAATATTGGGGAATTTATTGTGGAAACAAACAGTTTACACATTTGTCTGTAAGTCTGGGATGTAGCTCAGTGGAAAAGCACTTGCCTATCACATGGGGGACCTTAGCTTCAAGCCTCAACACTTCAAAAAAGAAAAAAAAAATCTGTAGCTTAAAACCAAGCAAACAAATAAAGAGCCATTAGGTCCAGTTCAGTGTGCAGTTTATTCTTAGAAAAATCCTTGGAAACCAGGTTAACAGTGGTTCTTCAAAGGTAAAAATGCATAGCTTAATTGGTGGCTCGTGCCTATAATCCCAGAAGGCTGAGGCAGGACAGTGCTGAGTTCACAGCCAGCGTGAGCTACGTAATAGTTACCATCTACCCTGGGATGCATGTGGAGACTTTGTCTAAATAATAAATAAATGTGAAATAAGGTTTGTGGTCTAACTATGCATAATGTATATTCTGAAAGATGGCATTATTATTTAGATGTCCGTTAGATGGAACTTTAAGAAATAATCATCTTCCCAGCCCACAGTGTGACTCTTCTTAGTGAGGACTGTAGCAATGGGAAGCACGGTTCATCAGAGACTGCATGTGCTTGTCATTGCTTCTCTGACTGTGTGCCTCTGGGGTTTTAGAGGTCATGTGATAAAATATTCACAATTGAAAACTGCAAGCTCTCCCATCCAACTTTTCCAGAATGAAAGGATGTATCCACCTATCTACACATAGTAGGGGTTAGCAACACATAGTAGGTACACACAAAAGCGCCTATGAGTTGGGCATGTCAGTACTAGCGATGAAAGATGGGAACATACTGGTAAGCCTGAGCAAAATAGATCCCTAGGAAGTTAACGTGTGAAAATGTGTGAGTTTGGCCAACTTGACTATCAAGCTATAATCAAGGGGTGTTTTAATTCATGTCCCCTGTAGAGACCTATAGGAAAGTGCAGAGATGACCAGGCTATATGTTGTAGGTCTTACTGCCTTTGGGTTAGAACTCTCAATAGCTTGGAATGATAGGTAATTTGGGTGTTCCTCTGATGCTCTCCAATATGTTGATATGGTTCGGGTAAGAAAGGATCGATAATGTTTTCATTTTTGAGGATCAAAAGATAAAAAGAAGAGGGAGTTATAAAAAGATAAAAAGTTCTAATGAACTTTTGTAATTAAGAGTTGAATTGTATAACTGATACAAAGGATAATCTAGGCAGGAGAAATTTTTTTCTCAAATAGCGTTTACTAGTGATTTGTGGAATTTTGCTCAACTGACACTTGTTGGTAAGTTTTGAACTAAACAAGTTTTTCCTGTGTTGTTTTCCTTTAACAGCCCACTTTTCCTGTAGGTCCCACCATAGGGACAAATACAGCTATTAGCTTTGCTCCTTACTTAGCGCCTGTCACCCCTGGAGTTGGGTTAGTCCCAACAGAGATTCTACCAACTACACCTGTCATTGTTCCCGGAAGTCCACCCGTCACTGTCCCGGGCTCAACTGCAACTCAGAAGCTTCTCAGGACTGATAAACTGGAGGTACTTCAATTATGCTTGTGTTCGGAAATGCATTGGTGGTAGAAATGTATGTCTGTTAGAATGGATGAACGCTTGTGACATAATTTCATCCATGCACACACACACAGAGTTGTAAACACTTGTATTCACAGTTCTTTAGTGTAAAATTAAAAGAATAACTTTGATATAAGCAAAAGCCATTTAACATAGGTTCTATGCATAAGAAGAAAATATTGACCAGATATGGTGGCCTGTGTCTGTAATCCCAGCACCAAGGAGCTGGGGTGAGAATCCTGCCACAGGTTCAAGTCTAGACTGAGCTACAGAGAAGTCCTGGCCAATGTGGGCTACAGAGTGGGACCCTGTCTCAAAACACTAGAAATATGTCAACCAATAGAATATGGACATCATCAGGATATAAGCTGTAGAGTTGGCCCTTGGTCTTCACACGCTCCCGCTGTGCACAGCGGCAAGAGCTCTCCAGGAAGTTCTGAAAATGGTCAGAAGCCGACAGTCAGGGAAATGGGAGCACTTAAGGACAAGAGGACAAGAAAGTAGCATATCAGCTCCCAACAGTTGTATGAGTCAAGCATGGGTACTCCAGCATGTTCCAGATGCCACAGCATCTTAATGGTGTTGCTGGTAAGTAGGATTTATGTGGTTATTGACAGGTTGTCTTTTACATATCATATTTAATTTAACATAACATATTTAATTTGACATAAATTCAAATATTCTATAAAAATCAGGATTGAGTGCATGTATTTACATACACAAACATACACACATACACTTTTACATTTGGATCAAGAAAATCCTCCTGGGCTTTGTTGAATAAAATTTTTCTTTAATCAGAGCTAAGGATTTGCCTATTAACCCTGCTTCTCTATCCCAGTGATAGTCAACAGAGCATCCCATATGGCTATGTAAAGATCCTGATAGATTTCTGAAAGGCTCCATTAATTCCAATATTGATTAGAATTGTTAGGCAGTCTGTATATACTTAGAATGCAGGCCTATTGAGAATAGTCTTCCAGTGTGCATTCATTTAGATACTAATCAAATAAATCTTGAGGACAAGAAATGTTTATGGGCCCTGGCAAATGTTTTAGAATTTAGAATCCAGGATGTCAAACTTAGATATTTTCAAAAATGCATTCTTTTCACTCAGCTTCTATCTGGAGTATACGTGTCTCTAGAGGAAGAGAATATAAATACTATTTTTTTTTTTACCATTTTGGAAACTTTAGGCTATGCTATGGCTCCTGAATCTGCCCTGAGGATGGAGGTGTTTGGGGCTCTACTTGCTGGGGCTGAGGGAGCTTAGATGCTCAGGATGTGATAGTAAAAACCAAATAAAATGAGTCATTGAGCTTTGTCCCCATCCTCAGGGAGGTAAGCAGATGCGCCATCTTCCCAGAACTGTTTACACACTGCGCTTGCTTGGTCCATGAGTAAACCATCCTCCTGTGCCAGGACTCTGTAGCACCCTAAGATGATTATCCAAGTAGGGGTACCCAGCTGTACACATGTGTGTTGTGTAACCAGCACACAGGCACTATAAGGCATAGGTAGGTAGACTGACTGAAGAGACCCTGAATGGGAGAGAAGGGAAGAGAGGGAGGGCAGGGAGGCAAGGGGAGAGTGAAAGGGAAGGGAAAATAAATGAGAAGAAAAAAGACGGTGTGTATGAATGCAGAGCTATGGCCACACAAACATTGTAAAATGGAACAAAGAATGATAGTACACGATAGAGAAATAGATGATAGTAGATAGATAGATAGATAGATAGATAGATGATATATAGATGATAGATAGATAATAGGTAAATAGATAGATAAAAGATAGATAGATAGATAGATAGATAGATAGATAGATAGATAGATAGATAGATGATAGATAGATAGATGATAGTAGATAGATAGATAGATAGATAGATAGATAATAGGTAAATAGATAGATAAAAGATAGATAGATAGATAGATAGATAATTGATAGATAATCGATAGCTAGCTATCTAGATAGATGCATAGATGATAGATAGATAGATAGATAGATAGATAATTGATAAATGATAGATAGATCATAGAGAAATAGATAGATAGATAATATATATATAGATGATAGATAGATAGATAGATGATAGATAGATAGATAGATAGATGATAGGTATAGATAGACAGATGCATACACATGATGTGTGAGTTGTGTGATGGTGGATATGTTCATGTGTTATGATTCTTATAACTGTGATAAGTATTCAAAGACATGTATGTAAGTAATGAGAATCAATATGGCATTCTTTTCAGCAACAGTGGTGACTTTGTTCAATTATTTTTCCTTTGTTGTTTTAGGTAAAGAGCAGATTTCAGATAAAATTCTTCATTTCAATATTTATCCTAGAAAAAGGGACAAAGCAAAACCCAAATTAGTTTGTTAGAAATTTCGGTAACTTGGTTCAAGATCATAACAGTTTTCCCCTCTGTGAACCTAAAAGCACCATGAGGGGAAGTGGAAAGGGTGTTTCCTCGTTCTCCTTCCTCCTTTTTTCCCTCCTCCTCAATACCTCTTCCCCCTCCTCCCCTGCCTCCCATTTCCCTTCCCTCCCCTCTCCCTTCTCCCAATTCCCTTCCTCCTCCTCCTATTTCCTAACTAACCCCCTCCTCTCTCTCTTCCTATTCCTCCTCCCCCTCCTCCCCCTCCCTCCTCCTCTCCCTGCTCCTGGTCCTCTCCCCCACCTCCCCCTCCGTGGGCACGGTGGGCCCCAGGCTTTCTTCTGCAGCGCTCTGCTCTTTCCCCTTGTCTCAGGTATGCAGGGAGTTCCAGCGAGGAAACTGTGCCCGGGGAGAGACAGACTGCCGCTTTGCACACCCGGCAGACAGCACCATGATCGACACAAACGACAACACCGTAACCGTTTGTATGGATTACATAAAGGGGCGTTGCATGAGGGAGAAATGCAAATATTTTCACCCTCCTGCACACTTGCAGGCCAAAATCAAAGCCGCGCAGCACCAAGCCAACCAGGCCGCGGTGGCCGCCCAGGCAGCCGCGGCCGCGGCCACAGTCATGGTAAGTGCACCGCCCGCGCCTGCACCGCACACCGCCTCCCAGGCCGCGGGTGGTGCTTGCGGGTGGGAAGGACAGCTGGGAGACGAGGCTGCCATTCCTGCTGCTCCGCTGCCTAAGTTCTGTTGTCATCCCCCCACCCCTTTTCGTTTTGTTCTGTTGTCCCCTCCCTTCTTCACAATAACTAAATCCCCAAGGTGCAGGGAACCCCGGCTGTGAGCTTTGTCCCTTCTTCAATCTACCTGTGCGCCCCGTTCCCTTATAACTGGGATCATGGGCCTAAGGCCTTAATGAATCAGAGGGCGGTCAAGAAAAGTCAAACTCAGAGAGCCCACAGGAAAACAGATGCGGCCAGCTGCCGAAGTCCCTCTAGAAGGGAACCCGTGACCCAGCCAGACACCAGCTACCCTTCCTGTTGTCTCTTTGCCCTCACCCCAGGCAATGCTTGCCAAGGGCCCCAGGGAGATGTCAAACACAGTGGCAACTAAAGAGAGACTGAAACTGGAAGCGAGCGAGTTGGTGCAAGACCTATCCCAGGCTAGCCCTTCTCTGCCCCTCGGGAACCAATGCTGTTACAGCTCCTGGATCTCAGTGTCCCTTGGCCACCGAAAGCAATCATTTTGGCCACCTGAAAGCCTGTAAAGACTCCAGAATCCTAAGTCTCACCTACACTCTCAGGATCAGAACTTTAATTTTTAAAAAATAAATTCCCAGTTCGAACTGAGAAATTGGTTAAGAGTATGCCCTGGTCTTTGGGAAGGAAAGTTTAACTCCCAGCCCTGACCTCAGGCGACTCACAGTAGCCTATAGCACCATCTCCAGGAGGCTCTAACTGCCCTAACAAATGCACATCTTCAAACACAGACACACATACACATAACATGTAACAATTCCCAGGTGTTTTGCATGGTGTTGATATTGGAGAATCACGTACCTAGACCACGCCCCAATCTTGGCCATATTGAGGAACCAGGTGAATGGGTTAGAAAGGATCTGACATTGATCTTGACCCTAAAGCAGCTTTTCGGAGTGCTGTGTGCTGGGCAGGGACCAGGGGCGTGTCCTCCAAGGTTTCCAGGTGGCTCAGCTGCTGGGTTCAGCCATAGCTGAGAACCAGAGTGCTAGGATGCAGACATTTCTAGTGGATTCCTGAGAAATCTGCTTTAAGGCAGTGGGCACAGTGCAATCATTCATGGACAGCATTAGAAGCCTGCCAGCCATGAAGGACCTGCTGGGTAGAGTAAATAAAGGAGGCTGGTTGCTGTGCCCTCGAGGAGCTTGGCATGTCTTAGTGGGAGGAGTAGTGCTTCTCACTCACAGACTGAAAAACATGATGGGCTGGGGGGGGTAGGATAAACACAGGGGCCGGTCCTCCCTGGGAAAGAGTAGGTGGGACTTCAGAGAAAGGCGTCACCCAAAGCATGGTCTAGGTGCTGGAGAGACGGCTCAGTG
The DNA here is from genome assembly GCF_037038515.1 of Microtus pennsylvanicus. Lineage (NCBI taxonomy): Eukaryota > Metazoa > Chordata > Mammalia > Rodentia > Cricetidae > Microtus > Microtus pennsylvanicus. The sequence continues at coordinate 69,565,615 of NC_134593.1, forward strand.
GTTAAGAGCATTGATTGCTCTTCCAGAGAATTCAGGTTCTATCCCAAGCACCCACATGGTTCACAATCATCTGTACCTCCTGTTCCAGTGCACCCCACACCCTCTTCTGGTCCTCATAGACACCCAGGCAGGAGACATTCAGACATACATGCAGGTCAAACACCCTTATATACACAATAAAAATAAATCTCTAAGAAGTTGTCTCGAGAATGCTTTCTAGCCTAGCAGATACAGTCCCACAGTGATGAGCACCCAAGATAAAAGGGGGGCTGCCACATCCCAACACCTCCTCTCCACTCAGCTTCCCTTAAGTGAGCATTTGTGGAAGTCCAGTCCTGTCCCAAGTGGTAGGGGCTCAGCAGAAAGACGCTCAGGGCTTGCCGGCTTTAGTGATTGTGTATATAGGTCTTGATAGTCTGAGCTCTAGGTGTGTCATTCCTCTACCTTCCTGGGGATTTCTCAGCTGCCTCTTGGTGCCTTTGTTCTTTCCTTTCTCATGTGTTCAGACAGTACAGATGTCTCAGTCCCTGCACCCGTGGGGCCACATGAGGGAGAAGTGCTGCCGTGGAAGGGCTTTAGGGAAATCGAGAACTCTGAAACTTGGAGACAGGGAGGAGGGATGGAAAGATAAAAAAACATGCAGATAATTCCATCTGAATTATTTTTAGAGCAAATGTGTCCTTTGTGTGTCTCTCAGTGTAGAGGACTCTGCTCCACGTACTTCGTGAGAGTCCTCTATGTGGTCACTTTCAGAGCAGCTTCAATTCAGTATTCTGGGTGTTGATTCTTGACCAGTAAGGTCATTCATGCATTTTATAAGCCGTGCTAGGTATTCAGACACTCCCTGGGCCAACTGGGCCTCTGGTATTGAGACAATGCTCAAATGACTTGACTTAAATGACCAAGTTTATTGACCAGTGACTTTTCTGCATCAATTAACAGCCCAAGGGAAGGGAAGAAAAGCAGGACTTGGGATGTCACGGCTGTGACCAGCTAGCAGCTCTGTCTCTCCTTGTCTTCAGCCCACCCCACCCCCAGCATGTCAGTTCCACGTTCTGACACCAACTTCTCCTCATGAGACAGCCCATGGCTTGAGACATCTCTAGGGACACATTTTTACATCTGATGACAGAGAAAACAATGTTTTCAACACAGGCTCTAATTAAGGGGGGAAATCATTGTGATTTTGTCGTCTTTGTGGCTATCTCTGTGGTCAGAGTGATAGGAGCTGATTACCTGGGTCACAGTGGCCGTCTCTCAGTATAACATATGATAAGCTCTGGAGATCAATATGTGAATGTTTATCCCTGTAAGTCAAACACCTGTGAAGATTAAAAACATGATAGTCACAGTGACTACCATGCTTAGCCCTGATTTTCTCCAACCTCCGGTTATGTCTGCCTGTTTTCTAGAAGCTGGAGTTCAGTCCTTGAAGGGGGAGTGGACCTAGTCTGGGTCAGCAGCCAGTGACCCAGGCTGGTGGGATATGAGCAGAAATGTCCATTCACCAAACGGGTCATCCCTCAGCCTCAGTCTGAGCCATAGCTGGCTCTGCCACACGCCCTCCTCCACACAGGTCATCCCTCAGCCTCACAGCCTGAGCCGTATGTAGCTGGCTCTACCACGCGCCCTCCTCCACATTCTCACGGACGCTCACCAGAACACGTGAAGGTTGCTGCAGTAGGCGCTGTGAGAGCCAGTTACCATAGTTTCCTGGATTGTTACACCGTGCCCAAATTTGGCGTGCTGAGAAGTCACAGGATCTCGAAGCATCTTCCGAGGCAACCCAAAGCGATGTCATTTCAGAACAAATCCAGTGCCTTCGTGACAGTGACAGGAGGATTACTGAACCTGTCATGTCTTTCTGGTTGCACGGGTGTCTCCTCTGAAACCAGCCTGGGTACGGTTTGATGAACCTCACAGGCACTGTTATCCAGAACACCGTGGAAAGCCTGTTCTATTTTCTTATTTAGAAAGGCGAACAGGACGCTGCACAGTAGAAGACGTTAACAGTCCGTCCACCTGAGTTCCTTGGCAGACAACAGCGTACTTCCATGGTGTAATTTCTTATTCTTGTCCAGGGATTCCCACCCCCCCCCTTTTCTGAAATAATCAGACATTAAGAAAGAATTTAAATCTCTGACTCTCGAAAAAAAAAAAGAAGCATTTATCCCATTTGAACCTTATTCTTTCATAATACCTCTTAAAAACATAAGCACCACTCTCAACAAAACTTTCCAAATGGGAGAGTAAGCTAGCCGGAGGTAACTCTTCAGCAGTTTTAACACAAAGGGTGTTTGATCTTCATGTGTAGTCCTTGTTCACATAAGCCAAAGTGGGAGACAACAGAAAGAACTAGTGTGTACAAGGAAACAGGACGCGCTGCTGTTAGTCAGATAACACACACAAGAGCTCCAAGCACCATGCTTCCCCTCCACCTCGGTATACGAAACCGGTAAAGCAGCCCTTCTGACTGCTCGTACAGGGTTTCCTGGGCCCCGGGTTTGGTCCTCAGCTGTCATGCTGGCCTGGATGATTTTTCTTCTCACCTTTACCTGAAGTGGGGTGGGTTTCTTGACTCTGAAAAAGGAATCTCTGCTTCACATAAAGTCTTGTCATGTGTATTCATCCATTCAGAACAGCTGGAGAAAACCCCAGGCCAGAGGCTCAGTGATGCAGACAGGCCAGCAAGAATAGAGTCCAAGTCTCTGGCATGAAGTAGAGTTATAGTTAAACGAACCCTTCCTGCCCTGGTACCAAGCGAACTCCTAACACATACTGGGCTCCACCATCCCTAAGGTCGGACCTAAGCCTGAAGGTTGACAGATCATTCAGTGCAGGGAAACATGCCAACGGTCAGTCTCACCCGGACCAGCACGCGTGAAACCTTCATACTTCAAAACCTCAGTGTAAGCTGGGCGGTGGTGGCGCACGCCTTTAATTCCAGCACTCGGGAGGCAGAGGCAGGCAGATCTCTGTGAGTTCGAGGCCAGCCTGGTCTATAAGAGCTAGTTCCAGGACTGGAACCAAAAAGCTACGGAGAAACCCTGTCTTGAAAAATCAAAAAAAAAAGACCTCAGTGTATCTTAGAAGATAGTTGCACCTGATAAAGGAAATATGCCATGCAGCGGGGAAAGAGAAATGTCTCTGCCCTCAGTTCACAGTTCTCAGCTTCCTGAACTCCTAGGTTACCCTAACCTCTAAAAGTTAGGTTTCAACTACCTGAGAAGGGAGGGAGGGAGGGAGGGAGGGAGGGAGGGAGGGAGGGAGGGAGGGAAGAAAGAAAGAAAGAAAGAAAGAAAGAAAGAAAGGAAGAAAGAAGGAAGAAGAGAGAGAGAGAGAGAGAGAGAGAGAGAGAGAGAGAGAGAGAGAGAGAGAGAGAAAGGCCATTAAACTTCCATATGCCCGCTCTAGAAAGAAGTAGTTGCCATTACTTTTTCTACATAGAGAGTTCACTAAAGGATGCTCTGTTAGTCAGAAGTGTGTCCCTGAACACCAGCCTTTAGAGACACACAGGCTCATCCAAGGCCCGCCCACTGGGAGCTTCAAGGACTGGGAAGCTGGGAAACAGAGGCTGAAAGTTGAGGGCAGAAGGCTTTGGACTCAGCCATCTGGTGAGCATTCCCAGTGTGATCTGGGAGAGCAGCCATGAAGTCCTCTTTAGTAAATCCAAATCAGCTGAAGGTCCAAAACCACAGTAGGTGTGCTTAGGGCCCACAAGAAGGTCCGGTTTGTAAAGTCCTTTACCGCCAAGCCTGATGACCCGAGTTCAGTCCCTGGGACCTACATGCTAGAAGGAGCACCGCCTCCACACGCTTCATCCTACATACATGTACAAGTGCACACACAGATAAATAAAAACAAACCAAACAATACAGACCCTCCCTGTGTTAGTTAACAATGTGAAACTATACAGGGATGAAAGAGTTTAACCAACATGGAGTCAGGGAAGTTTCATGATACTGTACTTAACATTTAATAATACCCAGGAGTTGCTAGGTGTTGTGGCCCATGCTTTTAACCCCAGCATTCTGGAGGCTGATGCAGGAGAATTGCTGTGCATTCAAGGCCAGAAATTCAAAACAATAAAAGGACTATCTAAGAGCTTGAACTGTTTTTATTTTCAACATTCAGTTTTATTTTGAAAAAGGAAATCAGTGTTGTGTTATTGGATGGCCTTTATCCAAACTGCCCTTCCAGAACATTCTATCCACTGCCGGCCATTCTCTGCCCACAGTTCCTTCCCCCACGTATTTCTCATCTCTTTCCCTGAGTTCCACAGTTCCTAAGTTATCGCTTCTCGCGTGTTTGATCCCAAATCATCAAGTAAGGAGCAGCCCTGCCTTGGCCAAATTAATTGTTCCCATCTTGAGGGCAAAGCACCTCAGCTTTCGTCACAAACGCCATCATTCTACGCAGAACTCCAGCCTGTGAATTCTATCAGACAGACCTTGGGGATTTACCTATTGTGCCAGCCATAGAGGGGGATATCTCATTGTTCCTAATTGCACTGAAGCTGCTCCCTGGATTTCTTTATTTTCACAGAATTCTGCCATAGGGTTTTTCTACCTTTTAATGATTAACTAGAAAAGAGGAATTTTTTCATTGTCATCTAAATCAATCCAGATTCAATGCTACCTTGGTTGTTTAAAGGAAACTCTCTTCCTGAAAGTACGGTTCTGAGTTAAAGGTTCACCTCCCTTCCACAGGCCATTTTAACTCTGCCGTTTTAACTGCTTGTTCTAGTGAAGGTACCACTTGTCATTACCTGGTTTGATCACTCATAGTAGCTAAAAGTACAGATAGCATAACTAAAGAGAAATTATTTTAATGCCCAAGGACACGAAATGCCTTTCCCAAGGGTATTTTCTTAGTCTAACCCGGTAAGTTGTTTGAAATGAATTATAATTTCAAATAAATGAAGTAGAAACAGAACGGATGATAAGTTGGTCACAGGCACCAGGGTAGAGTGGATGTGGAAAGTTTGGAAAGTTCCTTTTAAATTCGAATCACACTAGGTGTGGGACATTAATCCTCATGCTAATCCCATCCTAGCAGAGTGAAGGGAGAACTGAGACAATCACCCGCGTGATTCAGCCAAAAAATAATGACCCAAACCCAAACTGTTTCGCCTAAATAATCTTGTGTTTGACTATTTTTTGCCTGAATTTTTTTTGTCTCAGTTTGCCACTTCATTTTGTTAGGTTAGATCTGAATCAAAATGTACCCAAACAAAGATTTTCAGGGTGGGATATACTTTATTTCTTCATTGTTTTGTATCGGAACTAACTTATCAGATGTTCTTCAGTCTTGTGGTCCCTAAGAGTTTTGCATCCCCCCTTCCCAAGCAATATAAACAAAAAAGTGCTTATGGTGTGTATGCAAGCTGCTGTTTTAATATACTCTCCTGAATTTCAAACATCTATATTTTACTCTCTTATATGCTTTTAACTAAGGTATAGTAGATGCATTTTTGCTTCAATACTAATTTAGGGTGTAAGATTCATTTCTTTAGAGAACGTTTTTGTTGTTGTGCATGCCTAGTGTTTTGTACGTTGTATATTGCATTCAGAATATTTTTTTCCTTCTCACCTATCCACAATGCAATGCCGTTCCCATGATGCACCTCTGCTTGCTGTTTACCTGTATGTTAATTCGCTTGAATCCCATTGGCCCACTGCCATCATGTGCTCGCTGCCTGTTATTAAAAGACTCAGTCGACTGCCAAAGCACTGAAGCGACCTCTCGAAGCAACTGTAGACCTGGTACTTTGACCTTTCACCTTTCGCTTTGCATGTAGCTTTTCAGAGAACCAGCTGAGATTTGTATGTAAAATACTGGTTGCAGCCCAATCATTATTATTAATTTTAAGATGGAGGAGATTCCATAAGGTGTTTAGTCATCTCATTTGCATACGTAATCCGGGAAGTAAATGTATCCTAACAAAATTTAATACCTGTTCCAAAAGAGTGAAGCAAACTTAAATTATGTAGCTCAGGGAAATGCTCATTGTAATTCCTGTTAACCTTTAAATTCAAGAAATTGCCATTCAGCTAAAGAGTAGACATTAATAATAACGCCAATGCTCCTTTCTCCCCCTTAGAGTAGTTTAACCTGTTTTAAAAGCTGAAGCCGTTTTATTTTATTTTTTTCCATTGTTGTTGCTTGGTAGTTTTTCTTTTCCTTAGTTGAGATGCTCCTGTTTTTGGGTTACAGAATTCATGCTTTCGCTCTCAATAACAAATTCTCACTCATTCGACATTGCCGCTCTTTAAATTAAGGTGCATGGCAGAGGCATCTCCTTAGCTGTCTTTTTTAAAAGAAAGAGAAAGAAAAAGAGAATGTTGCAATTGATGATCTCTGTGGACATGGAAGACGTGTTTGCTTTAAGTTGGACACATCCTGTCCAATTCTTCCCTTCCAGGCCTTTCCTCCCGGTGCTCTTCATCCTTTACCAAAGAGACAAGCTCTGGAAAAGAGCAACGGTGCCGGCACCGTCTTCAACCCCAGCGTCTTGCACTACCAGCAGGCTCTGACCAGTGCACAGCTGCAGCAACACGCGGCGTTCATTCCCACAGGTACGTGCCCTGACCGTCACGTCTGTGTCCGTGTCCTTCCGGTCATGTGCTTTCTTCTCATTTCTTTAAGCTGTTTGGTAGAATCTAGTTTGCATTTAGACGTCGCAAAGACAGCCTTGACCCCACCACAGCCCTAACGACCTAGACCTATTGACTTGCTTTGATTACTAAAGACAGTCAGAGGAGTCTAAAGTCAAATGTGTAGTGGGATTTAACTGAGACACAGGAAGCAGTTAAAGCTTTGTGTTTCTTCTGCTTACCCAAGGCCTGTAAAATAGTTTATGTAAGATTTCTTATTAGGTAATTGAAATTTGACCTTAACACTCTATGACCTAAAAATATAAATTCCAATAAATACTAACCGTTTTCCTCCCGCTTCTATCCAGAGCACTAAAATGTCTGAGGCTTTTCAAATTAAAGTCATCCTCTACTCATGTTATTATATCCATTCTCCCTCTCTCTCTCCATCCTTCTTGACTTTCACCACGTTCACAAGTGCCGGGAGTGCTTGTCTTCCATCTCTGAGCCAATGAGTGATGAGGGGGGGCTGCCCTGGCTTAGCCTACCACTCACCGAGACCGCCTGCTAACCGCGGGGTCTCAGAGGCCAAAGGTTTTCGTGAAGCCCTCATTCAGTTGACTGTTTTACAAATGAGAAAACTGAGGCCCCCCCACCCCCACAATGATGAGAAGTGACTTTCCAAGGTGGCATTGCGGACCCAGATGCCAGGCCTGGTGTTCTCGTGCCTGGGTCAGCTTACACAACATCACACCACCCCACCGACTCCCACACGGGCTAGGTAGACTTCTCCCCAAAATCAGATTAGCATGCAATTTTTGTGGCATGAAAAAAATCAATTCGTGTGAAGAAAAACAGTGTAACACGTATCCACTCTGACTCTCCTCCCCCAGCTCCATATTTTACCCAGTTCCATGATTCAGACACAGCCACGCACACACACACACACACACACACACACACACACACGCACACCCCACACCTCACAAGCATGGTCATCTTCGTTCGACCGGTCTCTGTTAGAAACGGGTGGCGTGAACCTTGTTGGGAAGAACGTCCATTGAGTTTTTCCATGTGAAACTCCATCATCCCGGGATAACAAGTAGACATTGTCACTACTCTTTGTGACTGGATTATCATCTCCTTAGATTGCAGAGGATGTGAGGATTAGCATTGGCAATAGCTGCATCTTGCCTCCATAATAGTCTTTGTATAAAAACTACAGATGAATAGTAGCCCACATGAGTTAGTATTTTAGATGAATTAGTAACCTCTAAACTGTACAGAAATATAGATGCAAGAAGCACTATGTCAGAAAGTACCTGAGTTGTGATGTCTTAAAATACCTTCATTTTTTTACCCTATTGCAACATTAATTAATGGCACTCCATGCTGTTCTAGCTTAGCCACATTTGTGATTGTAACCCACCTAAAATAACGTAATTACCAGTAGGGTAGCACATCCTGAGAGCCCTGTATGTTACTACAAGCATATCGTTGTAGACCTTGTGGCCACTACATATTTTAAGAGAGGAAAAAGGTATTGGATGGAAAAACATGAGAGGCAAGTGTGTTTGTGAAGAACTGGTCACGCAGACACCAACATCTCCCGGGAGCACCAGGTAGACCCCGAGCTGAGCCTTACGAAGGCCTCAGCAGCCCTCTGAGGCATCTGGGATACTCAATCCAGTAACGACTGGAGGCTAAACCGCCAAAAGCTTCCTCATTTTAAGTATTTCCCAGGCACAGGTGAGAAACATAGCCTTAGTCCCTGGGAGCTGCGGCTGTGTATGCTGCCCTCTGGTGCCTTCCCTAGGAACAGCTCAGCTGTGTCGGCAGCCTGTGGCCTTTAGAAGGATGTGGCCTTTAGATGGACTGTGGCCCACTTAGTTCTGTGCACTGCAACTGTTAATGGCATGTTTGCTATGTGGTGTAAAGATCACAGTGGATAATCATGTGAGTTTTGTGTACTGGAGTGGTATCTGAACTCCCGATAAATTCACACTTGTCTGAACTGATAGAAGAGAACATAATTTTATTAAAATAAAGTTAGCCTAAGTTCTCTAGCAATTAAATCCATAGCAGAAATCTCCACGGTTGTATCAGGAGATTTTTTTTTGTTTCTTTGTTTGCTTCAGGATATATTTCTGACAAACTATATCTTCAACTCTGTGGCAATGATAATCATCCAAGATTTATCCTGGTTGTTTTTAAACCTCTGCTGATCGGGTAATGATGTTGTACGACCATTTTTAGCAGATGGTTAGCCATTATTTTTAACAAACATTCTTTATAAAAGAATCTTTCTGTTAATGTTATCCATACGCAATTATTGCAGATAGATGGATCAGGGGCATTTGCGTGTATGTGTGTGTGTTGAAAGGCCATCCATAGTAAAGTTTTGATAGGAACTAAAATCCTCCCATTGACAATGAGAATTTGGATTTTAGGAGCTGTGCCTCCAGGCTGTAAATATTGAATGTAAAATGTCACACAGGGTGTGGGCTTCTTCCCCACAGCCATAGTGAGATAATTACTACCTCGGCTGGTGCCTGCACATTCTAGTGGGTGGGACTTTGCTTCTTTGCTTCTTCTTTTTTCTGATAGGGTTTATTTTAAATAAGAAGTTATACATTTGCTCTGCTATGGTAGGAAAGTGGCAAACCACACCTGGTCTCAGGAGCAGCAGTGTAGTAAATAGCTGTGGGCATCTCTGTGGCAAGTTTATTCCGAGTCGCTGCAAGCGTTATTGTAGACATTGCCATTGTTCCTCAAGATGTCGCAGTTCTAAAGTGGCAAACAGTTGTGTGCATTTTGCAGGTGGAAAAACTGAGGCTGTGTATACACTACAAAATGGCATGCAAAACTAAGAGTGTTCCCAGAGAGCTCTGGCTCACAGTGTCTGTGCAGTGGAGGAAGCAAATGTTGGAGAAGGCTTTATCCATAGCATCGGCTTCCTGATGAAATGCCCTGCCGGTCACGACAGAGGCAATACAGTCCTTCCTTGACCCTCCTTGAAATACTTCATTACATTGGAAGTGCGTGTGGAAGCTTCTAGGCCATGAGAAACTACACATGTTACATAAAGTTTTCACACACTAGTAAAAGGATTATTCATGTTCGGTGGAAACTCTCTGCCTAAGTTAGAATGTATGGATTCTACTCCATTCAGCAAGCCCTCCTGGAACACGTGCTATGGTCCGGATTGCAGACCCACAATGAGAATGCAAAGGGGTTAAGAGCTGGGTAGAAACACAAGTCCACAGTAAGATGAGCGAGCCCGGATTTGAGCATGGGCTTGAGGGTGAAAGAGACAGGCAAGGCGTTCATTTTCAGCAGGCAGTGGGAGAAGCATTGCAGAGAAGGAAGATTTTTCCAGAGCGGGAGAAATTTGCTAAGCACTTTGAGAAAGAAGTACGATTTTACCCCTAGAGGAAGAGCATGCTGGGCAGGTGTGGCCAGAGCAGGTTTGGAGAAGAGAGAGAGCATGGTTTGCTGTGGTAATAGTTCAAAGTACTCACAGGACCTGTGGGAAGAACAGGGTAGGACGGAGGTGAAGGGTGGGAACGCGGCTCGCAAAGCTGAGTGAGTCCAGAATCCGGCATAAGGAAAGAGATCCACATGTCAGAAGCCCCACAGTTCGATGTTCAAATCACTCTTGGCAGGTAGAGAAAGGGGCTCCATGAAGTAGCAAGGTCAAGCACTTCCCACATCCAGGACACAAGCCAGAATGTCGCTGTGCAAGTCCTGTGTGGGTCACACCCTTTGTGACCCAGGAGGCCCTGGAGCAAGACCGTGCAAGACTGTTCATTCACTCTGGGGTGCAGAATAAAGGGGGGATTTTACAGAAGGAACTTTGGAACCTGGCGTGGCTGGCTTTCAAGTGGGATATAAACCAGGCTCTTTATAACGTTCAGGAACATATTTCTCCCAGAGCCCTTCTTACTGCTGGCTGGAACAGTGACGCCACGCAGAGGTATCCCGAGATGCCCTGTTCACCTTCTCAGACAGGATCTCTGCCCTTCTGAGTTCACAGCGGAATGGGAGAGAAAGATGCTAAAATTCATACAAATAGGTTGTTAACATTTAGCATACTATGAACAAGAACGCAAAGAGCTCAGATAACCAAATAGAAATTAAAATAGAAACTAGCATAGATGGCGGGGGAAGTGGGGAAATGACACATGTGTTGACCCATGAGAGATGAACGCAGTGGCTACAGACCTCTAGCCACGGGGAGGGGGACGGCTGTGGGAAGCCCAAAACTAGATTCAAAGTATGATATGTTCAGTTGAAATCAATGAAGGCCCATCCAGATGGACCCTGGTACCAGGGAAGGGGATACAGTGGGGAGGTGGGCACAGCCTGGGCTAGCAGGGCCTCCATTGTTCAGCATCAGAAGCCAGCAAATCCTTCCAGAGTTGAGGCAACTCCGCAGAGGAGTGGGAGCGGGAGTGGGCAAGGAGCAGGAAAGCCAGATGGAGTTGCACGAATGCTTGAGGCTTTCAGAGCTGCAAAAGTGACTGATAAGAAGACAGATGCTCAGCGAGGCAGACACAGCCTCAGGCTGGCTCACAGGTCCTGGGGATGCCATGAGGGAAAACGGCATCGCCTAACAGCTGAGGCCAAAGCGCTCCATGGGTGATGATACCCACCAGGTGTTTCCAGATATGGAGGAGACAGTGTGAGAAAGAGCACAGCTGGGTGAAGAGACCTGTGACCAGGCAGGACACAGAATGTGGAAGCCATAAGTCCACTGGTAACTTTGAAATGTATAGGTCGAGAGACACCTGGAAGACCCACAGAACAGAAAAATAAAAATAACCCAGGACAGGTTCTACAAACTCTAGTATGCACAGAGAGGATTCAGCATAAGCTTTTAGAGTGGTGTGTGTGTGTGTGTGTGTGTGTGTGTGTGTGTGTGTCCCCGACTAAGAATTCGAGGGAAAAAATTGACTTAGCATACAGGGTGTAGAGACGTGCAAAGTGGCTCTGAAATTGTAAGTGAAGATGTAACTGTTCTTCCAACTGGGCAATAAACCAGCTGGAGAGGACTGGAGGACAAACAGAAGCCATGAAGCTGGGTGTAGGGGACTGCCTAGACCCTGGGGAAGAGCAGGAAGATAGGGCTGGGGGAGAAGATCTCATCAGCACAGAGGGCTTTGGAAGCATGTGAGTACCTCTGTGTGTGTCGCGGCGGGTGCGTGTGTGAGGTTGGATGACCTGGCACATCTCTGTAACAGAAGTCCGTGGTGGCCCACTTGAAAAGCCTTTTCCCAACGGAGTAATGTCAGCCTGGTCAAACGTAGGTCACGCCAGAAGTCCTTATCAGAGTAAATTAAGACAAGCAGTTTGCAGAGTCCACACCGAAGCTCTCAGTGGGTGGTTCTGACACCTTCAGCAGATACACCTACATTCATTACATAGACCACTCATATGGACATCCCTGAACTCCCAGGAATCCTTCTGTTGCCTCAGCCTGCATCCTGAGGGGCAGGACCCGTAGCAGATCATCCCTCAGTGCTCACAACACATCTGACTGGAGTCTCCAGTGATGCGTGTGCATCAAGACCATCCACGGATAACGTAGTTCTTCCCAAGGAAACACTGACACTGTCACTAACCTAGAGCCCAATCTGAGATGTCCTACCCTCTTTGATCCCTTTGAAGTTACCTTGACATGACCGTAATCAAATCTCTCACCTGGGTCCTAGTGGAGCCCCAGATCTGCATGCTTGCTATATAATACTTAGACCCCACCGGTAGGTGCCACACCTTTGTCACAGCGAATCCTAGCCAGAGAGACCCCAGAGCTATGTTCAGGAGCCTCCAAGTCATTACTAGCATCCAAGTAGTAGCTTAGGATTCCCCTGCCGTACCTGGCACCGCTCTGATTTAGAGGCTAGGAAATCTAAATTCACTGTTCCTATCTCACCACCGCTACTGGCACCCCACACATTTCATCGCCAAGCAGACTTTAAAGCCATGAGCGTGGTGCACTCTGACGAGTACCAAATCTGACCTGAATTTAGCATGGAACTCGATTCTCGCCTTGCCCTTGACCCACGCTGCACATGACCTTGGAGGAGTTACTGTGCCTCAGATTTTTCATCTGTAAAATATAGCCACTCTCCGCCTGAGAGGGTGGACTTGATAATGTCCGGACAAGACGTTGACGTCTTCAGAGGGTGCTGTGGTGTTATCACCTGCCATCCCTGTTAGAATCACGTTGGCCTAGATGAACAGAAAGGGGGAAGGAATGGGAGAGTGGGCCCGGAACCTTATTGGCTTAAAGTGAGTTGGCTATCTCTGTGTCTATACTGACGGTGTGAACAGTCCTAAAACAGTGTGAACTAACCCTACTGATTTCTGGTTGTGCTTCAGTCTCACTTTGAATGTTAACTCTAAACCGCTAACCTGTTTCTTTCCCTTTATTCACTTTCTCCACCCCCCTTGCATGACTTCAGGGTCAGTTTTGTGCATGACACCCGCTACCAGTATTGGTAGGTTTCAACCTTTTTTTTATTTGTCTTTTATATGATGTACAATGCCTTCGCTGTTTAACATTGATTTCAGAAATGGTAGAAAATGATTTAGGAAGTAGACCTGAAGGCTTTAATGGCTTTAGACTTACCGTGTAAGCTATGCTTGTGTAATTAAGAAAACGATAGTTGTTGATGTGTGACCTCTATGTCAGAACAATCACTGCAGAGATAAAACCACAAGTACAAGTGCGCTTTTTAATGATTTGTGTTCTGTTTCTCTTTATAGTTTTTCTGGTTTAGCATGAGGCAAACAGAGGCAGGCTAATTTCATCAATGTTTAAAGTTTCATAGTGGTGTGCCTTGATCTCCTCTTTGCTGTGTGTTAGAGTTATCAGAGCTTCCCAGAAATATTTACTTTTGGAAAAAAAAAACTATACATGGATGTATTTTGAAATCAAGTTTCTGACCTTTCTTGCACAATTATCTTTTAGAGTGTTGACTTATATATGAGATATAGATATATATATATTCTACCTCCACATTCCCATAGGTGGGAAACTTTAATAGTGGAGTCTTCTCTTACATTCGGGGCCTTGGTGCAAAAGTCTGTCTTCAGGGCATCCAATCTGTTTCATGTAGGAGTCTAGAAAGTAAACATTGGCAAAATGGATCTGGTCACCTCACAGTAAATCCTTTAGAATTGCACCAAGGCCATTTCTTTTGCCTTACTGTTTATTGACCAAAATAAACATAATCCACTGAAATTCCAGTTTATAAGTGTGATTCCAAATTGGAAAAAAAAAGTTTACTTTAACCATAATTAATTCCAAAGCTCATCTTATCTTCTTAGGTCTTCTGAGCCTTCAGTGTCATAGAATTTATGATTAGTCTGCTTTGGTTAAAATATATTCTCATTTCATTGGATATTACAGTCTCATGTTTTGAGAAGCAGCCATTGTTACAGTCATGATACACTCTGAATTGGGAATGACTCTGTCTTTGGAAGCAAAATGTTTATGAATACATCAATCAAATCAGTGTGCTTTGGCCTTTCTGGGAATCACTGATTATGTTTGAAGACTTCCTTTAATTGTACTTGTAATAAGCTATTTTCCCTTTTTATTTCTCTCCCATGCTTCCTTGCTTTGCATTGTGATTGCATGCCATCTGCTGGTTTAACCCATGATGGCTTGCTGCTCTGATATTCACCATGCCAAATACCACTTCTATTACCATAATGCTACACCCTCCTGTTCATTGCTCCCATGGTTCCCCTCCTGAAAGTACCCATGATGCACAGCGCTACGTCCGCCACTGTCTCTGCAGCAACAACTCCTGCAACAAGTGTCCCCTTCGCAGCAACAGCCACAGCCAATCAGGTTTGCTCCTTTTAAAGCTTTCTTTCACAAATCCCGAACTCTAAATGAGTGCTGATATTTAAAAAAAAAATTCTCGGTGAGAATTTTTTTTTCATGTTTATCCATCAAATTTTATTTTTTTAATTAGTTTATAGCAAGCATTTGTGGACAGGTTGCACTTATTTAGAGTTAACATTTACTGCAAATAATGATGTAGCTATGTTTTGTGTTGCACTGTTTGTTTTCGTACCTAATATTGTGTAATTAACCTGACAGGCTTAAATTCCTTTAGTACAGCATTTCTTGTCCAGTGGTTTGTGAGTTGCCACCCAAGAAATGTAGAACCACACCAGTGGGTGCTCCCAAGACAGCTCCACTTTGATTCGGTTCATTCTCTGGTGGAAGAAAAATGAAAATTCTCCTTCCATATTCTAAGCGTCTACTTTGAGGTCTGAATAATTCTGATGAACACTGACCTTGGTCACAGGTTTTGCCTCAGTACCCACTGGCAGATCTGTTCAGATCTGGTGTAAGAGCCGTGCCACCCCAGGAGACCAGTGTGGCTACCACTGGGCTCACCATGGCGGGGTCTAACTGAATATGAGTGTTTACTGTGTTGGCTAATGCATGTGCCACTAGGCCAATGGGGACGATTCCCAAAGGGGAGAGCCAGTGAACTATTTCCTACTCTGCAGTCACAAGCTGGCCGTGTCCTTGATGCTGCCCAGCTGGTTTACACATGTTTGCTGGCCGTGAGGGACAAGTGGGAGACAGCAGCATATCCTCTTGTCTCACTAGAAAAGCACCTGACACAGAGGCCTTCCCTTCGTAGGGTAATTTTGGTTTTTTTGTTTAATTTTGTGTTTTGTTTTCTTTTAAATAAACTCAACTGTGCTGAGAAAGGGTGGAAAGGATAAAAAAAGTAGTTTGGGGTACTGGGAGGAAGGACAGGCAAACAGGAAAAATGGTAAGTTAAACTCTGGGGAAGACTTGCTAAGGTAGAGATGGCTGTCTCTAAGCTTCAACCTGAAAACTGGAAGAGCAAGGTTGGCTCCAGTGAATACATGACCCCAGTGCCCTGGACTTCCTCCAAAGGAGAGGAGGAGCTACACTGAAGGACATGAATAAATGTTAACCCTACTGTGTCATCTGGTAAAGCAGAAGACTGAGCAGAAAGGGAGGGATCCACTCCACCAGAGACAGTTAAAGAGGACATGTCTCCACCTCTCTGCTCTTCACAGTGCAAGCCTGGCCACAAAGAAACACTAGCCTGGCTTCCAAACCAGTACTACAAAGAGCAGCAAATAAGTTCCTGCACTAGGAAGACTGGGTTTCTGTTTATTTGGTTGGTTGGCTGGTTGACTGGCTGGAGGCTGGTTGTTTGGATGGATGGATGGATGGATGGATGGATGGATGGATGGATGGATGGATGGATAATTGAATGGCTATATGGCTGGTTGCTTGGTTGGATGATTAGTTGGCTAGTTCATTGGTTGGATGGTTGGTTTGCTGGCTGGAGTTAGTTGGCTGGCCAATTGGTTGGTTGGTTGGTTGGTTGGTTGGTTGGTTGGTTGGTTGACTATCTGGTTGGTTGACTATCTGGTTAGTTGATTGTTTGGTTGATTGGCTGACTGGCTGGTTGGTTGACTAACTGGCTGATTGGATGGATGACTGATTGATTGGCTGATTGGTTGGTTAGTTAGTTGACTGGTTGGTTGACTGGATGGATGATTGGTTAATTGGTTGGTCGATTGGTTGGTTGGTCTATTTATTAATTGATTGGTTGACTTGCCAATTGGTTAGCTGGATGGTTGGTTGATTGGTTGGATGGCTGACTGGCTGGTTGTCTAGTTGGTTGGATGACTGGTTAGTTGGCTGGTTGATTGGTTGGCTAGTTCATCCAATGGTTTTAGATAGTGATGGGACAAAGGAGAGAGACTTTGCACCCTTGTAAGTTGGTTCAAAGCCCCCCTCTCACTCACTTGTCATGGGGCAGCTGGTTGCCTGCTTTGTGGGTCTATGTCCTGCCTCTTAAAACCAGATTCATGTGAGTTTGATCCACTTATGTTGCAAAAATCCCTGTTTCCTAAGGAAACAGGCTTCAGATATAATCCCATAAGAGTACCCGTTTTAGTAAAATTCCACCTATACTTTATGACAAATCGAACACTCCCGATCTTCAGAAGTCTTTCCTAAGAAAGGAGAAGGGGGCAAGATAAAGAAATGCTTTAAAGCTTTAGGGTAAATCCCAGCCTGCCTCACACGCATGCAGCCGTGAGTGACAGATGATAGTTCCTGGCCTAGAGATTCTTCAGGCTGTTTGTAGGAAGAGCTAAAACGGTAAAGGTAGAGTAAAGCTTACACAGGTGTGCAGGGGAGAAAGGAGTATGCAGGCCAGCCAGACGCTTCAGTGCCACTTCAGGGTGTGATTGATGAAGGAACTAACAAGTGTAATTGGGACTTAATACAGAGCAGGGGAACTAGGGAAATCTGAGTGGCTTCCCCAGTCCTTGACTCCTTCCAAATTTGCAATTTGTAAGACGGTTGTTGTTGGGGAGGCACATTGATGGTGAAGAGAATGGGGTGTCAGCTCCTTTGCAGGTCTTTACATATGGGGGGAAAGCAGATCACTGAAATGTAAGCTTTTAGATATGATACTCTTTAGTTATCTCAATGAACTTCGAAGAGCCAGGCGTCTACCAAAGAGCTCTCAGCACCTAAAAGCAGGAAGCTCAGAGGTGGTTAATAAGTGTGAAATAACAGGCTATCATCTTGTTAAAGTTCACTCTTTAAATGCCAATCGAATCAGGCCCATGTGACCCACGAAAGTCAATAAAAGCTCATGAACAGATAGATGACCTTTGAGATCTGTGAATGTTTTACAGACCCGAAGCTGGACATCTGGAAGGAGGTGAACTCAAGGTGGGGGTGGAGCTAGGGAGGGCAAAGTTCACTGAGTGACAAGCACTTGGCCAGCTCGTCCTTCAGGAGCCACGTGTGTTTGCACACAGTGCAGTTGGGTTTCAGCGGTGTGTCTGCTAATTCAGATCGTCATTTCAAACGCTGAAAACTGCAGAGGGGCTTGTAATTAGATACAAGATTTGAAGGAGGAAAGGGCACAGCAGAGCTCCCGGTCGGCCCCTCCACTCAGCTCTCTACGCCAGCCCCAGGCGACATACCACCAGTTGGTAAACCATGGCCTCAGCAGAATTTCCGCCAGCCCCAGGAGACACCACCAGTCAGTCTTAGGCTCAGCCAAACACCCGGGACAGTTTCACAACCTTAGACTAGTAGCTGGAGAAAGACAGAATATAAATATATTCCAGAATTTTTTTTTAAAGAAAAGGCTGCTTAGCTCTAGAAATAGATGTGTAAACAAAAATATAGCAAGTAAATTTATTAAATAATTTTCTGATTAATTAATGTCTTTGAATCTCAATATATTAAACTGTGACTAATAATAATAATCATAATATAAATCACTTCCTATGTAGCAGGTATGATTCTAAATGCTCTCTGGTATATTACATAGTATGTCAAATGTTTGACTTTATTACAGACATTTTACAGACATATTACAGGCATAGGTAAACAACTTAGAACATTTTGTCTAATCAAAGAAGGATGTGGGTTAAAATTCCTATAACCTAAATGATTACAGAACTCTGCTACGGTCTTTGTTTTGTTTGTTTAGGATTTGATGTTTTCAAAATCAGCTTCTGTTATTTGAAAAGAGAAGAGATAATTTACATTTTAGCTTCTTCATTTGTATTCAGAGGTCATTTAGTTCCCTTGAGTAAGGCTTTAAAGGCCCAGCTAAAATGGAGCTAATGTTGAGTCTTCCCTGAGGCCCCGCCCCCAGCTCAGTGTCCTCTGACTCAGGAACTTTGTCTGCACAGGGCTTACAGCACTGTCCTTGGTCAGCGGGATAAAGGCACAGGTACATGGAGGTGAGGCTTGGACAGTTTTGCTGGAGAAGAGCCAGTGATTGATTGGCCGGTGTGTGGGCGTGGCATAAGTGTCTGACTCCTGTTGGGTATTAGCCTTAATGTCAGGTTAAAGGACTCAGCTCCTTTCTTGGCCACTCTGGGGATCTCACACAGAATAGTCTCAGGAACAGAAGTCAGACGACCGAGCAGATGGGTCTGAGACAGGCGAGTCTGCAGATCTAAACTGGAGCAGTGGCAGCTGGCAAGCCGCCCGGTCAGCCTCACCTGTGTGCATTAGGCACGGAGTGTAACGTAAAGGCAAAGACAGAGAGGTTCAACACCTTGACACCATGACAAAATCCGTCCTGACAAGGCAGGTGGCAGGAAGAGATGTGGGACAGCCTGAAAGGTGGCCACAGGAAGTCATTTCTTCTGCTCCGAATTCTTTCCAGACCAGAACTTGGTGGCCTCGTTGGTCATACACAGCCAGTGTGCCTTCCCCTCCCCCACAAATATGTGATTAGCCAGAAGTACCCAGAGCCCCACCCACACTCTGATGTGTAGGGACCTCACTGTCCCTGACTCTACATTGTAGTTGTATGGATAGAAAGGAACAAACAAATCCAGTTCATTCTACTTCATAAGCTGTCTGGGAGAAAAACCTAAATATTAGGACTCTCTTGAGCTCCCATACAGTACCTTCGAAACTGAAGTCAGATGACATTTCCGGCACAGTGTGAACTAATAATCATATCTCCAAAATGTGCCAATTCTTGATCGTGGTCATGACCTTCAGACTTTACCACATCTTTTGTGCACATGGCCAGAGGCTAAGCCCACCACAGATTTGGCCTTCAGAAAAGTTTACTGGAAATTGGTTGATAATGTATACAATATATGATGCCTATATCACCATCTTTTTCAGTTACATTTCTTGTGTATGCATGCATGCGTGCCCACATGCGCATGTGTGTGCATAGATGTGGAGCTCGAAAGATAGCTTGCAGGAGATGGTTCTCTCCTTCTACACTTCTATGGAGATTGATTGACCTGGGTCGTCAGGCCTGGCACCCAGTGCCTTCACCCCCTGAACCATCTCACCAACCCCCATCTTTCTATTGAAATACCTGATAAGCTGGAAAATTCTGGTTTTTTGGACATGCCAGATACAGGTTTGCTGTACCTGATAATCAGCATCAATAGTATCCTATCAGAAGAACAGTATAACTGCCTGTAACCAGAATCACACACTGTGTTTTAACTGGCTGCTTCTGAGGAAGAACTG
Organism: Microtus pennsylvanicus; assembly: GCF_037038515.1. Classification (NCBI taxonomy): domain Eukaryota; kingdom Metazoa; phylum Chordata; class Mammalia; order Rodentia; family Cricetidae; genus Microtus; species Microtus pennsylvanicus. Next base: position 69,585,268 of record NC_134593.1, read on the forward strand.
GCTGGCCAAACTTACCCCCACCGCACCTGCAGACATAACCCCAGAGCTACGGCGGTGAGATGTAGCCCCTCCCCCCTCCGCGCGCAGCTCAGCCTTGTGAAGTCTCTGTTATCCGATGCCATCTGTTGGGACTATATTCGGACATCTGTAGGAGGCACCAGTGGTACCCGCGCTCCATCACTTGACCCATTTTAGGGCCTGTGTTTGTTTCACAAGAAAGGTTCTACAAGGCCCAGTATAGGAGGAGTAGGCCCTGTCAGATCCTTCTCCAGAAATACACTGCAGAGTGGCCAGCCCCTGTGCCGAGCATCAAAGTGCCACACACTCCTTTTTCCTAACCGGCCGACGTGGTGAAGCCACTTCAAACATTTTGCTTGAACTCTTAGTTCAAACTGCTTGGTGCCTGAGTCTAACTTCCGGTGTGCAGAATGGAGTTGTCTGGATTCCCTAGCAGGGAAAGTGTTTTCACAGGTGGACGTTTACTGACAGTCTTAGGGGAACTTGGGTGTGTAAGGAGCAATGTAGAGGGAGGCTTCTTCTGTTGTTTGTTTTCTGTGAGAAGCCAGGGAGCCCCACCACAGAAGGCTGCTCACAGGGGAAGGAGGGAACTGATTCCCGAAAGTCCCCAATCCGCATATGTGTGCATCGTGACACACATGTTCTAGCATTCACACATACACACTGTGTGCGCGTGTGAGTTTGAGTGTGTGTGAACACACAACAAGAAATCAGAAACCAAGAGACAATGGGCCCTTTCTACCTCAGAGGTAGCTGAGGGACGGCAGGGAGCATAATTAGTGAAAGAATCCAGAGATTCTCTAAGGAAAGCCAAGTTACATAAGCGCAGTGATCCATTACCACTCCATTTTCATGAATAATTCACACCTCAAGGTGAGAAGCCTGGGCAGGCTTCTTTTGTGTATGGCACCTGAAGACGTAGGGCCCCTCCAGTTCCCTGTGGCTGAGGAGCTGACAGGTTCCTTCCTGCCTGCTGCTGGTTCTACTGCAAATTCTGCATTTCAGTGGGACTTTGGGGCGGGGCTTCTTTCTGAATGGAAAGTTGCATTCCTCGGAGTGCTTTGGCTTTTGCTGGGGTAATAAGACCGTGCTCCACCTGTCTAATTTGAGGCTGCTGGCTTGGAGCTGCACGGGTATGCAGTCCATCCTGTGTGTGTTATTCCCAGCTAGAGGTTTGCAAGGACGGACAAACTAGAGGTGGTGCATGAACTCAACCCGTGTCTGAGGACTCAGGGGTGGGTGGGTTTTCCTCTGTAATAGCTACTCCAAGCAGAACAAATATCCATCCCTTTCTGCACCCAAACCTGGATGCCTTCTTTAACCTCTACCTGAGTGTTGGGGAAGTAACGAGCCTGTGTGTGTGTGTGTGTGTGTGTGTGTGTGTGTGTGTGTGTGTGTGTGTGTGTCTGTGTGTCTGTGTCTCTGTGTGTCTGCGTGTGTGTCTTCTGTGTGTCTGTGTGTTTGGGAGGGACCCCAAGAGACTGCGGCTGTATTTACCAGAAGTGATGTTCCATAGGTCACAGGCAAATTGGGTTTTGGTCTGGCCTTTGCCCCTCCAGCTACTCTCCGAGGCAGACAACTGGAGGAGGCAGTGAGTCCGGACACCGCCTCCGTCTGAGTCTACGGATTATTATGGAGTCTATTACAGTTGTGGGGGAGGATGCTAGAGAGGCTCAGGGGTCAGTGGCTTCGTAAAGAGATGTGAAATCATCAAGACATTGTCATTAGAGATGAAACCCCATATGTAAAGATCACGGCATGGAGAATAAGCTCCAAGGTAAGGTTTCATCCCTAAAGTAGCCAGGGACAGAGCTCTGTGGGATATGGAGTAGACAGGGAGATGGTAAGATGCAGACCAACTCGGAGGATATATAAAAGGTAAAGACAAGGGGCTCAGAAGATGCCGTGGCTGTGCAAGTTTGGGCGGCACCTAAGTGCGCCCCCCCCCCCAGCCCAGAGAACATGGATGGATGCAGAGCTTCCCACCTGTCGTCCAGCAGTGGGAAGGTGGAGGAGGGAGATCTCTGGGTCTTGCTGCTCAGCCAGGCTAGCCAAATATGCCAGCTCCAGGTGTAGTGAGACCCCTATCTCAGAGCGGAAGGTAAAGGCCAGTGGGTGGCTCACGCAGCAAACTGCTTGCTGCACAGATATTGAGAGCATGGCTTCAATCCCCAGCACCCTAAATAAAAAGCTGGGTGTGGTGGCGCATATCTGGAACTGCAGCTGAGACGCAGAATCCTGGCGCTCACTGGCCAGCTAGTCTAATAGACTCTTATAGTCCAGATTCAGCGAGAGACCCTGTCTCAAAAAAGATAAGATTGAGATTGGTTAAGGAAGATGCCAGATATCAACATCTGGTCCCAAGGTGTAAATATACACACACACATATACACACATATGCATACACACACATATACACACATATGCATACACACACACACACTGTAAATACATATACACATAAAGTGGAAAGCAATTGAATAATCTGATATTGGGCTCTGGCTTCCACGTGCACACACACACACACACACACATTCAGAAACACAGGACACACGTACACATGAAAGAAATAAGTGGTGGAGACAAGGGTAGGTTAACAGGAAAAGGGAATCCAGAGGTGCATTACATTGTACGTTATTGCCTTTAATCCTGTAGCATGGGTTCTCTTGTCCCGTCTGCATCTGGAGAATTGAAAGCATAGGTTTGGTCATGGCCTTACTAGGCAGCAAAGCCTCTATCTGACCCTAAAATCTGTGTCAGTCAACATTCTGCCACTGTGACAAAGCACCTAGGACAATCAGCTTCATGGAAAGAAAGATCCCTCTTGGCCCAGTTTGGGGTTTCAGTCTGCAGTCGGTCGGCCCATTGCTTTTGGGTCTGCAGCGGCATCATGAAGGAAGTGCATGGCAGAAGAGGCCTGCCCACCTCATGGCCAGAAAAGAACGGATCACAATATCCCATATAAGGCAACCTCTCCAAGACTCAGTTCTCTGGTGAAAGTTTATCTCCTGAAGGTTCTCATCATCACTTAGTAGAACCAAGCTGTATATGAAGCCTCCAGTGGGCCAGATCCAGAGTATTGTAAATTCAGTGACCCCCCTTAAACACATCCCCCAAAGAATCCAATACTTCCCCCACATCCTACACACATCCCCAACAGATCCAGTACCCCCCATTTAAACACATCCCCCCAAAGAATCCAATACTTCCCCCACATCCTACACACGCCCCCAGCAGCATGTGTAGTATAGAGAGAATTTCAGGATCAATCTCAGGGCCAGCAAGATGGTTCACAAGCTAAGGCACTTGGCAGTCACACCTGAAGATCTCACGAGTGTATGTATATGTGTTTGTGTGTGAGCATGAATGTGCATACACACACTCAGGCACGCATTGTTTTTTAAAGAGATGCTACAGTTGCAATAGATCTAAACAGGGTAATGGTTTTTCTAAGGTGAGCTAAAAGCCTTGCTCTGGTCCTGTCGGGTGGGAGCATGGGGTAGAAAGGGCTATGGCCACCCATAGAAAAGAGAGCTGAACAGGGGAGTCCAGGACACCGGAAGCTGTGTCCACAGAGACTGTGGGAGCTCAGAGGCCAAGGGTGAGTTCACCATGAACTCTGGGGGAGAGTGATGGGCTATTAGTGACAACAGCCAGAGAGGTTACCTACAACGTAGCCCTCCTCCATGGCATTCCTGTTGACAGGGGTTTATGAGGAGCTATAGCTGTTCTGGCCATTGGAATCCTTCCATCTTCAGCATCCAGTGTGATACACTGTGATTCTTGGTCTGTTTCTCTGGCCTTCAGCAATCAGTCTGTTGTCTTTGTCATCTCACCTTGCTCTACAATACTCAGAGACACAGAGCCCGTGTCGAAAATCTTCAGTTAGCAAGTCCCAACCCTCGTCACTGTTTTCCATGAGGCATTTCTAAAAACAGCATCATCAATTTGGTCACTGTCGGATGTCACTCAGTGGCCCCTAGTTGTGGTGCATCAGGTATGAAGACCAGCTACAATTAAATAATTCTAGTGACAATCAGGAAGTCATGCGAGCAGATTTACCGAACTGTGGTGTGTGTGCATGTTCATGTGTGTACGTGTGTACAGGAACACATGCATGTTCATGTGTGTACGTGTGTACAGGAACACATGCATGTTCATGTGTGTACGTGTGTACAGGAACACATGCATGTTGGGGCCTGAGGCCAACAGTAGATGTCTACCCCAACCACTCCCCATCTCACTTGTTTGTGTCGTATCTGTCAGTGAACCTGAAACTCACTCTTTTAACTGGACTGCCTGGTCAGAAAGTCCCAGGAATCCTCCTGCTTCCACCCTCCCAGCACTGGGGACTGTAAACCATGCCTGCCATAGCAGCACCACTGCACCAAAGCCTTTGCATGGATGCTGGCGATCCCAGCTCCACTCCCCGTGCTAGTGCGGCAAGCACTTGCCCCCTGAGCTCCATCCCCAGCCCTAGGATAACATTTTTATGTGATACAAGTTACATTATAAATTGTAATAGGAGCTGGAATCAATCAGCAAAGTGCCTTGCCCAGCGCACATAAATTCATAGAGGAAGCAAACCCAGAACCTGAGGATTCGGATCTGCCTAGAGCAGTCTCTTCTCTGTGTGGCCAGCCACCTTCCTGAGTATGTGCTTTAAGTAATGTGGAAGGACCCCAAGGACTCCAGAGCACACAGACAGCACAGATGTGACTCAGGCCACCTCCAGCTTGAAGCACTTGCTGTGTACCAAACATCATGCACAGCCTTTGATACGAACTCTCTCTCTCTGAAAGCAGAAATGCTGCTGAAGGGACCATTAGACGTGCTGGGGAACATGTCCAAGGTCGTACTGTTAAGAGGCAAAGCCAGATTTCCAACTTCTCCAGACTTTTATAAAACATCTCCATTTTATAGTGAAAAGACCAGGAGTGTTGAAGTGACTTGCTCAGGGTTATACAAGGCTGAGAAACTCAGTCCCCTAACCCACATCTAAGTCTCTTTTGCTCCACCAAAGCATGGATCACGCCAAGTTGCTAACTCCAAGTTGCTTTGGAACAGCCCAAAACTTTGCTTCCTCATTAGAACGTGCAAGGTTTGTAACTAAACAAAGGTACCCAGAGATGTCAAACTTGACCCTTTGTTTTTCTACAAGTGTTTTTCCAGCTGTAATTTCATAGCTGTTCCACAGTCTTTCTGCTCTAGTTGTGTGGATCAGGACAGGAGGCAATGTTTGAATAGATTCCCGCCGCTCGCATTCTCTGCTAGGCTCCTCTTGACTCTGAAACAGTGTGTAACTGTGAAAAAGAGCCCACAGTATGCCTTGGACAGGGAGTTCTGAGTTCCTGGCTTGGGACTGTATGTTGGTTTACTAAACAAAAGCTAGAAAGTCCCTGCTACTTCTGCTGCCTGTGCAGGAGCTACGTGAGAAGTGAAGCTTGGAAGTTGAACTCCAGATGTTTATTTGCTAAACAAGATGGGTGCCCAGAAGTGCCCGTAAATAGTCATTGTCTCTAATCACAGTGATTAGAAATAATTAATAAATCATAGCTTGTGAAGATGTTTACATTTTGTTATGTCAACTAGGAAATTAGAATAGTTTCCAAGGCTGGAGCTGGAGCTCAGTGGAAGAGCACTTGCCTCACGTGCCTGAGGTCCTAGGTTCAACTCTTACTACTGCCCAAAATTAAAAAGATAGTTTAATGTTGTCATATAATATTGTCCATAGACACTTGTTAAATAGTGAAGGGATGCTCACAATACAATAGGAGGGAACCGGCTTTGAGTTCCCATCACGGAGATGAGGAAGCTCAAGAAGAAAAGAGGTTGACAGGCTTGCCCACAGCATGTATACACTAAGCCTGGCTGTGGGATTGACCCGTGTCTAACTCTAAGGAATGGGAAATTCTGCCCATTGGAGAATATCAACTTCCCACAGCAGCAGGCACTGCTCACCCAGCACTGGTGCAGACTGCACCCCTGCAATCAAAGGCTTCAGTTTGCAGAATGATTATTCTGCCAGTCAAAACTTTAATGAAAAAAAAATCAGAGAAATTCAGTCTTGCTTCGTCATCAGAGACAGTTAACATATGTGCTTTAGAGAGGGAAGCAAATGCATTTGCTATTCCAAAAAACGTTAGTCTCACCAAAAACCAAACATATTTCCAACATACGAGGCACCATTCAGACCTATATTTAAATGCACAATAGAATAATTTGAATAACTATTTAAATAGAAACTGAAATCAATTTGATTTAGGATTATGAATCCTAAAATAATAGCCTTAGGGAAAGAAAGCAGCCTTATCAAACACCTCTAGTACACATCAGACTCTTTATGTGCACTGTTCTATTTAATACTCGCTATTGCTCTGCAGAGTACCTTATGCATTTTCCAGATGAGAGCAGATCATCTGGAATAAATGGCCCACAATTCAAGCATGCGTGTGGTGGCTGGACAGGTTTAGCCTCGGGCTCCCACGCCTTCACATCCTGTGCTCCCTAGCACATTTGAAAGGATTGGAGTTTGTGGTCCGTGTGGGAACTGGCTGTACCAGTCAGGCTCAAGAGAGAGCAGCGCTGTCGCTCAGCATGGCAGCCTTTGCCTGTCTCAGGACATGAGGGAATGTATTCAGTCCCCAGCACCATCAAAAGATTGGAAACAAAGATTCAACTGCTACGTTTAAACATTTTAACCATTTGGGGAGCTCTCACAGAGATGAAAACTTTCTGAAGTCTAAATCCAGTATTAGAATTTGTCTGCAAACATCGGTGGTTGGTGAGATTGCCAATTCAGATTTCAACTCAGTTAGAAAAAGTAGGGTGCATGGGAAAACAGGGGCTATTTCTCCATCCCAGAGTAATAAGCCAGCGGGGAACGCTGGAAAGTGTCAAGCAGAAGTCCAGTGTCCCCACGGAACCTTCTGGACACATCAACCTCAGTAAACAAACTGAGCACCCCTGTTAAGAAGCCATGCTGTGGGCAGCCTGCAGGAGACGGGTGGAAAATGAGCAGCCGCCAGTTCAGCTTACTCCTAAGTGAGGATGGTGACGGGTCCTGTGCAAAACCAGGGAGCCCATCGTAAAGCCAGAAATGGGAAGGATAAAGGGAAGGGCAGGTATGGGTGGGAGCTGGTTACGGTTTTGACAGACACAGGGTGAAACACACTGTATGAAACCAAAGCACCTAGACAGCTAAGGCAAGAAAGAGGGTCTCAAGGCCAAGGCCAGCATGAGCTGCCTGAGACCCTGCCTCAAGGATACAAGGGCTGGGAGTGTAGCTCGGTGGCAGAGAGTGTTTCTGTCATGTGTGTGCAAATCCCTGGTTCAGTCCCCAGAGCTGAAAATACAAGTGTCCAGGAAGGAGAATTCAGAGTCGGTGTCCAGTTGGTGCAGTTTCGATTAAGAGGCGAAGTTCTGCAGCTGGACTGGGACAGCAGGACTCACAACTCTCCACTCAAAGTGTTTTAAACAGATGTTACCTTATGTATACTTTACCACGTTCTTAAATAGACAGACGATCTAAATGAACTCTTCTCCAAAAACGAAGGGATTAAGAATTGTCGAGGAAGATGTCAGAGTACCTGGGCTGTTGCTAAGCTTACTTTCCCTCCTGATAAAATTCCTTGTCCCCCGTGCTTCCCTTCAGGGGTTCTGTTTTCCCAAGGACGATGACTCTGTGCAGCTGTGGGTTTTTCCTCAGTGGCCTGAGTTCATTAGAAGTGAGGTTTAGCCTGGGACACCTTATTAAAAGAAGAAAGCCTGCTATTTACTTGGTGACAGTATGTCTTCTTGCTCCTTCTCCACGCTGGATGCTGGGAGTTCCGGGGCTGATCCAATGGGAAGATAGCCCCCTTGCTCGTGGGCCTTACATAATAAATGGTACAGGCAATGAAGAATGTGCAAATAATTATAGTCAAAGTAATTATGGGATTCAGATCACTTCAGAAGGACCCAACTCTTGGTGGGGACGTCTGCCAGGAAAGCAGTAGAATGTGGCTGCTCTCCTTGGTAAAACACCCTCCTCTTGTCTTACGCCAGGGTCTTCCTGGACTTCCTGAGGGGTTGTTGGGGAGAGCTGGTTGTACAGTCCTCTGAGTACCCACCACACTGAGAGGTACTAGCACACTGCAAGCAAAGGGAAAGCCTGAGGCTCAGGCAACTCACAAACCAGTTGGTGGCATAGCTGAGATTCTCTGTCCCTCACATCTACTTTCTAGGGTTTTTTCTCTGTACTTGAGGCTTATATACAATTGAGCAGCTAGATTAACCTCTCTCTCTCTCTCTCTCTCTCTCTCTCTCTCTCTCTCTCTCTCTCTCACACACACACACACACACACACACACACACACACACACACACACATTTCCCAGGCAAACAACTAAAATGGGGCTTCAGGGCCTTCATTGTGCTGGCAAACGTGTTGGACAGCATCAGCATCTCCCTGCTTTGAGAAGTGCCCGAGGTGATTCCAACACAGGAGAATACCCTTCCCTATCCAGTACTTCACCTCCATCTTCTTCATCCCACTAAATGCAGCGTTTGGTGCTGTTTTTGCCATCGGTGCCTTAAAAGCCAATTCCTGATGGGCTGAATTACACCTTCTGCCTTATTGTGAAAGCAGATACTGTTGCTAGACTGTGCCCAGATTCCAAGCTTGATAGTGGTAGGCAGTGAGCAGGATTCGGGGCTGTATGTTACACACACACACACACACACACACACACACACACACACACAGCAGGAGCACATTTCTGTGGGTTTTCTGTTTTTCTTCTTGACTTGAATTTTATTTATTACTGTGAGGAAAACCACATGGTTTTAAAAGCACCATGTGTGTGAGCAAATCTTCTGAAATTTCCTTGCAGCTGTGTATAAACTGATGGTTTTTAAAAAGTAAAGCACCTGCTTCAGGTTTGTTTTGACTTGGACACTGGTGTCTTTTATTCATTTTTCATTCTTGAGTTGTTAACTCATAGCTTGTGAAACCTTTAAGGTAAACCCAATATCAAAACTATAAGTAATAGACACATTGATTATTATCCATTCATACAACAAAGAAAGCCTTAATAATATCTGACCTCAGTAAGCTTTTACATGTTATTTTTTTTCTTAGATTCAGCATCCATGCCCAGAGGTCTGTGTCAGTGAGACCACTCAGGAGTGGGCTACTCAGTTAATCACAGCCTCACCCTGCACATATTATTGCAAATATTCTAAAGATTGTAGGATTTATGTGACCCCATTTTATGTTTTTTTTTCTTGTTTTCTTTTCTTTCTTTCTTTTTTTTTTCAAGAGAGGATTTATCTTTGTAACAGCCATAACTGTCCTGGAACTCACTCTTGTAGACAACGCTGGCCTTGAACTCCCAGAGATCCTCCTGCCTCTGCCTCCCGAGTGCTGGGATTAAAGGTGTGCACCACCACTGTCCAGCCCATTTTATGCTTTTGATTCGGTACGGAAATGTGGGCTTCTTCAACATACGCAGTCTGTATTTGGAAAGTGTATTTTCTTTGACCAGGGCCTTAGAGCTCCATTTTCCTGTAGAAACAGCAGTGACCTTGATGGCTAGGTCCCCATGTTAACCTAGAGATGCAGGGAGAGTCCTATGAACTGAGATAGGATCTTTAGAAAGGGGTTCTCTGTGTTCTTTCTGACCAAACATACTCCTTAGGGGAGCTCAATACCCAAAGTGCTTTCTGCAGGAGCCTGAGCCACAGCAGGCCCTCTGGGTGCCCTTTACAGTTTAGTTCAGGGAGGGAAGGAGGGAGGGATGGGGGGGGGACAGAGAGAGAGAGAGAGAGAGAGAGAGAGAGAGAGAGAGAGAGAGAGAGAGAACCAACTTCTAGAGTGTGATTAAAACAAAAGCCCCGTCTGTCTTTCCACTGGAGATGGAGGAGCCATAATCCATGCCCAAGTCTGCTTTGGCAGTCAGTACGGGGGGTTCTGTGGGTACTCGGTACTGGGGTGTGTAGTGTGGTGAACACCTGGGGTGTGCAGAGCGGGCTCACGCAGTACAGTGCTTGTCATGTGAGTGTGAAGACTTTAGTTCAAATCTGCAACACCGGCAAACAAAGCTGAGCATACAGCCGAGCATCCATGACCCCAGACTGGGGCACCAGAGATTCTGGGCTCACAGCCCATCTAGGCGTCTCCCCGCACCCCCAAACAAGGTGATGAGCAAGTGAGGCAAACACTTTGCCTGTATTAACCGCCAGCCTCCACACTCATGCACACACGCGTGTATTCACTCCGTAAGCACACGCATGTGCGTGAACAAAATCCGAGACTAGTTCCTGGGTGGCTATGAACTCCTCCATGTCAGCCTTCCCTTCCCCTGCTCTCATTGTGCTATGGCCTGCCCTGCCTGCTGCTTTTCTTCCCGGCTCTCACCTGACCCTTCCAGTCTAGGGTTTGATTTTAGTTTTTCCCGTCTTTTACAGCTGCAGAGCAAACATAATCTCATAGCTCTTCTTTTATGAATAAACACACAGCACTCTTCGATATGTTGTTAATAACACCAAGGGGACAAAACCAGGGAAAGAAAAGAAACGAGGCAGGGGAGAACCTGCAGTTTCCTTTTACTCCCATCCTCATTTGTATGCAGAAGCCAGCCATTCTTGGGGGACATATATTAGAATTTCATATGCTGTTCAATTACAGCAGCATATAAATGTTAGCAGAAGAGGTGATCTGAGGACAGCCCTCCCTCCTCAGAGCAAAGACAGTGGAAATGATTCTTAGGAGTCACCCACAGGTGGAAGAGTTAAGCTGGACCCAGAGTGGGAGAGACAGGCCTTGCTCTCAGAGTTGCATGGAGAAACCCCCATCAGACTTAATCCCCACCCTCTCCCCCCAACCACCATGGATAAGCTGGTCCTGCACCCATCGCTGAAGGTCAGATAGAGGACACACAGGAAGAGAGTTCCTTTCCCTGTTAGAAGGGATTCACAGTGGCAGGAAAACCCGCATTCTCCGAACACAGGGCACACCTGAGTAACGAGCCATCTGTAAGGGGAGGTGGCTTTTGTCTGGTTCGCGTACATTTAGTGATTTCTTTGCAAGCATATGCAAGCCCCTTACTTCCCTACATTATTGTGTGTGTGTGTGTGTGTGTGTGTGTGTGTGTGTGTGTGTGTGTGTGTGTATTTCAACCACGTAATAGTTGTGGACACAATTTTTTTAAGCCAGCTGATGATTTCATTTGTATGGCATTTGGCAAAGCGGGGAGTTGTTTGTAACGAATTATGTGTGGTGTGGAAATGCACTTTCTAACTGTCGCGGTCACACCAGGGCAACCTCGAGCACTTTAGAGCACTGCTTCACTGCGAAAACTCTGCAGAGCTGAGATCCAGGGTCACATTGCAGTGCACACCAGGTCTAGATATGTGATGTAGATGCTTGATCAAGTCAGGAACTTTCACTTAGACATATTATCCTGATAACCTGTCAGTATGGGCCTTGGTTGATAATATTTAATAAGGGTATGCTACCACTTTTCATATAGAGAGAGCCCAGTTACTAATATTTTACATGACAGTTACATACATACAACATATATGATATATGTATATTATTAACAACAGGATGGAAATTTTTTTCTAAAAATGAGTCACCAAAGATTGGCATCACTGGGAATAGATAAATTATATTTCAGGGTGTTAACATTCTGTAGCAGCACAAAGCAGAACCAATTGGAACAAAAGTGCCCTTGAAGGACCTACCAAGTATTAGAGACACACCATCCAACCTCAGTTGACTTTTCTTGGAGTGAAGTTGTCAGTCTGACCATTTGCTCTCAAGACCCTAGGTTATACATTTTATGTACAAATAAAATCTGCATTTGAAAGTCAGTTAAATGTGGTAGCACACTCTCCTCCCCTAAAACAACAGCCCCCTAAAATAGCAAGTAAGACTTATTCTCAGACTCTGGGGTATATGGGAAGTGGTAGCGGTTGCTAGCGTGCTCAAAGCCCTGGGTTCAGTTTGTAGCATCTCAGAAAACAATCCAGGGCGCACACACCAACAGTTCCAGGAGTAGTTGGGTAGAGGCAGGATAATCAAAGTTCAAAGTCATTCTTGACTGCCCAGCAAGTCTGAGTCCAACCTCAGACTAAATGAGACCCTGTCTCAAAAACAATTTTAAGACAACTTTTTCGAGTCCCCTTGCACGCGCCACCAATAATCTCCGAACTTTTGGCACAATTGATTAATAAATGGTCATGAGATAGGCTGAAGAATACATTTACTTGACAGTATCCATGTGCCAGCATTAAAATTATTGGTTTAATTAATGATTTCAATTAATGATTTAAGTCTGGTATTATAAGTTCACCAAGAGTCATAACAACTTTGTGTTTGCCTTCAGAAAGTCTTACTGTGATTAAATACCAAATTGCACTGGTCCAAAACTCTGCAAATGTCTGTGTTGTATCAGAGGACTCCCTGGTTTTCCTTCGCTGGCAGCATCAGGAAGCCCGACAGCAATGGCTGCCACATAGAAGTGTCGTGGAGCTGTAGAGTCAAGAAGGGGAGAGAGTTAAGCAACAGAAAGTGTGAGCAGGAGTCAAGCCAATGGGGTAGCAAAAGAACAAGGGGAGGAGAGAGGTTGGGACATCCCTCACGATCAGAGCTCAGTTAGCATATTCAAGACCTGGATTCAATCCCAGCACAAAGAAGTAAGCAAAGAAATAATTATCAGGACGGTGGGCGACAGGCAAGTCTCCTTAATGTAAACAGTGAGTTTTGTTTCGGAAACTAGGAAACATCCTTGTGCATCTGCAGGGCCCTGCGGCTGTGGAAAAGCCCTTCTAAAATAGCTACCTCATTTAGACATTTCCTTCAGGTGGAATGTTCGCAAGCCGCATTTCCCTCATATTCTGGCCCCAGCCTGGAGAACCGTTCCTTTCGCCTGTGTACGGCAAGAAGCGAAATGCAGTGGGGTAGGGCAGGGGTGGAGAGTTAATCTATTTTTTCAAGATATTTCACATATCCTGAAAGGCTGCAGAGATGTCTTCTGTGGTATAAGGTTGCCGGCCGCCCGATTCACTCGATGGTCTTCTGTGCTGTGCCGCTGTTCTCAGTCAGTGCCTAGGAATTCATCCAGACACTCAGCCAGATCCTGGTGACTCCTGTGTGCCCAGCCCCCACCCTAGACAGCAAGGACAGAAAGATGAATCCCACATCCCTCCTGAGGAGTTTGCTGACGACTTTGCTAATGTACCTGCCTGCAAATATCCTCCGCGGCTTGAAGTTCGTGAGACCAAGGTCCTCTGAGGTTCTTTGTAGTTCAGTGAGGCCACACAAATATTGTATAAGGTATATTTTATCTACCTCCCAAAAGTCAGCACTATAAAGACAGGATTTGATGGCTGGTCATGGGGGAAATTTAAGGGAAACACACCTTGCTCATTTTCATTGTTTTGTGGTTTGGGTGCTCGGGCGTATTTGCTGAAATGTCACCCACATCAATTAAGCAAAGTTGTTCTTAATGAGTCTAGTATTTGAGCTACCGTCTCTGGAGATTTCTGATCCTTGGCGTTGAGTGGTTTCTGTAGAGAATGTGAAAGTTTCTAGAAGCCATGTAAAAACTCACCCTTCTGAGAGTATACATTCAGCTGCCAAAGATCACCCATAAGTAGTAATCTCAGGTATTAATAGGTGATCTCTGAAATACTAGAGAAGCCCCATGATGCCTTGCCTTCTTTCTCCCCCACCCCCACCCCCACATGAAGACAGACTGAGTCGGGTGTTGAGTTTACGACACTGATGAGTTTGAATTCAGTGTTTTCTTTTCTACATGAATTCTTGGGCTTTCGACTATTTCACACTCCGGTCAGATCTCTTGCAAGTGATGGATGCTCAGCCTAAACCCATCATCATTAAGAAAGAGACAAGACAATGAATATTTCATAGCTGGCGCCTGAGTCTAGGACAGAATGGTCGTATTTTCTTTTTAGGTGGCAGGTGTCTGCTGGCCTCGTGCCCTGGGAGCACTAACTGTCTGGAAGTTTCAGGGTTAACTCCCCAGTAGACATTCTCTCCCAGTCCTTTTTCCTGCCACTGCCTGTCCTCATGATGCTACAGCTATTGCTCAACTCAGGAAGCAGCAGTCTTGAGTGTCTCCTCCATGAAACTGAGTCTGATGCATACACACACCAGAAGCCTGTTGCTGAATCCAACCAAAGATGGATCTGAGCCACACACAGTCGTTTTCTGTCATGTGGGTCAGTATACCGACTGATATGATTGCAAACTGACTGAACACTAACTGTTCTGACTGTATACTGACTGATCTGACTGTACACTGAGTGATCTGACTGTATACTGGCTGACCTGACTGTACACTGACTGTACACTAACTGTACACTGACCAATCCGACTGTACACTGACTGATCCAACTATACACTGACTGTACACTGACTGCTCTGGCTGTACACTGGCTGATCTGACTGTACACTGGCTGTACACTGAGTGATCTGACTGTACACTGACTGCTCTGGCTGTACACTGACTGATCTGACTGTACACTGGCTGACCTGACTGTACACTGGCTGTACACTGACTGATCTTACTGTCCACTGACTGCTCTGGCTGTACACTGACTGATCTGACTGTACACTGACTGTACACTGACCAATCCGACTGTACACTGACTGTTCTGGCTGTACACTGGCTGATCTGACTGTACACTGACTGCTCTGGCTGTACACTGGCTGACCTGACTGTACACTGACTGCTCTGGCTGTACACTGGCTGACCTGACTGTACACTGACTGCTCTGGCTGTACACTGGCTGACCTGACTGTACACTGGCTGTACACTGACTGATCTTACTGTACACTGACTGCTCTGACTGTACATTGAGTGACCTGACTGTACACTGACTGTACACTGACCCATCTGACTGTACACTGGCTGATCTGACTGTATACTTGCTGTACACTGACTGATCTGACTGTACACTGACTGCTCTGGCTGTACATTGAGTGACCTGACTGTACACTGGCTGTACACTGGCTGATCTGACTGTACACTGGCTGATCTGACTGTACACTGGCTGATCTGACTGTATACTGACTGATCTGACTGTACACTGACTGCTCTGGCTATAAATTGAGTGACCTGACTGTACACTGGCTGTACACTGGCTGATCTGACTGTACACTGGCTGATCTGACTGTACACTGGCTGATCTGACTGTATACTGACTGATCTGACTGTACACTGACTGCTCTGGCTATAAATTAGTGACCTGACTGTACACTGGCTGTACACTGGCTGATCTGACTGTACACTGGCTGATCTGACTGTACACTGACTGATCTGACTGTACACTGGCTGATCTGACTGTACACTGCTGATCTGACTGTACACTGGCTGACCTGACTGTACACTGGCCGATTTGACTGTACACTGGCTGACCTGACTGTACACTGGCTGATCTGACTGTACACTGACTGCTCTGGCTATAAATTGAGTGACCTGACTGTACACTGACTGTACACTGGCCGATCTGACTGTACATTGAGTGACCTGACTGTACACTGACTCTACACTGACCGATCTGACTGTACACTGGCTGTACACTGGCTGATCTGACTGTACACTGACCAATCTGACTGTACACTGGCTGTACACTGACTGATCTGACTGTACACTGACTGCTCTGGCTGTACATTGAGTGACCTGACTGTACACTGGCTGTACACTGGCTGATCTGACTGTACACTGGCTGATCTGACTGTACACTGGCTGATCTGACTGTATACTGACTGATCTGACTGTACACTGACTGCTCTGGCTGTACATTGAGTGACCTGACTGTACACTGACTGTACACTGACCGATCTGACTGTACATTGGCTGTACACTGGCTGATCTGACTGTACACTGGCTGATCTGACTGTACACTGGCCGATCTGACTGTACACTGACTGCTCTGGCTATAAATTGAGTGACCTGACTGTACACTGACTGTACACTGGCCGATCTGACTGTACACTGGCTGACCTGATAGACTCAGCATTTCCTTATACACAACCTAATTTTGACCACCTCTCTGTAACTTCTGCTGCCGTTCATGTCACACACGTCATAAGGACGCAAGAACTGGTCAGTGGCTGCACATGTGTCTGCCGGGAAAACACGTTTGATGCTTCTAGGAGCCATTCATGCTTTGTCTTCAAAAATATCAGATCACGTATGAGCTATGCTCGCATGGCAGGGTACAGAATAGGGTACCTGCATACTGAGGAGAGTCATCAGACTGTTAAGTACAACAGTTAAGGGATATGGTTCAATTACTATGATTTGCTTTTCTTATTAATAAGATGGTTCTATTGCAACCCTCTGATGTTTTGCCTCACACATATTGATACAACCAGAGGAACCCCAAATGATTGTGAAGGTACCCCTGACTGGAGGTCCAGTCTGTTCATTTTTTTCTAAACTGAGCTGTAGATTTTGTGGATATCAGTGGTCTTCATTTTAGTGTGTTCTCCTTTTCGTGGGAAAGGGATTTGAAAACCATATTTTCAGTCCAAAGTCTTCACCACCATACATGACAGACCACAATCATACTTAAGAATCTTGCCTCCCTCTCTACTCACAGTCTGCTACAGTAAACAGGACTTAAGAGAATCGTCCACCAGGGAGATACATAGGCACGTGACTTGTTCAATACATTTGCTTTGTCTCTGTTATAGCTGAAGCAGTGGCACTCTGGGGTAGGGTGACAGACGTTTCTTGCATCCATTGGGAGGCGGTTAGGGAGGGATGTAGGTGACCACTCAGGGCCAGCACCAGCTCCTTCAGACAGTATGCACTGTCTCCTGTTTCTTGCACCTCCTGGTCCCTCCAGACTCGCCCAATGGTATCCCTTTCTCTGATTCGCGGGCTCCAGCGGGTTCTTCTGAGCATTCTTCTCAGCTGGCATGTTGAGAGGTACAAAAAAGGCTTTGGAACCGCAGATGCCCCCAGTTCCTGGCATGGGTCTGAGACAGGCCGCCCATTTCGTGCCCTGAAGAGAATTCTCAAGCCAGAAGCAGAATGAGCAAATACCTGGTGTGTGCAGGCCGGTTCATGCTGCACAGACTGCCACAGCTGCAGAATGCAACAGCAGCACACTCTAGGCTCACAGCCGACAGATGTTCTCAGAGCCTGCTGACAATTTAGAGTGTAGACACCAAAACAGAGAAGGCCCTTTAGGATAGGTTAGCTCTCCATCTGACTTGCAGATAGACTCTTGCAGACCGAACGAAAGCTTTCAGTTACCTCCTCCTAGAATGTGTGGGCTACAGTGCCCTGAAAAGGGCACCGTGGGTAGCAACCTCAGCTTGGACGAAAGGCAGAAAAGAAATCATTGGCATTTAGACTGTTGTGCTTAAATTTGATGGGCTGTTTTAAAAGTTTTCTTTCAATGTGTGTGCAGAGTGTGTGTGTGTGTGTGTGTGTGTGTGTGTGTGTGTGTGTGCGCGCACGCGCGTGCTCACGTGAATAAAGATTCCCATAGAGGCTGATGACCCCATGATGCTGGAGGTACAGGCAAGTAGTAAGCCTCCTGACATAGGTGCAGAGAAACAAACTGGGGTCCTCCGAAGGAGTTGGATGCACTCTTGACCACAAGGCCATCTCTCTAGCCCTGATGCACTGGAAGTTAGGGTTTGTCCACATCAGGATGATAGTGTGTGTACCAGGTCACCGCTAACACTGATGAGCCTGGTATGTTAAGAAGCCTTCCATCTACCTGGGTGTAAAACTATCCTGAAGAATGGTGGAGAAACAGAGGTAGGGAGGTGGAGAAGGGTAGTGGGGGAAATACCGGTGATCTGGAAGGAATTCTCTGGGGCAAGCCTGCGGAAAAGCACAGAAAATGCACCTGTCTTTAAGTTGTATCCCTTTAGCATCAATTAAAATAGAATTTGAATAAAGGAAAGAAGGAAAAAAACCAAAGAGAAGTTCCTAGTGTCATCCTCCCCACTTCCTGTAGCACCCCCAAACACCCAGGCCCCTCCCCTCCTGTCCATCACACACTCCCCTCCCCCTCACTTCCTGCAGCACCCCCCCCACACTCAGGCCCCTCCCCTCCTGTCCATCACACACTTCCCTCCTCCTCACTTCCTGCAGCACCCCCACAGTGATCAAAGGGATAATTTAAAAATGAGTGGCATTGGTTGGCTGTTGTTCATCACCTTAATATTCTATTTCCATGGGACACATCACTGTAGGGCAGTGGTTCTCAACCTTCCTACTGCTGTGTCCCTTTAATACAGCTCCTCATGTTGTGGTGAGCCCCAACCATAAAACCATTCCACTGCTGCTTCATAACTGCAATGTTGACAGTTATGAATTGTCATGTAAATACCTGATAGGCAGGGTATCTGCTTATGACCCCTGTGGAGGTTGTGACCCACAGGCTGACCTCTGTCCTAAAGTGTACTTCATTCAGACAGTCCCAACCACTAAAGTTCTCAGAAAAGAAAACTGATAATGAATGATACTTTCGTGGGAAAATGTTGCCACCCTCAAGTGGAACTTCTAAGGAGAAAAAAACTGAATGTTTTCCTGACCCCTGATGTCAAATTTTGGAACTCTGGAAGTGCACAGCTGCTACAGAGTTGTCTTGTCCTGTTTATCCGGCACATGCACTTCCCAGAGAGACAAAGGTGCAGCTCCGCCCCGCCAGTTTTCTGGTCTAGGTTAAAGGGAGCAGTCATGACGTCGTTTCGACACCATAACTTCCTTTTGGCTTTTGAGTGGCTTGGGGCAGAGGGAAAAGGCACCCTGGGAAAGTCTAGGCAACCTTTAGTTACAGCTTTGAAGCCCATTTCCTGTCCAGTTCCCCGTGTTCTTTCTGTCACACACGAGTTCAAGGCATCACTGTCAGTGTCTATAAAGCAAATCTACACACTCTCACTGTGCTGGGCTTTCTGTAGGGTGCCTGACTTTCCTGGCATTTGTAAATGTTTGTCTAAGTAAGTAGAAGATTCCCCTAAATCTTTCAGGATCTCGTGATACAGTAGGAGAAAATAGGGGAGGAAAAAGGACTTGATTTGAAGGCTTAGGAAATGTCCTGTTGTACAGATAGCAAGGAAGCTCGGGATGAACTAGAAGGAATTCCTATTTAACAATGAACTATCTAAATCTTTAAAAAAAAGTTATAATTCATTTGGAAAATGTAAATATTACCTAACTGCAATGGTATCATTCAAATATAATACGATAAACAGATTCACCTATGAGATCCTGTGATAGTATCTACATATAAAAATTGTATGATGCTCCTATTCACATCTACCAATATATGAAACAAGGATTCTCTTTTCCAAATTAGCCTCAAATTCCGAGGAATTTTGGGGGGCTGGAGAGATAGTCAGAGGCTATAACCGCACGTGCTGCTCCTCCAAAGGACCCACGTTTGGTTCCAGCAGCCAGTCGGGCAGTTCAAAACCTGCAAAGCCCTCTTCTGGGCCCCCCACCCGCATGTAACAGTCTCACTCACAGACACACGTGCATCCGTGTAAGTAAAAATAAGTAAATAAATCTTAAATGAACGGCCTCAACGTCTGAAGTTTTGAACTTTCATTTTACACAAATGTTTGTCAGTTCTATATACATTTATGTGCCTCAATAAAGTAAAAGATGGACAGGTTCATCATTCAGACATACTAAAACATTATATGTGAACCATTGGAGTGCTCAAAGAAAAAACACCCATGTGCGTAAATTCTGATACAATAGGATAATAAATTACATCTATAGAAATGGCCCCTTTACTGGGAATTGAAGCCTGGTGTGTACCAATATTAGCTGATGTTCACCATAAGGGGTTTTGTCAGTTATTTCTTACAGGTTTTTAGCTATTTAGCAAATAAGCTTTTGTTCATTAATTATGCGAAGTTAAGTCAAAACATTACACAAAGAACAAATATTTTTTTATATAAAAATTGTTTATTTAAGCTTGGTGTTTAATGGCATCAGCCACATAGGACAAATCCCCTCACCTTTACAGAAGCATGGTTAGTAAGGGACGTGATTTCCTCACCTTTACAGAAGCATGGTTAGTAAGGGACGTGATTTCCTCACCTTTACAGAAGCATGGTTAGTAAGGGACGTGATTTCCTAACCTTTACAGAAGCATGGGGTTAGTAAGGGATGTGATTGTACTGGGATTTAGCTCCACGGCAGAGTGTTCACCGTGCCAGGCCCAGGACTTAGACTCCAGGAATACAAAAGCAGGGACGGAACCTTTGAGATTGATCCCGAGGACCACAGCTTGGATTCAGTAGTAAACTATTAAAGCCTTGCTTGAACTTTATCTATACTTTTGTGTTTATTAAGCATATTTTTAACTGCTTAATTGGGTTGTTATCGCTTTCCTCTTTACTGTGGCATGTAAGCATATCCTACCTTTGAAACTGGTTGCTGTTATATCTTAGAAACAAGATTACGTTTGATAAGACTATATCTAATATCTAGTTAAGTCTTACATATTTAGAGTTAAGTTCATAAACAACTTTCAAGGAATAAATTCTCTGATTAGGCTTTCTTAAGGCTAGAGAAAGTATTAGTTTGATAGTCATATAAACATACAGCGAAGAAATATGAAGCAAAATGACTTCAAAGATTGCGCTCTGAACAGACGCCTGCCCACATCCATGCTGTCGCGGCGTCATAGAAAACACTGTGTGTTTGAGTCACCGTTCCTTCCCACAGCTGCACAGGAAAACTGCTCAGAGTGAAAATCCTCAGCATGAGGAGTGGGGGTTTTGCAGAGTTAGTGCTTGTGTCGGGATTATGAGAAATTGAAGATAGTTCTACTTTCAGATGCCTTTTTTTTTAGCAAAGAGTAAGACTTAAACTCGTTTTTCCTGCAGAAAGTCTAAATGGTACTTGTCTTTTTCTTCCGCAGATAATTCTGAAATAATCAACAGGAATGGGATGGAATGCCAAGAATCTGCATTGAGAATAGCTAAACATTGTTACTGTACATACTATCCTGTTTCCTCCTCGATAGAATTGCCACAAACTGCATGCTAAATTTAGTTCTTCTGGACAGACCACAACCCTAAGGCTAGTTCTGCTATGTCATATATGAGTATTAAATATGGTATGCTTAGTATATTCCAGCTAAGATAGTTAACTACCTGAGACCAGCTGCGACGTTCAGAGACATAAAAGATGGGGTTTTCTTTTACAGGGTTCTAAGCCTGGTTTCTGTCCTAGGAATATTGTCTCATCTCCGTAACGATAGCCGATGCAGAGAGTCCAGCCGATATACTCATTTCGACTCAGAATATTTCAAATTTAGCAATAAACAGTTAGCATTAGTTTAAGTACTTATTCCAAGGGCAGGTTCGATTCTAACTCCAAGCGCCGTCATTTCATTTCCCGACTGGATCCAAGGGTATGATTCACTTCTTGAGGAGACAAGCGCGGCGGCAAAGATGAGAAGTGAAGTAAAACAGAAAACCTGCCTTGCAGGTCTAAAATTTGAATGGCAGTTCAAGCACAATTGCTGGGGACACATCAGAGAGTGCGATTCGGTTTGCCTGGCGATGCCGCACTGAATCATGGGATTCTAGAGTCACGTTGCTTAGATTGAAAAAAAAAAAACTTTGCACGGTATGAGCTTCATACCCCACCCAACAAAGTCTTGAAGGTATTATTTTCCAAGTATATTTTTAAAGTTGTTTTATAAGAGAGACTTTGTAGAAGTGCCTAGATTTTGCCAGACTTCGTCCAGCTTGACAAGAATGAAAGGCTCACGCCAATAGTTGAATCTAAGGGATTGGTCTTTCAAACTCCACCCCCGACACACACCCGCCCGCCCCCAGTTGCCTGTTACCGAATAGCTCTTTATTCTAAAAACCTAGTCCAACAGGGAAGCTGTAGGTGGGGAGGTCTGTATAATATTCCAGTTTAAGTACGTCTCGGTTTAGTCACTGCGGATCCAGACTGTGACTTTAATCTAAATTCCTATGTAAACAGAAGAAGCCAGTAGTCTCACTTAGAGTATCCATTACTGTTTTCTGCATTTCAGAAGGTGGGCTGAAGGGTTGGAACTAACTACAGCATGGGAAAACATAGTTCTTTTAATTCTCTCACCTTAAAGCATATTTTATGTCTCAAAAGTATAAAAACTTTAATACAAGTACATACATATTATATATACACATACATATATATACTATATATGGATGAAACATATTTTAATGTTGTTTACTTTTTTAAATACTTGGTTGATCTTCAAGGTAATAGCGATACAATTAAATTTTGTTCAGAAAGTTTGTTTTAAAGTTTATTTTAAGCACTATCGTACCAAATATTTCATATTTCACATTTTATATGTTGCACATAGCCTACACAGTACCTACATAGTTTTTAAATTATTGTTTAAGAAATGAAACAGCTGTTATAAATGGATATTATGTGTAATTGTTTAAAACGTCCATTTTCTTTGTGGACATTTTAGTGATTGAAGTATTTTGATTTTTGAGATTGATTGTAAAATATTTTAAATTTTGGTATCATCGCCTGTTCTGAAAACTAGAGGCATCAACCATACCAATTTTTTTTGATTGAGGAAAAAAATCTGCATTTAATTAATTCATGTTGGTCAAAGTCTAATTATTATCTATTTATCTTACATCATAGATCTGATAACTGTATCAAAAGAGAAATCACGTTCTGAGTATAATCTTGCGTAGTGCTTGTATGGTGTCTGTTTTAATTTGTGGATAGGTATTGTATCTAATGTGTATCACTTCACTAGTTTTCATCTTTATGTATTACTGATATTTGTAATTTTCTCAGTTATAACAATGTAGTTACGCTACAACTTGCCTAAAACACTCATACTTATTTTTTTCTTTGTTTATTCATTTAAACTCATTGAGAAGTTAGTAGACGCTACTAAAAGGTAAATTATGGGAATCACTGAAATATTTTTGTAGACTAATTGTTGTAACTGTCTTTTTTTTCTTTCATTTCATGATTTTTATTTTAAAAATTATTAGCACATAGCTATTTTCAGCCCTTTAATAATGGAGCATCAAAAACATCACCTGTATTCCCCAGCAAATATAGATGATTGTATTTTTTACTATGATATCCATTTTCCAGAATTGTGATTATAATATGCAGAGAGTCAAATATGCCATTTACAATAAGGAGGAGGCAAGGCAAATGCATAGATGTACAAATATATGTACAACAGATTTTGCTTTTTATTTATTTATAATGTAATTTTATAGAATAATTCTGGGATTTGAGAGGATCTAAAACTATTTTTCTGTATAAATATTATTTGCCAAAAGTTTGTTTATATTCAGAAGTCTGACTATGATGAATAAATCTTAAATGCTTTGTTTAATTACAAAAACAAAATCACCAATATCCAAGACAGGAAGACGTCAGTTCAACAGCTACAGCAGTTAGGAAACTAACTCCACTTGTACGGGACTCCATTTCACTCTTGGTTTTTCAGGGTGTAACCGCACTTCACAGACATGTCTTTCAGCCACATGCCACTGGTCACACTTCTACTAAATCTTTCCGTAACTCTTCTTAAAGAATTCCCTCATTCGTTATCTTACAGCGTGAACAGGAGTCTAATTTGTATCACTTCTATGTTTGGTTGTAACATTCAGTTCTCACTCACCCAATGTACAACCAATGAAATAAAAGAAGCATTTAAAAGGATCTTGTGGTCTTCCTTCTTGTTCAGACAGGTAATAGTTGGACAGAAGTGTTTTTACTTTTGTGTAGCTAGCCCTCAATGATATCAAAGAGCAAGTAGTACTCTTCAGATGGGAGCGGGACAAAGCTTGATAATAGTTTGTTTGTTTGTTTGTGTGTTTTGCTTTGGGCTTTGGCTCTTTTCTTTTGCACATCCTTCTGCCAGGGTACATACCACTGTGCATGTGGAGAGAGAGTTGATTCTCTCCTACGATATGGGTCCCGGGGTTTGACCTTACATCATCAGGTTTGACACCAAGCACAGGTATCCAGTATGCTATCTTTCCAGCCCCAGACTTTGGCTTTTCAGAGCAAGAAAAATAATTCAAAGTGGCCACTTGGGAAATACATTCAACATCATTTAAAGTTAGCAACAGAGCATCCCACCGTCCAGTCCTTTTGTTTGTGGTTCTGACTAACAATGAAGAGACATGAACATTGGTAAGCAAATCGGGGCCAGGTGCAAGAACATGAGTTTCATTAAAAGGAAAGAAAGTGAGCATCACCTGTGCTGCAGGCTTCTAGAAGGAACTTCAGTGCAGCGTGAGCTGTAGTGCTGAAGGGAACAAAGAGGCCTGACCACACAGACTGAGAACAGAACAGGACCCTGGGTTGGAAGGGAATCTGTGATTCCTGTGTCTACGAACCACATGCTAGCAAGAGTGTACCCCTACAACTGCATCTCAAGGGCTGGAGAGATGGCTCAGTACTTAAGAGCCCTGACTGCTCTTCCAGAAGACCAGGGTTCAATTCCCAGCACCCACATGAAGGGTCACAACTGTGTGTAGATTCAGTTTCAGGGAATCTGACGCCCTCTTTTGGCCACAGGCACTGCATGCATATGGTGCACACACATACATGTAGGCAGATCACCCATACATATAAGTAATAAAAATAAGGCTTTAAAAATAACTTTATCTCAAACCTGAGAGGATATGAAAGCAGCCTACTTTATCATAAAATTATTTAGATATAAGATGTCAAGAGTCCTATGTAATTCTTTGTCAAAAATATTTCCATTTGAACTATTAAAATGATATTTCAGATTCAAAAATTCATTCTTTGTCCTTTACCAAAGTTTGGTGGGTTTGGGTTTTTTGTTTTGTTGTTGTTGTTGTTGTTGGGTATTTGGTTTTGGTTTTGGTTTTTCCCAATACTACAGAATTAGGAGCAGCATAGCAAACTGAAATAATATTCAACATTCTGATGCTTTTATAGCATTAGAAATATTCAACATACTAACTCCCTAAAGAATAATTTCCCCTATTTCAAGAAGCCAAGTGCATGAAAAATTGGGCAGCTATTGCTGTTGGACGCGTCCCTCTCCATAAAAATGACTGAGTCGTTGTGAATAAATATGAGTCACAACGAATGAATCGATAATGGCTTCCCTCTGTCTCTTGGTGGAGAAGGTGAAGGAGGTGCTTGGCAGGGCGGAGGTCTGGGCTCCAATCCCCAGTTCAACAGTTCATGCTGTGTCCGTGAAAGGAACTGCGATGATTGGCAAGTGATTCCACATGCTGGGAGTTCCTAGCTCTGAGCAGCAAACACATAGACCTGCAGTGCCTTCCCATGTCTACATCCCAACCCCCGCAAGTGCGGAGATCCATAGCTCCACCCAGCTCCTTGGGCTGGCGCATCCCACAGACCTGGCCAGGCAGCACACCATTTCAAGTTCTCCTGTTTCAGTCCCTTTAAAAGCTGATTGCCCGCCAACGGGAGGTGTCCTTCCAGCACAGTGCATGCAACTTTCACAGGTGCTAGTTGACGTAATTTGTAATCAGGTCATTTCGGGCGCCCCCACATGTGGAGCGGTTGTCAGGCAATGAGGCAGAAGCCGTGACTGATTTGGTTCACATACATTTTACACGGTGTCAAGGATTCCTTATACTCATGTTGTCGAAGAGAAACAGAAACTCATAAAAATTAGGCAACCCTCGTATGGATTGGAACGTCAAGCCTTGGCTCATTCCAACTCCACAGGCATGTTGTAATGAACTTGCTTCGTGGCCTTCTCCAGGCTAGACTTCCGTTATGGTTCTGAGTACAGTATACACGGAGCTTAAAACTGAAGTGTAAACTCTATTTTTTTTTTTTACTTCAAATAGATAGGTTTTCTTCCCTATCACAGAAATACAGTGCAAGAAATACTTGGTGGTTACAAACTACAGTGTACTCTTAGAGATTTAGGACAGAGCTTGAGTCTTTATTAGGAGCAGCCGTGCCTTCTCTCCAGGGTATCTCAGTTTTGTTTTGCTTTTGTCAAGTTCCATATGGTTTTGCCCAGCAGTGATGTTTCATGACATCACAGAGCAGACAGACCCATAGATAGAGTCCCTGAGAAGATGTGACTTGAATGTCTGCGGGAAAGAGGCACAGAGAATAACTTTGTGATAAAGGTCACCAAAGGTCACACATGGAAGGCATTCCGCTAAGTCTGATGGTGTCCAGGGCAGCTGAGAAGTTGGATTTTACTCTTGTTTTGCCTTTGTCTCCTAACTTTGCTGTGGGCCTTCTCAGGCCTTTGGTTTATGTAAGCAAAAGACTTATTTATTTATTTATTTATTTTTTGCCTGTATGCTCATTAAAACAATAGAAATGAGGTCAGTCTTTCTCTCTTGCTTGGAGAGCTCTCATAAGCACACAAGCCAAGTGCTGTGTCTGCCAGGGCCCCCTTCCCTGGCCTCTGCTGAGTCCTCAAGCTGAGGGATGAAACCCCGTGCACAAATACGTGGGTTTACAGAGGGAGAGACGCACGCACAGCAGGCTGACAGTGTAGAGAGCCCTAGCCCCAGCGCTCTTGACGTCTGGAGGAACTGAGCAGGTTTATGCAGATGGACCAAAGAAAGCCCAGAATAAATGCATATCCAGGACTCTTATATATTTATATGGACTATAATCTAATATTATTAATGACAAATTGCCTTTTGGTTCTACAGAAAGGCAAGATTAGCATCTGCACGTCACAATAGCTTAGTGGCTAAGAGCTGAATTTCTGCCCACATTTAACTCTCAAATCTACATCTGAACAACAAGCATCGATTTTCCTCATCCATAATCTGAGCCTCACAGATGAGTCTATTTCACTGAGACATAACGAGATTAAAATAAGAGGCTATGGACAGCCCCATGGAGGAGCCCTTGACACAGAGCAATTGGTGCTGGCCATCGGTTACTCCCCCTAAAATAGTATTCAAATGAGTGCTTGGGGCTCACCATAATCATTTATCTCCTTGTTCTGTCCAAACATTTATTGACAATGCAGAGAAACCTCTTCTGTTTCCTCAGTGACAATTAATGCCAGAAGCCTATGTGTAAATGAGAGGAAATGTTTAATGACAATAATGAACCTCATTGTTTTTGTGGGAGCCTCCTATTACATCAACTCAAGAAATACCCAGTAAGCCCAGACTAAGCACTTCTTAGCAGTTAGGATGGGAACATAAGCGAAGATCAGCCCTGTGCCCGCCAGCGGCCCTCTGACGGTTCCTCATGAGGCTCCGGGTAGAATCCTTCTGGGCGGTCCAGTTTCCAGTGGAGGCTGCCAATTCTCGGCATCCTTGACTTGTAGCTACGCTGCTCCAGCATCTGCCTCTGTTACAGAGGGCTTCACCGAGGAGAAGGCTCCAGAGATGGAGCTGTGGGAGCGACAGGTGCCGAGCTTTGCACGGTAAGAACTCCTGTTACACGAGAAACAACAGGAACACAAATGGAGGCGTGGGTGGTGAGGATGGCTGAGGGAGGCCATGTAAAGCACTTGCTACACAAAGCCTGAGGACCATAGTGCAATCTCTGGAGCCCATAGAAAGGGGGGAGAGAACCAGCTCCATGGTGCTGTTCTTTGACCACACATATGCACGGTGGTACTAGTAGCATCTGCACACACACACACACATGCACACACATACACATGCATGCACACACATACACATGCATGCACACACGCGCACGCACACACATACACACACATGCATACACACACACACAAATGAATAAAGAGAATTGATGGAAGATGTTCTCTACACAAAGAAATGAAAGGTACTCCAAACATTGAAGGGAGCCAGGAGGTGGTAGTTTGGGCCTGTAATTTCAGCACTTGGACAGTGGAGGCAGGAGAATCAAGAGTTCAAGGCCAGCCAGACTGTGGTACGTGAGACCTTATCTCAACAAGCTAAAAACAAAATAGAAGACATCAGCTTTTACAAGCCAAACACTATAGACCTAAGTTTCTGTCCCGCCTGGTCCCACAGCCATTCAGTCCCCAAAGAAACACACAGAGGCTTACATTAATTATAAACTATTTAACCTATCGGCTCTGGCTTCTTATTAACTAGATCTTACAACTTAAAATAATTCTTGTCTATGTTTAGCCACATGGCTTAGTACCTTTATTCAGTGAGGCATTCTTATCTTGCTTCCTCTGTGGCTTGCTGGTGACTACATCTCTCTGCTTTTCCTCTTCCCAGAATTCTCCTAGTCTGGTCCCGCCTATACTTCCTGCCTGGCTACTGACCAATCAGTGTTTTATTAAACCAATACGGGTGACAAATCTTTACGGTGTACAGGAGCATTATCTCACAGCAAAACACAACTTAAAGACAGAAAAGATGAAGTTATGGGTATTGTGGTAAAGCATTTCTCTCCCAGCATCCTAGATTGCTCACAAGCTTCTTTTAAAGCTATAAACTACAGAGAAAGGCCCGGTCCAGAGTCCCCCTCCCTCTTTCAGCATGGCCCTTGGACCACTGCACCGGGAAAGAATATAAAACTACAGCCTTGCCCAGCCTGGAGCAATGGTGCAGCTATCCTCAGCTCCCCATACAAGCAGAGGCCCGTGTGAGTCAGCTGTACACCCCTGCCCAGTCACGCCTCCTTTCTTCTCTTCCTGACAGGTTGGGTCAGTCCTGAGTGTTCTTTAATAAATTTCTTGCATGATGGCCTCCTGCCTCCCAGGGAATCCAAGCGAGGATCAATCACTTTCACACCCCACTGCCCAAGCTCTTGATGACATCCTAAACTGATATGGAAAATATGTTTAAATTTAAAATTTAACTTTTTTGGACCAAGAAATTTGACTGTGAAAGTGTCTTACCAAGATGGTGTTAAATTCACTCCAGCAGTAAAGGAGGACTAATGAGAAGAAAAGCCTAATTTAAATTTTAATATCCATTTAAAAGACGGCAAATTTCTACATACCTTGAGGGGAAATCCAACTTTTTTTAAAGTCTGGAATGTTATTCACAGTGGTTTACATGCCTCAATCCATATCAATACTTCTTTGAAAAGAAAGCAGAAAAAAACCAAGTCAAGTATCTTTATATCAAATTCAAATATACCAAGTTTACATTTGTCAAATCAAAGGTAGAAGCAAAATTTATCTAACTCCAGAATACAGTTTTCACAGCCAATCAAAGTGGTTTTAAAGCTGACTGAGAAGATTTCTCTAGGTTGTTATGTATTGTTTGTAAATTTAAATGGACCACACTTGGGAATTAGCAACTTTGGTAATGGACTATTGATAACAGCTTCCATTAAGACATCAAGGAGTAATTAAAAATGCATGTGCACGTGGTCAATGTGTGGATTATCCCATGTCCTCCGACAGTCATCATTGTGATCGAAACGCAAACCACATGTTAGGTGTTTTCCCTGTGATCAATACCTTCACACAGATCAATCGACATACTTAAGGTCTTAGCAATGGCACAAATACAGTCACTTTACGGTTGGTGAGCATGGCACCCTCTGTTGATTGTTGGTGTAGACCTCACTTCATGCCGCCACCTTCCAAGGCAGCACAAGTGGCTCCAAGCATGGATGTGGCAGATAAGCTGGCTGAGCCCTGTGTGACCTCAGGCAAATGAGGGTATTCCTGGCTGCATTCTTTGATGATAAAGTTTGGTCTCGTGGGGTGGCTGTGAGAATTAAATCCGTTACTACACACAAAAGGCTTAGGACTGTGCTTGGGGTATAAGCAGCAATCACTTCCCTTGACAAAGCCAATGCTCAGTGTCTACTGCTTACAATGAGTTTCTCTGTGAACGTCATTCCAGGGGCGGGCCAAGCGCTCAGCCCTGCTCTTGGGAAGGCTAATTGGGATGGGTGTCAAGTTGCCTTGCAATGGAATTAGGTGAAGCAGGGTAGTCATCAGGAACTGGCCTATCTCAGCAGACAACTCGGCCATTTCCATTTGTATCTTAAAGTAATGAGCACCCAGAAGGCCACTTCTAGGGCACCATGGAGTGAATTCACTGGATGGGTCTCCAGAGAAGAGCCGCAGAGACGACTAGAAAAATATCATCAGAACTACCTCCTTGAGTGTATTGTGGGGCTGAGCAAGAGGAAGCAAAGGGGTAATGGGGTAGCATGACCCAGCCGTATCCATCTTCCCTAGTCAACTGGACTCACCAGGAAGACCTGCTTGTTGCCAGCAGAGAAGCTGTAGAACCAGTTGGCAGCCTGAGGCCAGGTCAGTATTCAGCAGCCCGTCTTAGGCACGGATTAAAGGAAGAAACAAAAACACCTTAATGTTTTTTTAGTCAAAATCATCAGTGCTGGAGAGTTCTTTTAGTTAAATGCCTGCCCTGTGAGCATGGGGATCTGAGCTCAACTCCCAGAACTCATAAGGATTGTCAGATGTGGTGATACCTGCTTGCAATCCCAGAAGTAGGGAGCCATCCTAACCCTATTGGTGAGTGTTAGGCCTGTGAGAGATTCTGTCTCACAAAGCAAGATGGATTGCCCCTGAGTGCCATGACACCCCGGGGGGGACAGTTAGCTTCCATGTGCATGTGTGCACACACACAAACACACACATTCAGCCTTGTTCACATGAACACGCAAACACACACACATACACACACACACAGACACACACAGGTAAGCATACAAATGCAAAAAATTAATTTTTTGGCTTTTTTGAGACAGGATTTCTCTGTAGCTTTAGAGCCTGTCCTGGAACTCACTCTATAGACCAGGCTGGCCTCAAATCCACAGAGATCCACCTGTCTCTGCCTCCCGAGTGCTGGGATTGGGAAAGGCGTGAGCCACCACCACACAGCCAAAAAATTAAAATTATTTTAGAAGTTCCTTTGGGAACAAAATAATAAAATTGTAAACAAAGATAGGCTGTTGTTATTTGTTTGATTTTTCAGCTCAAACAAAGACAGTGAAGTCATAGGTAAATGTATTCATGGGAACAGATCACGCATCATCAGTGTGATGGAGAAAACCGTGTTATCTTCCCTAGAATATTAGACCATCAGATAAAGACAGCACACGTTTATAATAAAAGTCTCCTGACAAGCTAGTGCCACACAAAAGGACTTAGACAGAAGTCCCGCACCAGACCATGGGTGAATGATGTGTGTTCAGAGGGTTCTTTGTTCTGCCAGGAGCAAGGGAACTGTGAGCCTTGGCTGCTTTGCTTCCACGCCGACAGGAACTCTTGGCTGGTACTGAGATATAAAAAGTGAAAAGCACAAGAGAGAATGGGAAGGGACCAGGCAAGTTTCCAGGCTGTGAGGTTTGACACTCAGATGTGTATGCAAATGTGCATTTCAAAGTCAGGTCATCGAGCTAGTCCCCTTGTTGTCTTATACACATCTCGGTGCTTTCATGAAGAAAAAATGTTTCTCATAAGGCTAATTAATAGAGAGCAGGTGCCAGAGGGGCCCAACTCACCGCAGTCACTGCCGAGAGATGCCCCCGTACACAGCATGCGACTTCCAAAGACGGCAGGGCGTGAACACCCCACAGCAATCCAGGAACAGAAAGCAGGAGGCTTTAAGGGTGGTGGTCCTACGCCAGAACCCAGCGAGGGCAACAAAGACAGCGTGGAACTGGTAGGCACGGTCGGACCAGAGCAGAATGCTGAAGGCAGACTACTCTAGAGAAGGAAACCTGAGTCACGACAGAGAGGAAGGCAGACAATGAAGACCTTGGGCACAGAGACCAGCGTTAAAAAAATCTAGGTCAAATCCATACCTCCACCATACAAGAAAACCGTTGATTCGATTCTAATTAGATGGAAGTGTTAAAGAGGAAAGCACACATTTAAACAATAAACTTAAGTGTAAAACAAAACCTTTGAGGGAACATGACTGTGCTTTTTGTCAACGTGACACAAGCCAGAGTCATCTGAATGGAAGAAACCTCAATTGAGAAAATAAGATTGGGCTGTAGGCATAGTGCTTGCTGGGCAATTTCTTTTATTAAAGGCTGACGTGGGAGAGCCTAGCCAGTTGTGAGTGATGCTACCCTAGGTAGGTTGTCCAGAGATACATAAGGAAACAAATTAAGCAAACTACAGTGCAATGTTTCTCCATGTCTCTGCTTCAGTTCCTGCCTGCAGGTTCCTCCTCTGAGTTCCTGCACTGACTTCCATGAGTGATGGAGCATGGCCCAAAAGTTGTATGATAAACTCTTTCCTCCCTACATTGCTTTTGGTTATGGCATTTTATCAAAATAATAGAAAGCAGACTAAGACAATGGTACAAAACATCTTCCAGGTAGAGCAAGAGACCTTAGATGCTTAAAAGGAAACTCGGAGGCTTAAGGGAGAAAATTGACAAATTTAACTCTTTTAAAAGTGAGACTTTAAGAGGCCTGGCGAGATGGCTCAGCAGGAAAGGGCACTTGTCTGAAAGCCTGACTTTCATGGAAAGTAGAAAAAAATTGATGTGACCTCTGATCTCCACATACGTGTTATGGTACACATGTACCTGAACATCACACACATACACACACACACATGCACACGCAAATAATAAATAAAAGTAAAATTTGCAAAAGAGACTTTCCATGCATGCAGAAACACTAAAAGAGCACGAGCCAAAAGGAGACACTTAGTATAAAAGCTTAGTGTTTGAATATGTAAGGAATGCCTGTAGCTCTACGTGAAAACAAAAGGCAACCCAATATAAGAGAGGGTGAGGGACCTGCAAAGGCATTCATAGGAGACAAAACAATGTGCAAAATCCACCACTCCCTTTAATAATTAGAAAAGTTCACACTGAAATCACAATAAGACCGTCATGGTGTCTCACACCGCCCACCCCAGCACTCAGGAAGAACAGGCAGCAAGAGCAGGCCTTTGAAAGCTGCCTGAGCTCCACAGTGAGATCCGTCTCAAAAAATATCAGCCAATCAATCCAGCACAGGCTGGGTCTGTTGCTCAGTGGTGGAACACTAGCCTGGTGTGCACAAGTTCACATCTATCAGACCGTCCCACGTGTTGAACAAGAAATTTGATAGCATTCAATTGCAGGGAGTTTAAATTGGCACCGTTACCTTAGAAAACTTGTGAGGAATATCTTGTAAAGCAGAGGACGTGCAACAGAAAAGGCCTGAGGTGGAGCTAAGCCCAGCTTAGCCAGTGATTGGCATCAGCTGAGATTGATAAACACGCAACAGAACCGCTTGTATCAGCCACTTGCACCAGCGACCTAGGTTGTGTCATTAAATACACAAGGGTGGTGGTGTGGTTGGGTGAGTGGCGTGGAAATCAGTTTCTGGGCTCCAAGCCTGGCTCTGATCACTAGTAACTCTCATCCCTAAGCAAGGGAACCTCTCAAGGTCTATGTTTCACCATCTACAAACGAGGAGGAATAGTTGGTGAGTGTTGTCCTTGTCATTATGATTACTAATTCATAAAAACATTGTAGTAGAGGTGAAGATGAAGGAAGGCCATGGCGGCCCAGCCTGGAGCGAGCTCTGCTCCCACACTTAGACCTCACTACTCTCTAAGTTTACTGTCCACAGGTGTGTCCCAGGAAAAGCCACACTTGGCATATTTGCTTTTCTTAGCTAGAACATGGTGCGGTCTTGACAATTTCACCTAAGTAAGGAAAGGAATCTCATAAACCCTGTGTCCAGTTTCCAAGCATAAGTGAAGAAAATGAAGTCACTGCTATTCTCAAAGCTAGTTGCTAGTAAAACATTCCCATTCCCATCTCCAGTGAAATTAAACTCTGCCTTTGAAACAAAGGCTGCTAACCCTCATGGTCATCTCCAGCTTTCCTAGTGACATCATTCCACCCTTGACACTGCCTATCTGCCTTCTAGCCTGCTCTCCTGCCATGATTTAGCTCTGTATTCTAATTGTTAAATTGATGTTTCTGGTTCCTCAAATTCCTACCCATCTGGGTATTCTCTTCCGAAATTTGTCCTGTACACAAATCTCCTTTCCTTTTGGCTATTTGATACTTTCTCCTCTCCTCTCTTCATCTCTATATTTCTTCCTTTTTCTCTTTGGACACCATCAAATTAATGAGGATTTTTCTTTATGCCTTAATAAGTTTTTCCTTACCCTAAGGTCATAAGGAAATCTTCCTGTATTTTCATCTCTGGTAATTCTACCTTTCAAATTATTTCACTGAGAATTTGTCTTTATGTGCACACTGAAGCAGGAGGCCAATTTCATTTTGTTTTTCCCCTGAGGGCACTGAAAGATTTGCCTGGCACTATGTGTTGAATAGTGTATTCTTCTCCCACAGTTGTGCCCATTTACACAGGCATAAACCAATTTCCTATATGCAATGTATGCCTTCCTGGTTTTGTTCTGGACGAAGTTTGTTTCTCTCCATTGAAATGGCCCCCTTAGTAACCGTGGCTGGAAAAGCCTGTGGATAGTAATATTTCTTACAAGAGTGGGAACACACGTGCCTGTTTTGAATAATAATGAAGAAAACACACAATTCAGTTTCCTTCAACATGCAGAAGATATTGTGTTGCCTTCTGAACCCCACAGTCAGTCGTACAGTGTGAAGGTGTGCTGCTCTCGTTGGTTTAATAAAAAGCTAAATGGCCAATAGCTAGGCAGGAAGAGGTTAGACAGGACATGCAGACAGAGAGAGTACTGGAATGAAGAAGGGCGGTTTCATCAAGAGACATGGGGAAAAGCAAAATGAACATGCCACGTTAAAGAAAGGTACCGAGCCACGTGGTGGATAAGATATATGGGTTAATTTAAGTTGTAAGAGCTAGTAAGTAACAAGCCTAAGATATCAGCCAAACATTTATAATTAATAATAAGTCTCAGTGTGATTATTTGGAAGTTAGCTGGTGGAACAGAATATTACATCTTTATGATTATTAAAAATTTATTTTTTAAGATCTAAACCTGTCCCAACATCTTCCAAAATCCCCACACTGGAATTGATTTCTGCCTCCTTCCTCCTCCCACATAAACTTTCCTCATATTTCTATCTTAACACCAATCTGCCTGTCTCACTTTGCTATCTACAACTTCGCTTCTGTGAGTGTTTTGTTTGCTAAGACCAAGTACAACATCCTCTGTACCAAAGCTGCAATAAATATTTATCTAAGAAAACTGGATGAAAGTGATCTACAAAGAGATTTTCCCTCTAAGATTCCAATTTTTACTTCTCCATTTGATATTTATCTTAAAACAATGTCCAGGTTTTGTTACTAAGCCAAGCCTTGCAAAATAAAAATAAATAAAATAATAATAATAATAAAAGAATGAAATCTTGAATTTGTTTTTTGGTGTTGAAGAGAAAACCCATATACCATCCTGAAAGAAAGAGAGGAACTAAATCCCCAAGGGTGGGGTCACAGAACAAAAGGAAATCCTATTTCCTCATCTCTAAGTGGCTAAACTATGCTATTGAGCTAAAGCAATAACCATGGCATGGAAGATGCTCTGCTGGTGAAGACTGACCACCAACCCCTGTCTCTGGAGGTCTGGGGGAACCCCTGCCTAGGTGCCACATCGTACCAGGGAAGAGAGAGAGAGAGAGAGAGAAAGAGAGAGAGAGAGAGAGAGAGAGAGAGAGAGAGAGAGAGAGAGAGAGAGAGAGAGTTTTAAAAAAGAAAGAGTCTTGAGAACAATTTTATCAGTGTTTTAAAAAATGTACCTATGGGAAAGAAAGTTTCAAACCTCAACAACTCCCCAGAAGGGGGAAACGAGGGGAGAAGGAGGCCATGCTTATATTTGTTTTTAACTTTTGAGTTAAATTGGCAAGGCGTTTAGTCTCTGTGGAGAAGGTGGCAGTGTGGTAGGGACGAAGCTTCAGAGACTGAGGGAGGAAGCTCGAAGTATCAGGGAAAGAATACTAAAGGAGGAGGCAAGAGACAAAACAGGAAAAACAAAAGCTGCAGCGTACTGAGTAAGGAAGGTGGGCAGACCCAGCAAACCTTGTAACAGTCTCATGGTGGCTTGTAGGGACCCCACGATGGGGCAGGAACTCTGTGAAGGAAAAGTCCAGTATCTCATTAAGGGGGTTATTACTCTGCCTGATCTTTGAATTTGCTTATAGTTCTCTGTCTAGGATTGAGGCCTCCAGAGTTCCCCCCTTCCATGTTGACATGTCTGCTGGTGTCATCTTTGTTTAGGACTTATTTAGGTAGCCATGTTGGTGAGCCTTCCTGGGCCTAGCCTCTGACATGTCCAGAAGACACTGCCTCCCAGCAACCTCCCTGTCCCTGCTCTCACAGTCCTGTGGATTCTCTTCAGCAATGCTCTGAGCCTCAGGTGTGGAGGTACATAATGTGTGTTGTAGAAGCATCGGCTGGGACTAGGCTCCACCGCTCTGTTTTCTGTAATCGCCTTTGTCTGTGGCAAAGAGGAGTTTTCTCTGTGAGGGTCGAGAGCTCTACTTACTGCGGGTGTGAGGGTAGATATCTAGAACAGTTAGGGATTATGCTGGTCTAGTACAGTGGACAAGGAACTCCAGCTAAGAAACGCTGAGAGTGGGAGACAGGGACTTCCCCAGGGAAGAGCGTGCCAACCAGTAATCAAATGCGCATCCCTGAAAACACACACACAAACAGTATGCAGACTGAGAATGCTGTACTTATAGTCTATATCACACACTAAGTGAATAATTTTAAGGAGTTAAAAGAAAAACCATCCCAACAACAACAAAACAATACCACTTAGGAGTTCTGCGAACTACAGAAAAAGTAAGATTGGAATTGCTGCGCACCGTGCCCCAGTGTCTGCACTCTGTGCGCTGGCACCCAGTTCGCGAGCTTCGGGCAAGGGGCTGGAGGTTAAAATACACAGACAGAGAGACAGAGACACGGGTCATCCTTGAATTCCCCAAGAATGCCCCTTTATTGTGTTCAGGGGCAGATTATATAGATATAGCCACGCCCCAGCCAAACCCACCAGAAACCACTCTCCTGCCATCAGGAACTCCTGAAGGTCTCATGCTCAGAGCAGCTGTAGGCACTCAGATCAGGGGCTTACAGGAAATTCAGGATCTGGGGTCTCACTGCTCCCAACAGGGGTAACTTTCAGTCAGGTCCATGCTAGTCCTCTCTGCTTTCCGTCTTCCACCTGAGACAGAAGCTGGCGTCTGTGTGGAAGCCAGCTGTAGACTGTTCGGCACGCAAAGGGAGGTTGCTACTCATTTGCATAGTCAGCCTCTGGCTTGTAATACCTGTCTTCCCATCACAGGAATGCTAACCCCTGGATGGTTCTGAAAGGCACAAAAGTCGTGTTTCCATCCCTTCCCTCACCACGTTCAGGAAGGTCCTTGCTTCTCGGCTAAACATTCAGCAAATATTGGCGGAGGCCCTGCTGAACTGGGCGGACAACAGAAGGCAAATGATGCGGGAAAGCAGGCTGACCCCTGACCCCACGGAGCTTACTTTCCTTTGGGAGAAACAGACACTCATAATTTCAAGAACGGATGTGAGTTTTCTGGCTATCAAAAGCACTCTTGTGGGAAGTGCTAGATGTCCGAGGCCGCTGAGGAGGGATGGGGCAGAGAGAGACGGGGCTTGACCTTCCAGCCGACAGGACTGTGTTTATTTGTGCTCTCAAAAGGACAGCCTTTCAGGACTGTGTTTATTTGTGCTCTCAAAAGGACAGCCTTTCTCCTACACACGGCTGCTGCTAGAGGAAAGACGGCTTTGACGCACAGCTATGCAGCACATGGCCCATGCTGCACATAGCTTTACCCACATTTCCTTCCTGTAGCCTCTCCTGGAGCTTGCCTGGAGGTAAGGGAAGATGGGAAGTTCATCTTTTAGCAGGACGCTATCATCCCAAACCCAAAAGAGGTGTGTGAAATGGGGGCTGGGGGTGTGCATTCTTTCTTCATGCTGAGGAGAGTTGTTGCTGGAGGGGAGTTCTGGATCTGTTGAAGGAGGATGGGTGCCTCTGGTCAGTTAGCAGGAGAAGAGTTTTAACTTGGTCAGCACACAATTGCCACCCTGCCTTCCTAGAAAGACGAGTGAAAAACAGTAGTTAGAAGGTTGTGAGCAGCTGAGAGGTGGCTGGGGAGGGAGCAGAGGGTGAGCTGCACCCGAGGGAGTGATGGAGTGAAAGGGTGAACAAGCGGACACAGAGTTGCTTCAGGGTGGCGGTGACTAGTCCCTCTGCCTGGAGTGACGCACCCACCTGAGCTGGCAGCAGCCACCACAGGGAGCTGCAGAGCATCAGAGGCTGGAAACAGGAGGTAACAGGGCACTCTTGTAAAGAATGGTATCTGGCCTGGGTGGGGGGATAAGGGCCCCTTGATGCAGTCCCTAAAAGGTCTTTGCAGACGAATGAGGAACAAATGCAGCTGTTGTAGGGTGAGAGCCGTGGAGAGCGTGAGCGTATTGGGAACATTTGGGGGCTGCATGGTATGGTGATTTGAATAGGTGTGGCCCCAATAGACTCACGTGTCTGAATGCTTGACTCACAGCAAATGGCACTATTACGAGGTGTGGCCTTGTTGGAGGAAGTGTGTCACTGTGGGGGCGGGCTTTGAGATCTTACGTGCTTAAGCTAGGCCCAGTGGGATACAGTTTCTGCTGATCAAGATGTAAAACTCTCAGCAACTTCTCCATCACCACGTCTGCCTGCATGCTGCCATGGTTCCTGACATGATGATAATGGACTAAACCTCTGAACTATTAGCCAACCCAGTTAAATGTTTTCTTTCATAAGAGTTGCCATGGCCACGGTGTCTCTTCACAGTGATAAAAGCCTAGCTAAGATATAGGGTTTCAGTAAGTAAACATTTAAAAGGCAGAGTAAAAACGTAAGCATGAGGATAATAAGAACGAAGTGATCCAAGGGAGGAGCCAGAGTGGGAGGGAACCAGAAGCCCATACATAGGAGAAGGCTTGCAGTTGGATTTTTGTCTGCTCCCTATCTCTGAGGCCCCATCTCACGCCAGTTAGAATCTGTTAGTGTGGAAACAGGATCCTTTATGGAGGAGAATTCAAATTACAGTGTCAGTAACAGTCATACCTAGTCTTGGGGTGCTGTAGTAGACCAAGGATCGAGCTGGTCTTGAAGGCCGTGAAACTGACCTGAGATGGTTCCAAGGTGTCTTGAGAGCTTGTGAGACAGAGGGTTAACTGATACAAATAAGGTCAAGTTGAGCAGTTTTGGTTTCCAGTCTAGAAAGCAGAGGCAGAGTGGCAAACAGAGGAAGAGTTGGGAGGCCCACCCCTGGAAGTCCCCTTTAAGAGGTCACCCGTACTGCTTTCAGGGTTTCTTGGGTGGCGGCACCAATCTCTGTAACTTCTTCACGTTGAAAAGGGGAGAAGCGTGGAATGGGCAGCAGTTAGAGCGCCTCAGAAGAAAGTCTGTCCACGGGGCCAGGACAGAACTTAACAGATGGCAAACACCCAGAGCATGCGCCAGCTGGTATAACCTTGCAGGGAACGTTAAAGTTAATGAGGACATTTTTTTTACATCAAGATTACCATAAGTCAATACAAGGTTAAATATAAAGTTGACTTAAGGTTAAATGCAGTTGAACAACTGGCTGAACCGTGTTCTTGTAGAACGATAAGGTAACCAATTAGCTCTTTGTGACATCAGACTCCTGCACAAGAAGCAAACGCCTGGAAGCTTTATAAAATAAGTTAGTTAGAGTCACCATCTAATGGACAATTTAAAGGAGAAACAAAATCATACGGCACCATTTTCAAAGGAGTGTCTAGCAAGGTTTCCAAAAATCACACTTGGATATCCTGGATAACTTTCCAAAGCTGTAAATTTGATGACAGAGTATCCCTCAGTAGGTGAGAAGCCCCTGGAACCTCTGACCAAGTGAGTCCCAAGACAAGATGGAGTGGGGCCCCCATGAGCCTCTAGTGCATGAGTTACCTTGTCTAGATATTTGGCTGTGTTGCCTGCATGGCTTTGTCTGAGCATGGCCTCCTGTCTCTGTTACACACTGTGTCAGAGACAGACAGAGAAGAGTGAGCAGAGAGAAGAATGGGAATGGAGAATGGAAGATAACGGCTGTCTGAGAGAGATGAGTGCCCCTGCCAGGCCCAGTGGATCGGGTGATGGAGGTCTAGCCATGTGACCTCAGATTTGCTTCTCGGGTTACCATATGTTAGAATTCTGCAACAGGGTAAAAGGGACAGGTGGAGAGAGAGAGAGAGAGAGAGAGAGAGAGAGAGAGAGAGAGAGAGAGAGAGAAGCTTGACTATTCAGCAGAAGAGACTTTCTTTTGGATGTACACAGCAAGGGGGGCAGCCTCTTTCCTGTGTGAATGGTCAAGACTGCCAGAGGAGAAAGACGGCTGTGATCCTTTACAGTGATTGGGGTAAGGGTCAGAAATAGCTACGACACACAGCCCACATAGTCCACATTTCCTCCCTGCACCTCTCCTTGGCCATGCTCAGTGGTAAGGGAAGCGAGAAAGTGAAAGTGCTAGGTTTTAAGAATTTGAGGGGAGTAGAGAGATGGCTCAATGGTTCAGAGCATGGTCTACTCTCCTAGTCTTCCAAAAGACCAGCATCCTGTTCCCAGCTCCCACATGATGGCTCGCCACTCTCTGCTACTCAGGTGTCAAAGGCTCCAACCCTCTCTTCTGGTTCTGCTAGCATCAGGCACACACATGGTGTATATACACACATACATTCAAATGAAGAATGAGTAATATATACATTTAATATGGCATAGAGCAAAAGACCATACAAATAGCTGTGTCCTGAGATTTTTTTTAATCCACTTTTTATTTAGCAATCTCGCCTCTTCCTTGAGCCCAGAAACATGGCTATAGTACCTAATATTACTTTACTCTTAACTT
The DNA here is from genome assembly GCF_037038515.1 of Microtus pennsylvanicus. Lineage (NCBI taxonomy): Eukaryota > Metazoa > Chordata > Mammalia > Rodentia > Cricetidae > Microtus > Microtus pennsylvanicus. The sequence continues at coordinate 69,626,048 of NC_134593.1, forward strand.
TACTCTCTGCATTTTCAAAGGAAAGCCAGGTGCACAAAAACTATCCTGAAAGAATTCTCACCATCTGTTTCCCGGAGCAGCCTGTCCCTGGATATACGGACTAAGCCAGTGGAACACTCTAGTCCATTTCGTCTGAGGATCTTGTGGTAGAAGTCAGTATTGTGTAGTTGTGGGGTGGCAGCTCAGCTGATTAAGCGCTCGCCTTGGAAGCATGACTACCTGAATTCAAGCCTCGGAACCCACGTGAGAAATACTGGACTCGTGCATCTAATCCTAGCCCAGTCGGGGGTGGGGTGAGGGTGGAGACAGATGGGAGTCTCTCAGCCTAGCCTACACAGTAGCTCCCAGGCTAGTGAGAGACCTTGTTATAAAAACCAAAAGGAATAGGTCCTGAGGAATAACAGCCAAAGTTGTCTTCTGGCCTTCATATGCACATGCACACACGTGTACGTCACATAAGCACACACATGTCCTTCACAGTGCACACATCCTTCACACATGCACACACATGTCCTTCACACATGCACACATCCTTCACACATGCACACACATGTCCTTCACACATGCACACACATGTCCTTCACACATGCACACACATGTCCTTCACACATGCACACACATGTCCTTCACACATGCACACACATGTCCTTCACACATGCACACACATGTCCTTCACACATGCACACACATGTCCTTCACACATGCACACATCCTTCACACATGCACACACATGTCCTTCACACATGCACACATCCTTCACACATGCACACACATGTCCTTCACACATGCACACACATGTCCTTCACACATGCACACACATGTCCTTCACACATGCACACATCCTTCACACATGCACACACATGTCCTTCACACATGCACACATCCTTCACACATGCACACACATGTCCTTCACACATGCACACATCCTTCACACATGCACACATCCTTCACACATGCACACACATGTCCTTCACACATGCACACACATGTCCTTCACACATGCACACATCCTTCACACATGCACACACATGTCCTTCACACATGCACACATCCTTCACACATGCACACATCCTTCACACATGCACACACATGTCCTTCACACATGCACACACATGTCCTTCACACATGCACACACATGTCCTTCACACATGCACACACATGTCCTTCACAATGTACACATCCTTCACACATGCACACACATGTCCTTCACACATGTACACACATGTCCTTCACACGTGCACACACATGTCCTTCACACGTACACATCCTTCACACATGCACACACATGTCCTTCACACATGCACATCCTTCACACATGCACACACATGTCCTTCACACGTACACATCCTTCACACATGCACACACATGTCCTTCACACATGCACACACATGTCCTTCACAATGTACACATCCTTCACACATGCACACACATGTCCTTCACACATGCACACATCCTTCACACATGCACACACATGTCCTTCACACATGCACACACATGTCCTTCACAATGTACACATCCTTCACACATGCACACACATGTCCTTCACACATGCACACATCCTTCACACATGCACACACATGTCCTTCACACATGCACACACATGTCCTTCACACATGCACACACATGTCCTTCACACATGTACACACATGTCCTTCACACATGCACACACATGTCCTTCACACATGTACACACATGTCCTTCACACGTGCACACACATGTCCTTCACACGTACACATCCTTCACACATGCACACACATGTCCTTCACACATGCACACACATGTCCTTCACACATGTACACACATGTCCTTCACACATGTACACACATGTCCTTCACACATGCACACACATGTCCTTCACACATGCACATATCCTTCACACATGCACACACATGTCCTTCATACATGTGCACACATGTCCTTCACACAAGCACACACACGTTAATACCCACACAGTGACTTTGAAACTATTGAATTCTGTTTTAACCTACTGGCCAGGGTGCTCTGGTCCCTGTCTCAGCAGAGGTCATACAGTAATCCCACCCACCTCCACCGTCTTGACATACAGGATTGCCAGGATTTATTAGTTCACTCAAATCGGTTTCCCTTCAGCTGCACTGCCTCCAACACTCTGGACAAATCATGCTATATTTCCAGCAGAATGTAAGATGGGTCAACAGTCTCCTTCTTGAGCTGGAGTAATGAATAAAACGAATGGCTGAGACAGACTACCCCTTAGATGGCAAAGCACAGACTCAAGATGGATCGGGTTGTCTGCAGCTCTGTGACATATATTAACTTCCAGACATGAGATAAATAATTCATGCAAATAATCAAGAGCACACATCCAAGAATCAAGTTGTGGAATAGATGACAAGCCTCATGAACACTGATTTATGATATGCTCTTCACATATCTCTAATTGTCACCCGAGAGTGTGCTGTTGTTTAAGAAGACTCTCCTTAACTTTAAGTAGTGATGTATGTGTGTGTGCGTGCGTGTGCATGTGTTTGTGCGCAGGTACATGTACGCGCATGTGTGCAGGCCTATGGGTGTATGATGCCGGCTTCAGTTACCTTCTACCTTGTGTTTTGAAACAGGCTCTTATTAAAGTTGGAATGTGGTTGGCATTCCCAGTGTAAGCCACTGTACCTTATTTATTTCCACAGGTTCTGGGGCATTGAATTCAGGTTCTGATGCTCGTGTGGCCGGCACTTCACCAACTGAGCCATTTTCCCAGACCTGAGGGACTTAAAAATAAACAACAAAAACTAAATATCCAGACCTCTAAAGAAGTCATGTATATATTTTTCTCACATGACTCTAAGGTGAATCTTCAGATTAGAAGATTAAAGTCCCTCCAGGGTAAAACTGTCACGAAGGATATGAGTGACAGATTCATATTCTTCCATTTTCTCCTGAGTGGATCTCTGAAGGTAAAATACAGAGTAAGTTTTGATATTTAAACTTCTTACGTAGTTAAATTAGTAGGTCTCAAAGTAACATAACCACTCACCACCAGCCGGGTTTTCAGTCTCAAGGCAGAGAGGGTTAAAATCTTCCACAGCTTAGACTAGACACAGTCATGATATCAGCGAGATCCTGTCGGGAAGACAAGCAAATGGGCGAAGTTGTGATTTCTTCTCGGTGTCCTCTGTGAAGAACTTCACCTGTAGCCTCGCTTGAGGGATGAGAGGGGTTGGACCCCATGGCCAGGGGACACTGACCTCTGCCCCAGAGATGCAAAGATAAGCCATTCTCTAGCCTCGAAAGGGTACCTCACAGGGTACTGATCACTCAACAGGGAGCACACAGCGCTTTGGTTAGTTAAATTCTGCCTGGGAGACTGTGAGAAAGCAAACTAGGTTTTTCTGGAATGTTCTTAGAATACTTTGCAAAATTATGACTTTGTTGTGACAATGGTAAGTAGTTAATTTAATTTTTTTAATCACTAGATAGCAATCATCATCATCACACTTGTGATGTTTCTAGTCTAAAGCAGCCGAGCTGGAGGGTGACAGAGCCTCCACCCAGCCCTTGTGCTCCCCCCTGAGCATGAAGAAGCAGGGACTTAACACTTGGGCTCTCTTATGTGTTAAATTTGCTTTCCCGGCCTCAAAGGTCAACTCATCTTTATCAGGGATCATTACTGAACCTTTAGAAATCCACAGTTTTTTGTTGAGGGGTTAGAACCGTTGTCAAATATTGCCAACAGCAACCTGACACCGTGGCATGAGATTTCCTGGCATGGCTAGAGCCACATGACCTTGGATGATACCACTAAATCCTGAACCAAGTCTCCATTTGACAAGTGTCTGTGGAGGTTAGGGATGAATGAATGAGGAACGTTTAAACAAAGCAAAGATGAAGTTGCTGGATACTTCTGAGTCCATGCAAGCAGGTTTGAAACTCCAGCGTTTGGGGTGAGGCTGTGGCTTAGAAACCTTTGGAGTTGCCCGTTGTAGCTCCAGATGCCCTCTTCCCCATCATATTTGAACGCTTGCCCTTCAGTGTCTTGCACTTTCTTTGGGCCTGCTCATTCCCTCGATCTGTCTGCTTTATGTTTTATCCTGTCATCTTTCCATTACTCACTTCTTCCTTCGTTCCTTCCTTCCTTTTCCCCCCTCCCTTTCTCTCTTCCTCCCTTGCTCTCTCCCTTCTTTCCTTTCGTCCTTTCCCACAATTGTTTGTGCTTCTAGGCTGCCAATGTCTCTAGGCTCCAGCCTAGGACATAAGGAGAAAGCAAACACAGGTAGCTAACCCCCGCTGCATCAGTCTTAGACTCGCTGCTCTCTAGCTTTCAGAGTCTTAAGTTTGTTCCGTGGATCAGCACCAGAGTTCTGAGCTGTGCATAAGGAAAAGCATGTCTCTGTCATTTCGCCAGTCTTCCTCAGTCATCAAGGTAAATACATACATTAAAACATTTCTGTATCTCGGTGTGCAAGTTCCCTGGCATGAGCACGTTCACAATTCACGCCACCACCATACCCAGAATCACTTCGCTGCTCCCGATAGAATCTTATGCCCAGAAAACACTCATTTCCATTCTCTCCTAGAGTAGGCTTTTGCGCAGACTCGTGCAGCACTTCGACGTCTGGGATTGGCTGATTTTACTTCAGACAGTGTGGTCAAGGTTTGCCGGTTGCTGTAGATTGGCTGTCCTTCAAGCCAAACAACTGCCATCTTCATCCCATCTGCTGTGGCCGCTTGTAAGAGACCTGCTGATGCTTCCTCAGAGATGGAGATGTCAGGGAGGGTCGTCTGACCACCACCTGGAATCCCAGACCCTCCTTCCAGCCATCTGTATGCAATTCTGTTCTACTTGTATGTGGTTTGGGGTCTTGGAAGGTGCTAGAATACAGGCTGGGAAAGGGCTGGGGGGGCAGCACCTATGCAGCTATGGGGAAGCCATTGTGATGGATAAAGACTTTCTGGTGCATCTGCTCTGGGGGGTACCCCCTCAGTTCTGTAAGCAGCCTCCCACTCATGCTCTGTAAATAAGGCCGACAGCTTTATCGGTTCCCATAGTGAACTTTGTTCGGAGAGTACTGTGGTTTGTCATCGGAACCTTAGGGGAAGACACAGGTGTTGCTTACCTCTCGGGGAAAGAATCCCACAAATGCTCATATCCCAGTGTATACGAAAATCTCCTTCTTCTTATCTGCTTCATAGAGACACACCGTACCCCAATCTGCATATTTTGTTTCCAGCCGATGCATGCGACTGTTTCCTTGCTTGCTTTTTCACGGGGCAGTGCTGCAGTTTTGGCGAGAATGGGAGTGGTCACATGAAATGGGGCGTGGACATGTGAGGAGGGAGTAGGCACACGGATGTCTTAGCTGGGTTTGCCTCTTTGTTGTTTCCTTGGTTCTACTAAAGGTGGCAGAACAAGGAGACCTTGATCCTTCAGTGCAAGTCCTGACATCTGAACCCATCTGCATCTATTTTTCCTTTAGGACATCAGAGGCAGGTATTCTATAAGGCTGGCAGACCGGTGCACAGAGACTTCTGTAACCTTCCAGCATGGATGTATCCACAATGTCGTCTGCTATTTTTAAATGTCAAGAGGAAAAGGAGAAAAGAAAGAAAGGAGAAGTAGTCTTGAGAGTCTGTGTGCATCCCCACTCCCTGAGGCCTCATCAGTCCCTGTCAGAGTGTAGCCTGTGCAGACTGCTAGGAGCTGTCACTGAGCCTCAGGGAGCCAGCCAACTGAACCTGTAAGCAAATAAGAACTGGGAACCCTGCAAGCAACTGTGGGCAGGTGCTTCTCCACTGCTGACCGCTCTTCCGGAAGACATGGTTAGTGTGCTAACTCCTATGTTAAGAATGTGAGACTGTGGAGCTTTGGGGTTTGGGATCAGAGGTTTGCTGGTGGGAACTCTGACTCCATAGGGGCAAGCCTGCAGTCTGCACCCTGGCATCCTCTGTGCTCCTGGAAGGTAGAGTTGATTCACTAGGATGTCCATACATCTACTAAAAATAACAGCCTGCCTCTGTGAATATCCTTAGCATTGTATTGCGATCTGTCTGACTCTTTCTCCTTACCTCACCTCGCCTTCCCTCCCCTCCTCTCCTCTCCTTCTTTCTCTCTCTCTCCCTCCCCCTGTACACCAGACTGTCCTCAAGCTCACAGAGATCCACCTACCTCTGCCTGTCTTGCTAGTGCTGGGATTAAAGGTGTGTGCTCTACCACCCCCACCACCCAGCTCTGATTTGACTCTTAAATGACCCCAAAGACAAGTGCTGGTTCTCCAGTCTGCAGCCTACAGGAAGGGGGATAGAACCTTCAGGAGGTGGGGCCTGGGAGAAGGAAGTGAGGTCACAGGCGCATACACTTGAGAAAGATGTGACTATCCGTGTCTCTCTGCGTCCTGGCTGCTGTGAGGAGAGGACCGCAGTCCCGCCGCGAGTCCTCTGCCACCTTCTGCTCTGCCTTAGCCTGAAAGAAGCGCAGCCGGCTAACAGTGGCCATGAGCTAAAGCAGAATTTTCTTCCTTTTCAGCAGGCTGCTTTGGATATTTTGCATGGTAACAGGAAGCTAACAGACGTGGTGAGACAATAACCCAAGTGCCTCCCCCGGAGTTTAGATTTTGAAGTCTCACAATCATCGTAGCCTCCGATTAATTCTGGATATACATATTTTAGAGCAAGGCTGTTGTTCTGTCTTCGCAAACAAGCCCCTGGGTGCCCAGATTTGCATATCAGCTTTAGTTTCCCGTGTGTCAGTTCTGTTCATGAAGGCATGAGGCTTTGCATTGTGGGACCCTGATATCAGAAGATAAATCTTTACTCAATCCTGGAGACTAAACCAATGAAGAAAAGTCATTGGTCCCATTCCAAACACATGAAATGTTAGCTATATAAAATATAACTATACCAAAGTCAGGGCTGGCAAGATGGCTCAAAGGGGGCTTGCTTCCAAGCCTGTTCGATCCTCAGGAACCACGTGGTGAGAGAATTGCCTCTCTTGTTGGGACCATCCTGGCCTCCAGCTGCTCTTCCCTGCTGGAGATCTTTACTTTCCTTCTGATTTGAGTTACTGAAAGCTGTGTCAGAGTTGTTTACCAGCTCTGCTTCACGAGCACGTGTTGCCTTGGCCTTGAGGATCAGAGGGTAAGGTTTTCACCTGCTGGCCCACCTGACTGTTGGGTGTATAAGCCTCCATGGAGCTATTGAATAAGGGGCTTCTTACCAGTGACTAGAGATCCGTGTCTCTGTCTCTCTGTCTGTGTGTCTTTGTGTGTTTCAACCTCCAGCCCCTTGCCCGAAGCTCGTGAACTGTATGGTAGCGCATAGAGCGCAGACAGGCGTTGTGAGCTGCACTCTCTCAAATCGTTTCTATAACTGAATGTATGCACGCATGAACACACACAAAATTAAAGTCAAGAGTGGAAGCTAGAAGAAAAATCTCTGGGTATAGAAACAGGAGAAATTCATTCCTAGTAGACAAAGTAGGGACTGGAGTTGAAGCTGTCCACAGGGTGACAGGATCCCAGTCTTAAGTCCAGGGTCGTGTCTGAATACAGGTTGAAGACCCCAGTCAACAGGCACAAGACCACACCATGACTCTGCGTGCTTTTCAGTGCTCAGAGCTAGGATAAAAACCTATGATAGCGCTGCAGCTTGCCCGAGTCTGCTCCAAGGCCTGTTGTCAGAGGCTTATATTTAATGGCATGGCATCATGGTTTGCCCACAAAACTGTCCAAATTTGGGTGATTAACTATATGATCTGGGGTTTTTATTTCCAAACTCATGAAATATAAAGCTATTTGGGAGACAAGTTTGCCAGTATTACATAGTTCCCGTTTGGATGTCCCCGAGCCCCTTTGTTTTAGGAATGGCAGTATGGAATTCCCCTTACTCGCGAGGGAAATTCCGCCTGCATTCTGAGTCGGAAGGTGGAACCAGACGGCTTTGTTTCGGTTTTTGGTTTCTCTAGAAGACAGCTGGGAGATGGTTGCTGCGTAGGAACAGCAGCGACTGCCTGTCAAGGAAGAGGCATCCTTCTGAACTTGCAGACTAGCTGCAGGAAATGCTCCAACCCTTCTAGAGGGCTCGCGCCAGGCTGAGCTGGGAGACGCGGGGCAACCCAGGCCTCACTTTGCAGGACGCAGCTGTGGCCTCCGGCTGCCGTACTATGCTCGATTATTGAACCTGAAAGTGAGAATGTATTCCATTATTACAGCAACAACAAACTATCTCCCCTCGGGGCATCTGGCAGGACCTTGAACATTGGAAAACTCTAGAAGTCATTGTCGTCAGCTAGATGCAATTAGATTCTGAGTAATGGTTGGGTCTTAATATATAATTAGTGCTGGCAAAATAACAGTAGAAAGTCATTTGTTTCTAATGTGAACGCAATAGGAGGTCGTGAGAACACATTATAGCAGAATCGCTCAGTCTTTGTCAGAAGTCATAGAAGCTCTCTGATGTGAACACTGAGGATATGGCTGGCCTGTATGAGGGGTGTCAAGCACTCATGAAGGGAACTCTCTGGAGCAAAGAGAGATACCACCTCCATGATGAGCCAAGCCCCCGCCGCTCTAATTGCAAAAGTCAACATCTCTGACCTTTTCCCATGTTGTCGCCCTCTAAAGGTTTATTTGTAGTAGAGTCCAAAAGGCTTGCTCCAGGCAGACTCTCTACTCCCTCATTCAAGTTAGGCTGCTAAAAGCAAATAGACCAGGCTGTCCCATGAACTTGGAAAGATACACCATTTTCTATGCCAAGGAATACATGTGTTACAAACATGGGTCCTCTAAAATAAATTTAAAAAAAAATTCAAAAGGGCCTACAAAGAGATAAAAATGATTGTGTGTGTTTTACTCCATGGCTTCAGTACCAAGAATCTCTTTTCTCTATTTTTTCCCAAATACATTTGAAAATAAGCTGGGCATATGGGCACGCAGAAGCATCATGTTCTGAGTAGGTAGAGATGCCATTTTAGCATGCTCAACTGTGCCTCTAAAAACTTCTGTACGGAAGCAGATCATTGTGTAATCCATGAGCATCATGCCAAGGCCCCAACTAGGCAGCCTCTGTGGACAGATAAAGAGGCAGCACCCTCCCAGTCCCCCACTCCCACCCCCCAGGCTGTTGTCCTCGGGCTCCTCCTGCCTGAGCCCCTGCAGCCAAGCCCCATCCCTTAATCTGTCCTGGCCTTTACCAGGCCCCAGGCTGTGCTGAGAGAAGAGACTCCAAGAAGGGGATAAATGCGCCCCAGCTTCCTGTGCCTCTTCAAGCCCTGGAATTCATGCATCCTTGACTTCTAACCACAACAATGAAAAGGAAGAGCTCCTGAATTGTTGATGGGATCACAACTATCAAGGACATGCTTGAGAGGTTTATAAATTAGCCTATTGCTTTTTATCCTTGATGACTAATTTTTAAAACTCGGTTTTGCCTTGATGACGTTTTATTACTGTTGGTGTACTTTTACCCAATCAGAACAATCTTGCTGATTTTATTGAAGCAGAAGTTGGTGTGAGTCTTTAATGAATAATGCCATCTTATGTCTCATGGCACTGTAATTGTTTAATTAGGGAGAACAAAGACTTTTAATATTCCCTTATCATTATCCCTCAGTATGCGTCAAATTATTAAATACTGGATCTGTTCGAATTTTTCTTATTTTTAAAGTTGCTGCTTGAATTGCTCACTGGAGACTCACATAAAAGATAATTTAGAGAATTATGGCTTGGGATTAGACAGAATTTCCAAGAATTTGATAAATGTCCCTCAATATCCTTTCGCCACTCTGTAACTATGCATTTATTAGAATTGGCATTCTCAACAGTGACAGTTATAAAATCAAAACATCAGTAACTCCGAAAGCAGCAAAAATGGTCTGCATCCTGCGACTTCATGGGCCAGCGCTAGCTCTCTGTAAAAATAAACAATCTCACTAGTATGCAAATTCACTTTCATCCTCGCTAAATGCTAAAACTAAATGCATACCAAAGAATAATTTTAATTTCTTGTGACTTAGGATATGTTTGATTAGTAGTCCCACTTTACCTATTAAACACACACAACCTGGGCCCTAAAGGGAGCTCAATGTTCCAAGAAGTCAGCTACTTGGGGACTGCAGGCGATAAATAGCTGACCTTCCCCCAGACACCTTGTGGTTTCAAAAGGAGATAACAGACCCTACCGTTTCACAGACAGCTAACTGAGGAAAACAGTCAACTCGCCCATGCTGCCTCTAGAGAAACCCCTTCTCCCCTCCCTTTCACTACAGAACCCTCCGCTTGAAGCTTGGTGTTCTCTTGAGCTCCGGCCATTGTTTTGGGTCCTGTGCCCCCGTCACAGAGTTACCAGGTCATCTAAAGTCCCATCTTCTATTTCTTCCTACACCTTGTGAGTTTCAGAAGGCCCAGTACAGGGAGCTGTCTGCAGCATCGTGGCTTGGCTTGCTCCACCCTGTACAGGACAGCAGCTTCTCCTAGGTAACTCCCAAGATGAGGACTCAGCCCAGGCAGCAGTGACAATCAGTGGGTTTTTGAAATAAAAAACATACTAATTTTTTTATATTATTTATTTTTGACTATGGGGTGGACTACCAGGAAGCGCGTGTGAAGGTCAAAGGTCAACTTATAGTAGTCAGTTCCTCCAGCAGAACCACACCTACTCCAAGGAGACCACGTCTCCATTAGTGCCACTTCCCCTAGGGGACATTTTCTTTCAAATCACCCCAGGGTCATTAAATGTGAGCAGTAAATTGTGCCTCCAATAATAAAAGATATGTCTACATGTGTACTATAGTTTAGGTTTTAAAGTATTCTTAATATAGGTATAGAAAATAACAGTAGGAAAATCATTACAACCACATTTAACCAGAAAATACACAATGGGAAACGAACCTGTGATGTATAAGTTCTCATTATAGTTTCTCTACTGTTACCTGAGGTTTTTTTCCTAAAATATTTATCTCTAACTTGTTACTCCTCAGTTTCATTTTGCTGTTGAGACTTTCCTATAACAAGGTACAAAAGGCATTCTAAGGAAACATTTTAAATAAAATTATTTATGCAGAAAGATTGTCTTTATATTTCCTAGCCTATTGAAATGCTTCTTTTCAATCTGATTCTTTTTATTTTTACATAATGCATGTCAGAACATCTACCAGGAATAATAATCACAAGCAGCTGTCTCTGGCCTGTCTTCATTTGGTCTACTCTTCTACTTTCTACTTTGTGGAAGTTTGAGTCCTTTCTATTCAAGGCCCTCGAGTTCACTGCTTCTTCCAAGAATTCTCTTATGACGCCCACGTATAAATCACTGTTTTGAATAATGCCTCACTGGAAATGCAGCCTCGCGCTCTTCTTTGCTTTCTGAATATTTTTGTGTATGTATGTACATTTGTGTGTAGGTGCATGTGTCTGCAAGTTCATGTGCACATGTGTGCATACACACATGTGGAGACCACAGGCAACAGGAATGTTGTTTCTCAGACAATTTCACCATTCCCTCTACTGTTTTTTCCCAGGCAGAATAACTCTGTGGACTGGAATTCATCAAGTAGTGTAGGCCATGTGGCCAATGTGTAGGGGAATGTGTGACAGTAGTGTTGCAGGGACATCCTGACTTATCGGGAAGCCAGGATTTACTTAGAGCCGTAATAGGACAGCTCTGGAGGGGTAGAGCCATGATAGGGCAGCTCTGGAGGGGTAGAGCTGCAATGGGACAGCTCAGCCCTGGAGGAAAGATGTCCTGACTATCGGGAAGCCAAGCTACCTGAAGCTGGGGTGCATGGGGGACGGTCTCCTTGCAGATTATATAGGGATTCTGCTCTTCTCCTGGAGAGCCGCTACAGCTGAGTTCTGCTGTGCTCTCCCTGCCGCCGCCCCCCCCCACCAGGTGCTGGCCTTGCTCAGCCCCCCTTAAGGAGCATCCTAGCCAGGTTGGGGGAATGAAGGTCATCACCCAAGACTCTTTTGAGAAAGAGATTTATTTGGGAAGGAGGAATCCAGGAGAGTGGCTGCATCTGCCAGGGAGAGATTAATGGCATCTCTTAACTGAAGCACTGGAGAGGCTTCTCTAGGGCTTTTTAGGGGCGGAGTTTTCCCAGGGAGAAGGGGGATTGGTTAGTTCTTCCCTGCTCAGGGATTGGTCAGTTTAGCTGGTCAGGGGCATGGATGACTCTGACTTCATGGCCAAACTGTGTTTCTTTCACTAGTCCTTTTTAGCTTTTTTACTCTAATCTTAAAACCAGGGCATATTTCTTTCACTGGCTCTGATTCTAGGGACAAAATGTGTTTTTTTGACACTAGTTTCAGAGCCAGGGCACATGTCTTTAGCTCTGAGTTCAGAGATAAAGATATTTCTTTCCTGGCTTAGGCCTCAAATACAGGGTGTGTTCCCTTCTCTGATCCTGAGTTCAGAGTCAGGGTGCCCAGTGATTGGTTGGTTTCCTGCTCCAGTTGTCCCTCTTACCCTACAAAATGAGCTGCAGGAACCACATGTCCCTGACTTCTCAACACTGGTTTCACACGTGTATACCAGCACACCCGGTACTTCTACATGGATTCCAGGGACTGAACTCTGTTTTATCAAGTGAGCCACATTCCGTGTCCTCTCCTGTCCCCGTGTGAACACTTTATCAGATGGTCCACATTCCGTGTCCTCTCCTGTCCCCGTGTGAACACTTTATCATATAGACCACATTCCGTGTCCTCTCCTGTCCCCGTGTGAACACTTTATCAGGTGGTCCACATTCCGTGTCCTCTCCTGTCCCCGTGTGAACACTTTATCAGGTGGTCCACATTCCGTGTCCTCTCCTGTCCCCGTGTGAACACTTTATCAGGTGGTCCACATTCCGTGTCCTCTCCTGTCCCCGTGTGAACACTTTATCATATAGACCACATTCCGTGTCCTCTCCTGTCCCCGTGTGAACACTTTATCATATAGACCACATTCCGTGTCCTCTCCTGTCCCCGTGTGAACACTTTATCAGGTGGACCACATTCCGTGTCCTCTCCTGTCCCCGTGTGAACACTTTATCATATAGACCACATTCCGTGTCCTCTCCTGTCCCCGTGTGAACACTTTATCAGGTGGACCACATTCCCTGTCCTCTCCTGTCCCCGTGTGAACACTTTATCATATAGACCACATTCCGTGTCCTCTCCTGTCCCCGTGTGAACACTTTATCAGGTGGACCACATTCCGTGTCCTCTCCTGTCCCCGTGTGAACACTTTATCAGGTGGACCACATTCCGTGTCCTCTCCTGTCCCCGAGTGAACACTTTATCAGGTGGACCACATTCCTTGTCCTCTCCTGTCCCCGTGTGAACACTTTATCAGGTGGTCCACATTCCGTGTCCTCTCCTGTCCCCGTGTGAACACTTTATCAGGTGGTCCACATTCCATGTCCTCTCCTGTCCCTGTGTGAACACTTTATCAGATGGACCTCATTCTGTGTCCATTGAACTGTGTAAAACCCATGTCGTACAATCCCATCCCACGATGTTGGAGGTGAAGCTGGGATTCACGCTCACTCCTGCACATCCCTGCAACTTCTCAACACAACACATTGACAACTGCGGGGAGCAGGGAGAAGAAGATAATTAAGCCTTTCCGTTTTCTCTTTTCTCTCAGCAACACCCTTCTGAGGGGCCCCGTGGTACCAGTGTTAGGTGCTAGGTCTCCACTGCCAGTCAGGTTTGCATTTCTGAGGAAAAACTGAATTTATTCTTGTGACGTTTTCTTGTGTCTTTCCCATAAACACAAGAATGAAGACTTCATCTTTGGGGATCACTGTTGGAATAGGGCGTATGTGGACACGGACGGGAACAGGATTGCGATCACCATACAGACACCAATATCTCACCTAAATCTCTGATTACGATCACCATACAGACACCAATATCTCACCTAAATCTCTGATTACAATCACCATACAGACACCAATATCTCACCTAAATCTCTGATTACGATCACCATACAGACACCAATATCTCACCTAAATCTCTGATTACGATCACCATACAGACACCAATATCTCACCTAAATCTCTGATTACGATCACCATACAAACACCAATACCTCACCTAAATCTCTGATTTGATTTTATTTTTCTGGTACTGGGGATTGAATCTGTCTTAGGGTTTCTATTGCTGTGAAGAGACACCATGACCACAGCAACTCTCGTAAAAGAAAGCATTTGATTGGGGTTGGCTTATAGTTCAGAGGTTTAATCCGTTGTTGTCATGGAGGGAGCATGGAGGCAGACATGGTGCTGGAGAGGGAGCTGAGAGTTCTACATCTGGATCCACAGGCAGCAGGGACAGACACTGGGCCTGGCTGGAGAATCTGAAACCTCAAAGGCCACCCTCAGTGACACTCTTCCTCCTCTGGCAAGGCCACACAGCTTATAGTGCCACCTCCCTATGGGCCTGTGGAGGCCATTTTCAGTCAAACCAACACAGAACCTAAGTCCTTTTGCTCTGTATGCTGAGCAGATGTCCAACCACTGAGCCATATTAACTCTTTTTAATCTTAGCTTAAGAACAGACCCTCACAAAGTTTCACAGGCTGGCCTTGAACTGACAATGTAGCCTATGCAGCCTACAGTTTTGATCACTTTTACATTAGGAATCCTGGGATTAGTCAAGGAACATGGCATAGGAAGCAAACACACAGGACGCTGTCCTCAATCACACAATCTGGAATAGATCTGCATGTTTAAGGAGAGGCTGCTTTAGTGTGTCAGATTTTTTCTTTGTTTCCCTTACCTTGATGAGCATCTTGTTTTCCTTGCTTCCATCCTCCCTCGTGACTCATCCAAGCAGTCCTGTGGCCACTTCCTTCAGAACAGGGCTCTATATTAACACTCCTTTAATCATGGGCTAGCCCACTCCCCCTTCTCCATTTTTCTTGGCCTTCATAACTACATGTATAAATTACACATAACATTATCAGGCCCTGGAAACTATTACTGCAATTTTAATTCTTTATCTGTTATAGGACATTTTATTATTTATTTATATTGTCTTACACACCCCTTCTAATCTGATGTTCTCTTATTTGGATTAATTACAGCTAGTCCAAATGTAATTGATAGTATGTTTATCTTTCCTGCTAGACTACAGATCTTTTGGTCAACTGTTATCCCTAGAACACAGAAAAATACAGCAAATGCCTAATTAATATAATACCGTCGCACTGCACGGAGAATGTGTACAAGATGAGAATTCCTTCCAACACTTGCTGCCTCCTAAGCACCTCTTGGTGATGTCACAGACGAGGTGCTTGCTTGCTTGTTCCTGGATCCCAGACACCCCCAGTCTGGTGGTCTTCCTGTACTGACGAGAACAGAGCCAGGTATCTTATTCTGGATAAGCACGGGAGGCAGACACTCTGCTGTTAAAGGCCAGTCAGTCCTGCCTGACTCCCTTCCCCCCCCAACCCGGCTTCTTTGGCAATAATGGAGGGAGACCGCTGGACAGGCCAGCAGCTCTGCCCGCCCCTCTGCTGTGTTGGTGAATGACACTGAAGCTCTGTGTCTCTCAGAACCTTGAGCTCTTGAGCTTTGCCAGACTCTTCCTTCTCTCCCGTATCCATCAAGCCTTCTCTTTCAGAAACCATCTCCTCACAGTTGCCTTCTTGACACTTCTTTCACCCAGTAGATTTCTTTCACGGACTCATGGCATACCGTGTCTGCGGTCCAGCCGTTTCATTTCAAAAGGACCACGATATGTTAAGACTTCATAGGACAATGTTTATTTTACCCCTCCTTTCTCTACACGTCATGCCTGTAGATTTGTCTCAACTGTGGGAGTAGCTCCAGGCCTACAAGGTTCCCCTGTTCCCTCCCAGGCCTACAGGGTTCCCTGTTCCTTCCCAGGGCTACAGGGTTCCCCCATTCCCTCCCAGGGCTACAGGGTTCCCTGTTCCCTCCCAGGCCTACAAGGTTCCCCGTTCCCTCCCAGGCCTACAGGGTTCCCCCATTCCCTCCCAGGCCTACAGGGTTCCCCCATTCCCTCCCAGGGCTACAAGGTTCCCCCATTCCCTCCCAGGGCTACAGGGTTCCCCCGTTCCCTCCCAGGGCTACAAGGTTCCCCTGTTCCCTCTGTCATCTCCAGCAGCATGGCCAGAAGCTCAGTGTCCTTGCATGTTCTTCAGGTTCTCCCTGTTATGATTCACGAAACACCAGGCTTTATAGCAGGGAACAAAAGGCAAGACCTAATGACCTAGAGGCACTAGTTAAGTCACAGATGTCCCCTACAAACTTGTTCCCATTAAACTCTGTGCATATTCACTTCCTGCTGGGCTCACGAAGTCAGAAAATGTGGTGCACTCCTATTTCATTCCACCCTTTCCAGCATTTTTACAGAAATAAAGGAGCCGGGTTTCCATGGTAACACAAGTGTGACAGTTGAGGGTGTCTGGATGTAGGTGAGCTATCTCCCTTCAGATCCAGTGGGGAGAAGAGAAATTTTAAGTTTTCGTTTTTTTCTTTTTTTCTCCCAGCAACACACGTCTGAAGCCAAGGGAATCCTGCGGTGCCAGCGTTCAGTCCCAGGTCTCCACTGCCAAGCAGGTTTACCCTTCTGAGGTGGAACAGAATTTCCTCTCAGCACGTTTTCTTTTGTCTGTTCCACAAACACATAGATGAAGACTTAAGCTTTTGAAACTGCTGTTGCAATGGAGCTTACATGGACATAGAAGAGAGTGTGATCATGATCAGGGTACTGGGGGCGGGGGGTTGAACTAAGACCTGCTGTTCTGCATGCTAAGCACATGTCCTTCCTCAGAGTCCTGTTCTCAGCCCTTTCAAATCTTAGTGTGTAGTGATATTTTGTTTGTATTTTAACACATAAAGCTTGCCTGAAGATCAGAGTGTAGAGCTAAGCCACTAGAGACCAGAGAGTGGTGGCACACACCTTTGATCCCAGGACTCAGGAGACGGAGGCAGAGAGATCTCTGTTAGTTCAAGGCCACCCTGGGCTATGTGAAATTGATCCAATCTATAAGAGAAACAGAGCTCACACAAAGGTCATCCCAGCACGTTGGATCCCATGCCTTTAATCCCAGGACTAGAGAGGTGGACACAGGAGTGATATGGCTGGGCAGAGAGAGTAATATAAGGTGGGAGGAGACAGGAGCTCACTGTAGTCTGAGGATGCAGTCTGAGGACAGGATCCCCCTATTGGTCTGAGGATTCAGTAGTGGCAGAAGGTCTCTCTAGTGATTGGTCTGAGGATTCAGTAGTGGCTGAAGGTCTCTCTAGTGATTGGTCTGAGGATTCAGTAGTGGCTGAAGGTCTCTCTAGTGATTGGTCTGAGGATTCAGCAGTGGCTGAAGGTCTCTCTAGTGATTGGTCTGAGGATTCAGTAGCGGCAGAAGGTCTCTCTAGTGATTGGTCTGAGGATTCAGTAGTGGCTGAAGGTCTCTCTAGTGATTGGTCTGAGGATTCAGTAGTGGCTGAAGGTCTCTCTAGTGATTGGCTGCACTGCTTCTCTGATCCTTTGGCTGTCATTCCCTAATATCTGACTCTGGGTTTTCATTATTAAGAACAATTAGAATTCATGCTACATTAGTGTATGAATAAACCCTTATTAAGTTCCCCATCCTGGCCTTGAACTTACCATGTGGCCTAGGCAAGCCTTGGGTCTTTGAACTTTTGCTTTCAGACATCCTAGTAACTGGGATTGGAGCTATGCACCGCCGTACTCCACCCTGACACCCTTCCTATTATAGCAGTCCACATTTCAACCAGTGTTCCACACGCCATGACAAGTCAGGACCGTGTCCTCATTCACCCCGTAACAGGTAAGAAAATTGAGGCCCATCAGAACGGAACACAAATGAACTGCAACCACACCACAGGCTGCATTCTTTACACACAACCAAAACAAACTGCCGGGGAGATCAGCCAGAGAAGGGTCTCCTCCCAGCCACGCTAGGTGATGGGACTAGGCCTCCACTCCAGACTTCACAGCCTCACAACTCTGGAGGGAATCAGGAATCGGAAAGAGACTCGCTTTAGGTTATCTCCTGGATCCCAAATCCTAATATAAGTCCATGCCCCAGATGACTGGCCCAGTGTAGACTTTGAGCTCCACCACATTGCACGGTACTGGACGGACAGACTTTAGTTACTATAGTTACCTTCTTTCAGTTGCCCACTAGGCTGGACTAAAGAACATCTATGGCAGACAGAGGCACACTTCTGGGCATGTCCGAAAGGGCTCATCCACACAGGATTAACCCAGGGCAGGGAAGACCAACTTGACTGTATTCGCCACCGTCTTACTTTCTGGGGAACCGGCCTGATTAAAAAGGGAAAGAGCCGTGAGCTCCAGAGCTCCACTCTCGCTTCCAGACCTTCCACTGCGGCCACAGGAAGCCATCTGACCATGGTGAGACTCTATCCCGTGAGCCATGAGTGAGAACCTCTTCCTCTTGAGTTGCTCTGGTCAAGTATTGCTCACAGCAGTGAGAAAAGCAACCAACACAGGCTGTTCCATCCACAAAGAAAATGTGACGCTTCTTGGCTCTAGTTAATCTCCAATACACCTGGAAATGTTAGCACCCAAACACACGCCTTTCCTCAGAAGACCATAGCTGCTACTGAGCTGAAGTAATCACAAGCAAGCATGTCAGTCTTACAGAAAACTAGGCTTCTAAAATCCAGCCACATCACTGTCAAAGTCATCAGACACGAAGCACCTGGGCACACTCCCTCAATTTTAGTCACTTCTGAACACGACTAGCTTAAAACCAGGAGTCTCTCTTCAGTTTCAGCTCCCACATAACATCGCGATGCTTCGACAGAATTTTTCTTCACTACCTTATTCTCTGGCTAAGATTGAACTTCTTAAATCTTTATAGTACACGACTGAGAAGTAATGACCGACCTATACAGGCAGAAATAATGACTGAACTACATCAGCAGCCCACTGTATTCATGCGTTCAAGCCGGTTCAAAAGCTTTGGAGGACGGCGTTCTGTACCGAGATAGGTTTGTTTTCTGATTCGTTTCCCCCTCCCAAATACTATACAATAACCACGTGCCTAACATTTACAATACATTGGGCATTACAAGGAATCTAGAAATAACTGGTATCTAGGAGGATGTGCAGGCTAATCCAAATGCGGCATTTCACATAAATTTCACATAACGGATTTGAGTATCTGCAGGCTTTTGAGTTCGGGGGTGTCCTGGAACCAAGCACCATGGATATGGAGGAAGGAGGGGTGACAGTAGTTTACATTCTCAACTTGACACAACACTTGATCTAAATTGTTTTAAGAGGACATTGTAGTTAAACGAGCTAGGAAATTCAAGCATATGGAGACCTTTTTAAATGTTCAGAAACAACGCACAGTCGGGGACTCCTATATTAGAAGACATATTGGTACTCTGACAAGTGACGGGAAAGATGGCAAACAAATGCCTGGTTGTTAGAGGAACTCAGACCCATAGCCACTCTTCAGTGACCTTGTGAGAAATCGGGGCGGTGGAAAGGTACACCGAGCTCTGACAGAAGCAGGAAAATATAGCATTCTCAAGAAATGTGAGGTAGTCGTGGCCAGGGGTCGTCATTTCAAGGACATAGTTTAATGTAGATAAATGCAAAGTCCAGTTACTGCAGGTGGAAAGGTGTAACTTCCCAGACATCGCGGCTGTGTCTGGAGGGTGTGACGGTGAATCGGGGGCCAGAGGCACACTGAAAACCGAGGGAGAAAACACATCTTTTCAGGAGGCCCCTATGATGGACCACAGCAAATGATTAACGCTGGACGCCTCCCGAGGGACGGGAAAATTTCTCACCCTCAAGACAAAAGTCCCCGTCCTCTCGATTCTGCCCAAGATCCAGCCCGCTTCCTGGGCTACATTCGTGCCCATCTCCAGACAGAATGCCACGGAGGCGACGTTAAGACACAATCCATCCCCTACGCCTCCAACGCAGCCCGCCGCTTTGCCAGACTCGCCTGCCCTGCTCACCCCGCCCCTGCAGCCGGCAAGGCCTCTATTCCTCAGACTGCCGGGCGACGCACCGGCAGAGTTCTGATTGGCTCGGCCTAGCCTCCGTCATTCCTCCGCTAGCTTGCGATTGGCTACTAGAACGTGCGCAAGCGCAAACGCCCAGACCCGCCGTACTCCGGGAAGGGGGCGTTGGCTCCGTCTAGGACTGCGTTCTCTCCCGATTGGCTAGCGAGACGAGACGCCTTTTGATTGGTCAGGAGTGGGAGCCCAGCGCCCAGGAACGTGGCCTGATTGGCCGCGGCGAAGCCAAGCTTCCACGGAGACGGTCCCTCAGGCTGTTGCCGAGGTGTCCTGAGGTCTCCTGACCGTGACTGGCGGATCCGCGATCCAGGCTTTCCAGGCGCCCCCGGCTGCCTGTTAAGATGTGGGAGGAGCTAGGCTTAGGGCAAACCCTGAGGAGGCGTGGCTAGAGGAGAGGATGGGTGGGGCCATGCAACGTCATCGGGAGGCGACCGGGTCAGCGCGTGGCCCGGGCGTCGCCGCGGCCGGACACCGGGCTTCGGTTTGCTTTTGTACCTCTGGCGGCGGCCTCTCACGTCGCCGCGTTTAACGGCACAAAGATAAAGCTCTGCCGGCCGCCGGCCCGTCGTGGTGTCCTCAAGCACGGTGTCCCCACGGCCCCTCTCCCGTCACCTTCTGAGCGTGGGAGTCTGACGTCACCCGCCTGGGGGCGGGAACAAGAGCGCGCAAGCGCGACACGAGGGCCTGCGGGGCTGGGTGTTGCCAGGCGTCTGCGGAACCTGCTTAGTAAAGCGCCTCACGGCTCCGGAGCGCGCGGCCGGTCGCTAGGCGACAGCGGGAGAGGCGGGGCTTGGCCTAGGTCCCGCCCCATCCGGCTGGCCCCGCCCCCGTCAGCTCTGCGGCTCCGGCTCGGGCGCGCGCTCCAGCGCCCGGGAAGCGGCGGTGGCTGGAGCTGGGCGTGGAGGCGCGAGGGGCGGGGCGGGGCGAGCGGCACTGCGGGCCCGCGGCTCGGGCGGCTCCAGCTCGGGCTCGCGCTCCACTCCGTCGCTGCCGGCGCCCTCGGGGCTGTCTCCCCGCCCGGCTCTGCCGGTTCGCTCCCAGGGCCTCGGCTCGCTCAGCTGCCGCCCCGCCGCCGCCGCCGGTGTCCAGGGCGCTGGCGCGGCCGTGAGTCGGCGTGTCCGCCAGGGCGGCGGGGCCGCGGGGTCGGGGCGCGGCGCGCGGGCGCAGGTCTATGTCGCGGGCTGCGGTGGCGGCGGCGGCCGCGCAGGGACGATGCGCGAGTACAAAGTGGTGGTGCTGGGCTCGGGCGGGGTTGGCAAATCCGCCCTGACCGTGCAGTTCGTGACCGGCACCTTCATCGAGAAATACGACCCCACCATCGAGGACTTCTACCGCAAGGAGATCGAGGTGGACTCGTCGCCGTCGGTGCTGGAGATCCTGGACACGGCGGGCACCGAGCAGTTCGCGTCCATGCGGGACCTGTACATCAAGAACGGCCAGGGCTTCATCCTCGTCTACAGCCTGGTCAACCAGCAGAGCTTCCAGGACATCAAGCCCATGCGGGACCAGATCATCCGCGTGAAGCGGTGAGCAGAGCGGGGCGCGCAGGGGCTCGGAGGCTGCGGCGATCCCCGGCCCCGGCCCGCCCGGGCTGCACCACCTCCTCCTGGGGCTCAGCTTTGAGGGCTTTGTTTCACAACTAAAATTGGGCATCCCGTTCAACCCCAGCTCAGCCCCTTTGTCTCTAGGATGTTGGTAGCGCTCGTTCCGTACCCGGGAGAAAACAAAGTTTCAAACTTGCAAGGAGAGGAGGGATGAGTAGGTGGGCGCGAGGGAAAGGGGAGCTAAGTGTAGGCGCGCCTGTGCAGAGCGAGCGAGCGCGCGCTCAAATCCACCCTTAGGAGGTTTGACAGCCAAAACTTGCACACTGGTATTCTGTGACCGTCAATACGAGTTAGGAGGGCCTTTCTCATCGCGGAAAAGAGGAAGTGTTGCCAAGAGGTTGGCAGAAATGAATTAGTGCAGCACTTTAAAGACACATTGTCGAATAATCTGAAGATCTCACAATATTCAGCAGGTTTGGAATATAGAAGCACGCTTTTGACATTTACATTTACTCAGCCCCCCCCCCCCCCCCATAAAATCTACCCGCTTTCCCTGCTCAAGGAAGGAAGCTATTCTTGGAAACCGAACAGAAGTTTGGTGTAAGCTATGGCTCATGTATCAGCTAATTTAATGTTAATGATGGCGGGGGGAACTGAGGCAAATAGGCGTTTCCTGATGTAAACTGTTCGAAGAATGGCATTTTGGATGTGGCTGGTGAGACGAATGCTTTCAGTAGTTTTGGTTTTGTTTTATTTCTCTTAAGCCGATGCTGTTTATCTTCCCCTTAACTTTCAAGTACTGGAAACCTAACTTGTTATGGCAGAGTTTTGGCAACATTTTCCAGTTCTTCTTGGCTGATAACTTTCTTTTCTGACCCTTTTAGACTAATACTTTCAGGGCCCTTGAGGTTGTAGTTCATCTTATGTCACTGTGGAAAGTTTAATAGACACAATTACATTATCATTTAGGGTGTGCTCATTTCAGAGCCCAGAGCAGGTCACTCACAAATTCATTACAAAGGACATGCCCCTCTCCATGCCCTCCTAGCCGCTTGAGTGTGCATGTCCATAGCCATTCTAAAAGTGTCTACCTTCTTGTGTTAAATTCCAGATTAGAGACCAGTGGACATTGTTATGATTTCTTTCCAAAGCTGGTAACTCTTACAGCCTTAACTTCTCTAGTTTTATTTTTCTTTAGAAAGTTGTTTTCAACACATATGTGTGCATACACGTGGATACATCATGCATGTTCTTGAAGTTGTTCACAGATGTGTGCACACATGTGGATACATCATGCATGTTCTTGCAGTTGTTCACAGATGTGTGCACACATGTGGATACATCATGCATGTTCTTGCAGTTGTTCACAGATATGTGCGCACATGTGGATACGTCATGCATGTTCTTGCAGTTGTTCACATATGTGTGCACACATGTGGATACATGTGTGTTCTTGAAGCTGTTCACATGTGTGCATACACGTGGATACATCATGCATGTTCTTGCAGTTGTTCACAGATGTGTGCACACATGTGGATACATCATGCATGTTCTTGAAGTTGTTCACACGTTTGTGCACACATGTGGATACATCATGCATGTTCTTGCAGTTGTTCGCATATGTGTGCACACATGTGGATACATGCATGTTCTTGCAGTTGTTCACATATGTGTGCACACATGTGGATACATGCATGTTCTTGAAGTTGTTCACATATATGTGCACACATGTGGATACATGCATGTTCTTGCAGTTGTTCACAGATATGTGCACACATGTGAATACATCATGCATGTTCTTACGGTTGTTCACATATGTGTGCACACATGTGAATACATCATGCATGTTCTTGAAGTTGTTCACATATGTGTGCACACATGTGGATACATGCGTGTTCTTGAAGTTGTTCACATGTGTGCACATATGTGGATACGTCATGCATGTTCTTGAAGTTGTTCACAGATATGTACACACATGTGAATACATCATGCATGTTCTTGCAGTTGTTCACATATGTGTGCACACATGTGAATACATCATGCATGTTCTTGCAGTTGTTCACATATGTGTGCACACATGTGGATACATGCATGTTCTTGCAGTTGTTCACATATGTGTGCACACATGTGGATACGTCATGCATGTTCTTGCAGTTGTTCACACATGTGTGCACACATGTGGATACATCATGCATGTTCTTGCAGTTGTTCACAGATGTGTGCACACATGTGGATACATCATGCATGTTCTTGCAGTTGTTCACAGATACAGATAATGATCTGAGTACTGCAGCTGTCCGGCCTTCACGCCTCAGTCCATCCTCACACATCTGTGCAGGAGACTTTAACCCAGGAGCCTCCCAAAACACTGGTGGGATGACCGGCATCAGTTATAATAATGCGCTGATTTGTGGATTGCAGCAGTCGGTCTGTTGACACTCAGAACAGTAGGCTAGGCTTCTGCTCACCCGGACTCACTGGTCCCAACTTTGTTGTAAGAAGACCATTGTGGAACTGAACTAGAGTTGAGCGGCATTTTCCACTGGGATAGAGAGTCGTGTCATGAGGACCTCTTGGGACTACTTCTTCTTCCTTCTTGTTCTATTTTTTTTTTCTTTTCTTTTTTTGCAACAGGGTCTCTCTATGTTGACTTGGCTATCCTGGAATTCGCCATGTAGACCAGTCTGTCCTCGAAGTTACAGAGATTCTCCTGCCTCTGCCCATGGAGTACTGAAACTAAGATGCCCACCTCTGGCTCGGGCACCTACTTCTATGTCCTTTCTTCTGTACTTCACCCTAAGTTCAGCATTTACCTCTGGGCCCGTGGCATCTTATCAGCTCAAGTCTAAACAGAGAGAGGGTGAACTGCAGGCTATTTGTATTACACTTCCGTAGATAAGGCATTCTTAAGTGGCAGGTAGGAGGGGCCTTACAAGATAGTAAAACATGGTTTTCAAAAAAGTGGGTTTTCTACTCTGTGGGGGGGCAGTTTTAACTAACCAGTAGCTCTAGGAAGCATTCAGTAATCCATGTGTCCTTTTGCTCACTGTGTGTCATCTATCTGCTTTACATATTATATATAGCAGTTTGGGGCATCACTTAAAGGGCCATAACTGAAATGCAGAGATTCGATCCTGACCCATGACCAGTCATTGATAAAGAGGATTCTTGGGATCTCTTTGAATCCGTATGGCCTCTCCTACACAGGTCTGTCTCTCAGCTTGGTGTCTGCTGGCCTCTCCAACCTCCAGCGTGCGTGCTAGGGCCACACTGTTGGAGAGAAGGTGTGAACCACGTGGACAAGTAGAAAATTTGTGGTAGCTGATGTTTAAAATGAGCATAAAGAAGTAGTAATTTAATAGTACATTTCTTTAACCAACTAAATATAAGCTAATGTCATTTCAGTATGCCATTTCATATTAAAAATAATCAGATATTTTACTTTACTGTGCTGCCTTAGAAAACTGTCGGGACTAACCACTGTTCTGTAATCAGAGACTGTTCATTTGTTCCCGGCCTTCCAGATCCAAATAATCACACAGAAACTTTGTTAATTACAACACTGCTTGGCCTAGTAGCTCAGGCTTCTTATTAACTAACTCTTACATCTTAAATTCATCAATTTCTATTAATCTATGTATCACCATGAGGCTACTGGTAAGATTCTGGCAGCCTCTTTCTCCTTCGGCAGCTACATGGCGTCTCTTTGACTCTGCCTACTCTCTATATCTCTTTCAGCCTGGCTAGATTCTGCCCTGCCATAGGCCAAAACAGCTTTATCCATTAATCAATAAAGGTAACACATACACAGAAGGACGTCCCACATTACTGTTCAAGTGCATATTAGCCATAGGCTACTATATTGGGCTGCACAGTCTTAGATGCATATGCTTTAGGGAAGTGCTTGCTGATGTTATAGGCCTGTGTTTCCTTTTCTGTGAAATGGAAAATAGCATGTACCTCTCAGAGTCACTACAATGACATGCTACCACATGTGTGAAGGTGCTCAGGACATGTATGTCTCCACATCACTAGGGTGACATGCTACCACATGTGTGAAGGTGCCCAGGACATGTATGTCTCCACATCACTAGGGTGACATGCTACCACATGTGTGAAGGTGCCCAGGACATGTATGTCTCCACATCCCTAGGGTGACCTGACACCACATGTGAAGGTGCCCAGTTCGACCCTCAGGACACAGACATTACTAAGAGTTCTTGCTGTCATTCTCTTAGCCACTCTAACTTCCATTAGTTTCACCCCTGATTTATCATTGCAGTTTGGAGGAAATAACTCGTATTTGTAAGCACACTTTGAAATAACAGACTGAGAGCAATGCAGATTAGTCACGAGGAAATATTTAGTTGGTTTCGTTAACTATTTTCTTCTGTGGGAGACAAGAGGGTGAACCTATAACTGAAGTTTCATAGGGAGCTTGGCAGCAGAGGAGTGGGGCTCTTTATTTATTGATACTTTCTGGACTGCTTCATTTTTAAAAATATTAAAATCTCTTTCAGTGTCATGTATGTGTAAACACATGCATACTTGCCTGTGCATTCATGTAGAAGCCAGGGTTTGACGTGTCTTATTCATTTGCTCTGTGCCTCATTTCTTGTTACGGGAGTGTTTTTATTACATATGTGTGTGGGGGGGTCACTACTCATTTCTTGTGTTTTTATTACATATGTGTGTGTGGAGGCCACTACTCATTTCTTGTTACGAGAGTGTTTTTATTACATATGTGTGTGTGGAGGCCACTACTCATTTCCTGTTACGAGAGTGTTTTTATTACATATGTGTGTGTGGAGGTCACTACTCATTTCCTGTTACGAGAGTGTTTTTATTACATATGTGTGTGTGGAGGCCACTACTCATTTCTTGTTACGAGAGTGTTTTTATTACATATGTGTGTGTGGAGGTCACTACTCATTTCCTGTTACGAGAGTGTTTTTATTACATATGTGTGTGTGGAGGTCACTACTCATTTCCTGTTACGAGAGTGTTTTTATTACATATGTGTGTGTGGAGGTCACTACTCATTTCTTGTTACGAGAGTGTTTTTATTACATATGTGTGTGTGGAGGTCACTACTCATTTCCTGTTACGAGAGTGTTTTTGTTATTACATATGTGTGTGTGGAGGTCACTACTCATTTCCTGTTACGAGAGTGTTTTTATTACATATGTGTGTGTGGAGGCCACTACTCATTTCTTGTTACGAGAGTGTTTTTATTACATATGTGTGTGTGGAGGTCACTACTCATTTCCTGTTACGAGAGTGTTTTTATTACATATGTGTGTGTGGAGACCACTACTCATTTCTTGTTACGAGAGTGTTTTTGTTACATATGTGTGTGGGGGGGTCACTACTCATTTCCTGTTACGAGAGTGTTTTTGTTATTACATATGTGTGTGTGGAGGCCACTACTCATTTCTTGTTACGAGAGTGTTTTTGTTACATATGTGTGTGTGGGGGTCACTACTCATTTCCTGTTACGAGAGTGTTTTTATTACATATGTGTGTGTGGGGGTCACTACTCATTTCCTGTTACGAGAGTGTTTTTGTTATTACATATGTGTGTGTGGGGGTCACTACTCATTTCCTGTTACGAGAGTGTTTTTGTTATTACATATGTGTATGTGGGGGTCACTACTCATTTCCTGTTACGAGAGTGCTTTTGTTATTACATATGTGTGTGTGGAGGCCACTACTCATTTCCTGTTACAAGAGTGTTTTTATTACATATGTGTGTGTGGGGGTCACTACTCATTTCCTGTTACGAGAGTGTTTTTATTACATATGTGTGTGTGGAGGCCACTACTCATTTCCTGTTACGAGAGTGTTTTTATTACATATGTGTGTGTGGAGGTCACTACTCATTTCCTGTTACGAGAGTGTTTTTGTTACATATGTGTGTGTGGGGGCCACTACTCATTTCCTGTTACGAGAGTGTTTTTATTACATATGTGTGTGGGGGGGTCACTACTCATTTCCTGTTACGAGAGTGTTTTTGTTATTACATATGTGTGTGTGGAGGTCACCACGACTTGTGCAGCAGCAGCTCCTTTGCCCACGGAGCCATTGTCTCACTCACCGTTCTCTTGCCGTGAAGACACCATGACCACGGCAACTCGTATAGAAGAAAGCATTTAACTGGAAACTTAACGTTTCCAAGGCTTTCTCCATTGTCATCATAGTGGGAGTGTGGCGGCAGGCATGACTCCGGAGAAGTGGCCGAGAGCTGTATCCTCATCCACAGGCAGAGGCACCTGCACCTGGCGTGGGCTTGTGACACTCTCACCCTAACAAGCCACGCCTCGTAATCCTTTCAAATAGTCCCACTCCCTGCTGACTAAGCATTCAGATACAGGAGCCTGTAGGACCATTCTTTTTAAAACCACCACAGCCATCTACCTTTTAAAATGACGTCCTTATCTTTATTTTATGTGTATGAGTGTTTACCAACAAATACGTATGTATGCCATGGAGGTCAGAGGCCGCTAGGCCTCCAGGGAACTGTAGTTACGTACGGTTGTAAGCGGCCATGTTGGTGCTGGGAACCAAACTCAGTTTTTCTGCTGGAGCCCCAAGTGTTCTCCTCTGAGCCCTCTCTCCTGCCCTCTTTCTTGATGTCCAGCTGGATAAACTGGACAGCCAGGGAACCTCCCCCTTCTGCCTTCTGAAATACTAGTTTAAGAGGGTTCTGGGTTCTGAGCTCAGGCTCTAATGCTTAGATGGCAGACGCTTTACCAAATGAGCCTTCTCTACAGCCCACGGTCTCCTCATTGTGCACACACACACATACACCCCACGGGGCTTCTTCTCAAACCAAGCGAACCTCTGAAAATTGCCTTCGTGTGTAAGTCATGTGCTTTCTTCTTCCTCCTCCTCCTGCTCCTCCTCCTGTTTCTTGAGTTTGGATTAGAAAAAAAAAGAGTAGTAAGCACATATATTTTAATAAACCAGAGTTCTTACTGTTTGTATGTGTTCCAGAGCTAGTTGTGGTCCTGACTAGAAGTATCTTGGGATGCCCATCATAGGCTATAGCCCCCAGACTTTGAGCCTGACCTGTACGTCCAAGCACGCTCTGGTCCCTCCGTGGCTCCACCAGCGTGTCCACTCCTACTTGCTCAGAACGCTTTCTCTGGGTTTTCCTTCAGCCCTAGAACCTGTTTGTCTTTCGACAGAGTCCATTTCTACTCATTCTTTCATCCCAGCTTAGAGAAGCCCCGTGCCTCTTACCAGGCAGAATGGCTTGCTGTCCGATTTTCTCACGTAGACTAACCCCACCAAGGCAGCCTGCAGCCGCCTATTCCTCCCTTTATATTTCGTACCACTCATGAGCATTGTTTGCTGCCGGGATGATTTGTAAGCCTTCTCACGGAGCTCTAAGCCCAGGTGGCTAGCATAACAACCAGCGTACGGGAACAATAGAAATACGGTGGAAGAGAAAGCTTCAAAAAGAAGAGCGTTTGGACTCAGTTTCCCCGGGCATTTTGGTGTTTCGAGTTGATTTTGTAAGAGTGTTTCCAGTTAGGCCAGCAAGGAAGATGTCAAATGTCTGGTGAACTGTAAAGAATGGGAGGGGGGTGTCTTCTGGATGGAAGAAGTGGCACGGGAGATGCATAGAGTCCTTTCAGAATGTTAAAGAGACCGCACCGACTAAACTAAACATCCATGGATGTGTTGCGGGAGGTGAGGTTCCAGATGGTAAAACTTAGTGCTGGAAGGTTCAAACTGTGGCCTTAAGCCTCTGGTGAAGACCAGTAACCAGAATTTGCAGAAGTAGTAATAGGGGTGAGATGATGGGCATAATGGCCGTTCTGTTTGAAGGACGGCAGTTTTAACTAGTATAATATAGATCTGTATGGTGTATCAAGGTCGTGAGCCAGCATGGCGTCTGTAGAAAGACAGGAGTAAGTTGTCGGGAATGGATCCATCCAGTTGTGGGAGAGAGAAAGGTCAAAAGCACCTTTCACATCTGAACACGAGTGAATGAGATCAGAGTGGAGTAACTGGGGGTTTCAGCCGATATGGTCTTCGTTAGAGCACTCCTGTGTCTGATAGTTGGGAACTAGAAAAGGCCTTGAGGGTCAGATCCTGCACGATGTGAAAAACTCTGCCTAGTTCAGGCTGAGATTAGCTGAAACCCACTGTGTGCAGCAGAAACGAATAGATGTGGCTGGGAACAGAGATGAGCAACAAATGCATACACTTACGGGTAGAGCTGGAGAGTCACACAGCCAACAGTGACGACCGCAGACATTGTGCTAGGCTATGGCCACCAGGTGTTCTAGATTGCGGACAAGGCGTTTGGCCCTTCTCAGAAGCCAGCGTTGAATCCAAAGCTAGGCTTGCAAGGTACAGGGCCTAATGGCTGTGAGTCACTTTTTAAAATTAATGACTCTGTGTCATGAAAAGTTGATGACAAATCTGACAGTCTAACATAGAACAAGGAATTTAAATATGGAGAAAGAGAGTAATAGGAAATGTTGATCCATTTAAACACAAAACTAAGAGACAAACACCGTAACAGTTGTGGTTACAAAATAGAATATTAGCATTAAAACCTTCAACGATACGGAAGGGTGTTAACCCTAAGTACAGAATAAAAAGAGTTTTAGGTGCCTAATTCCTTACCTTCAAGGACTTGAGCAGTTAAAAACCTAAATTTACTTTAAAAATAATCCTAAGAGAGCTTGCTCTTTGAAAGATGAGTTTATACACTAACTGGTGTACACATCATCTTTATTTGGTGTTCACCACACTTCAGTGGAACCGTCGCCCAAGCCGTGTCCAAGCCTGTGCATCTCTCCATTCGTTTACCTTGAGCCGTTGTCCATGTGCTCCAAGGGTGCTTAAGGTGGATTTCCTTAGCAGGATTTTAGGTACCTGAGTTTTGTTAGCGGGAGACAGCGTGCAGTAAGCAGTCTGTAGGACTCAACTCATTGCATAATGAAGGCTTTGTCTATGAGTTGCTTTCTCTGTTCCCAAGTTGGTTGGTTTGTGTTTCCTCTTGAGGGAGAAACTTGCTTTTGCTGCATTGTAAATGTTACATAATATTATTACGATACAATAGTTTTCTCTTGGCTATTCTAGGATTGGGATTTTTAAGTTTAATTAACATTAAGGAAGATCACAGCCAATAGGAAGACCTGACACCATTGGAGTCTTATTTGCTGACATTAGTAGTGGTGAAAACCCTTGGATGGGTCAGTGGCTGTGCACGGTTGCACGTGGCACGCTCAAGTGCAGTACAGTTCACATTTATGCAAAACCACGCACATGGTACTTGACTAAAGAGACTCCGAGGATCTTCTCTCATGCACACTTTCCTGTCATCATCATCTTCAGATTCTAGGGAGTCTACTCTGGGGCTGCGGTAGAATTTTGACTTTCCTCTTTAGCTGTTGTTCTCTATTCTTTTTTTTTTGTTTGTTTGTTTTTTTGAAGACAGAGTTCCTCTGTAGCTTTGGAGCCTGTCCTGGAACTCACTCAGTAGACCAGGCTGGCCTGGAACTCACTCTGTAGACCAGGCTGTCCTGGAACTCACTCTGTAGACCAGGCTGGCCTAGAACACACAGAGATTTACTTGCCTCTCCCTCCCAGTGCTAGGATTAAATGTATGTGGCACAATGCCTACCTTTTAATGGAAATTTTATAGTATGCAGAAACAAATATTAAAAGCATGTAAATAAAACATAAATATGCATGTAAAATTTAAAGAAATCAAAAATACCTGGAAAAGTCACTATAATTTTATAATAGTATAAAATGGATACGAAACAGCTTAACTTGTTTTGTTTTTGTTTTTTTAGCTTTTCACTTTTTAAAAAATGGAAATGTCTTTGGGAATAGTCTGCCTAATCCAACAATATCACCTTTATTCTCCTTGTGTGAAACCTGTAAAAACCGAACAGAGCCTGATTTTTTGAGTTAATTCTGTTGATCCCATGTACACTCCTCCTCCACCTCCCCTTCCCAAGTGCACCCCCTCTCCTACACACCCAGCTTTGTGTCTTTTGAAAATAAATGTGTTGAAACTCAGCTGTGCTACCCAGGTGTTCCTGGGTGTGTGCCTTAGCTGGAGCATGGCAGACTTAGAGCCGTGGTTCTCACCTTCGAGGATGTGGCCCTCCAGTGCACTCCCTCACGTTGTGACCCCAGCTATAAAACTATTTTCTGCAATATCGCTACTGTTATGAATCGTAATGTGGATATCTGATATTCGGTGCCTGTAAAAGGGTCATTCTTCCCCTAAAGGGTCGCAGCCCACAGATTGAGAACCGCTGGCTTAGGGAAAGCTGTCTTCCTCTCCTAGCAGCTAGGAGTGGCCGTAGTTCAGTGGATGTGGCCAGTCATTGCTGTAGCTCCCAGAGGTCACAGCTGAGTATGATTGGTGATTACCTTTCTCCTCTGCCGGTGTTCACAGCTCTTGCAGCATCATGAAGACTAGCCAAAGGCTTTATTTCACCATGTCTGTAACTCAAGCATGTGGTGTCTACAGTTCCATTCTGGAGGAACCAAGAGCAGTGGCAGTACCTTGTGATGTTCCACGGCCTATGACATATCACTAGCCAACAGCTAAAAGAAGTTGCTCATTCCTGGCCCTGGGCTTTTCATTATTTAGCTTCTGGTGTCTGGTGGGCATCATTGCCCCTATAACAGAGTACAGTTCTTAATAAATTTCTGTTTAAATTGAAGGTTGATAGTGATATTGGATGTGATGTTTTGAAGTATGTGAGGTAAAGTGAGGTTATGGGTAATGGTCATGGCTGGAGAAGCCCTATCACATGTCAGCACTGGAAATTGAATGCAGCGAAATACTGAATGTTGGAATTGTACTTTTAATCACATGTTGAAGAGTGTTTCTGAATCTGGTGTTTAAAATAGATTGTAGCTGGTTAAATAGGCAGGCTTAAATTATACAACCCTGTTCGTGATGTCGAAATACACTCACTGGATGGGGTAGGTAGGGTGTAGTTTGAGGGATTTGGCTTTATTTTTTGTTTGTGTTTTGGGGGGTGTTTTGTTTTTGTTGTTTTTTTCTGTTTATGGTATATGTAAGATTTAAAGGCATACCCCAAACTGACATTTTGATGAGAAATGCCATGACTTATATAACTTTATGTGTTTGAAACTCTCGTAGTAATGAGAACACCGTATGCTTCCGTCTCTTAGCTGTCCACTGGTCGCCTTCACGCTTGCTTACACAAGGCCCACCGCCACTTTCTGCCCTGACCAGTGCACAGACACACAAGGACGGAGCCCGGCATGCCATTAACCTAGCCGTGTTGTTGGTGCTTCTTTCTGTCTGTCCTCTTCTGCTCTGTTCACCAAGTGCTCCCCAATGCCTACCAGAGTGCTCTCACCGCACAGTGTGGCGATGCCGGCTCAGGTCACTTCACGTAGTGGAACTGCCTGGTGCTGTGAACCAGTTCTCCTCTCCGGTTCTCCTGGCTTCCTACCATGGTGTGCTATTTCAGAGTGTGAAGACAAAATACTTCCCGGTGTGAGCTGGCATCACACCTCAGGCAGAGGTAGTGCTGAGTAGTGTGTAATTCCGTTCATCCAGTAAGGAAAGCTTGCTCCTGCCGGTCTCAGCCTGAGGCCGAGTGAGGGATGCTGTTCAGGGCGAGCATCTTCACTCTAGAATTTCATCTGAACCCAAAAGTGTTCCTAACCTTAAGCCTGACAGCTCAGCGGAAGAGCCCTACACCTGACATCATGTGACTGACGGCTCAGTGGAAGAGCCCCACGCCTGATGTCATGTGACTGAGGGCCCAGGGGAAGAGCCCCGACGTCATGTGACTGACAGCTCAGCGGAAGAGCCCCACATCTGACGTCATGTGACTGACGGCTCAGTGGAAGAGCCCCACGCCTGATGTCATGTGACTGACGGCTCAGTGGAAGAGCCCCACGCCTGATGTCATGTGACTGAGGGCCCAGGGGAAGAGCCCCGACGTCATGTGACTGACGGCTCAGCGGAAGAGCCCCAGGCCTGATGTCATGTGACTGACGGCTCAGTGGAAGAGCCCCACGCCTGATGTCATGTGACTGACGGCTCAGTGGAAGAGCCCCACGCCTGATGTCATGTGACTGAGGGCCCAGGGGAAGAGCCCCGACGTCATGTGACTGACGGCTCAGCGGAAGAGCCCCACGCCTGATGTCATGATCTCATGACGCCTGTGCTCAAATCCTAGGCGCACTGCACATACTGTGCAAGCTCGTGTCTAAGATGTGTTGGAAACTTAATGAATTTCATGCTTAGATGTGGGTTGCAGCCATGCAAACCTTCCAAAATCTGCCATCTGAAGTGTGTCTGGTCCCTCGTGTTTCAGCTAAGGAGTATTCAGTTGGTACTTCGTGTATTTGCTGAAACGGTTGGGAGGATTCAGGGACAGCTGTGCTGGCTCCGGGTGCTGTTGAGTCAGTGAATGGGTGAAGACAACCATGGTTGTGGAGAACTCCCAATCACTTTGTAAAACCACCCAGGAGGCACATTGTAAACCTTTGCTTAACACGTTTAATGTAAGGGAGTTGTTCCTCATACTTTCTGTCACCTCAGAAGTTAATAATTCAGAGTGGAAATCCTGTATCATATTAATTATTCAATGCATATTAATATTTTCTATTTTACCAGATGTCTTTACGGCTCTCTAAGTGAAATATTAGTATATTCCCCTGTCAATCGCTATGTCATTTTATTATAGATTCTGAATATGCTCATCTTCCAGTTTTCAATGAATGTTCAAAATAGTCTGTATACTTCTCAAATATGAAATTTGATTGTGCATATTTATCTTCCTTCCATCTGTGGAGACCGTGAGTGTGGCTGTGCTGAAGGTGAGCTCAGCCCTGACTGGCTGTGCAGTCAGCTTTCTTTGCATTTCAATCTCTTCATCTGCGCCATGGGGATGATTAATAACTGAAGAAATAGTGAACATGGGATGTTTGTTTACACAACAGTCCCAAAGTACCAATAAGAAAGGTTCAGGAAAAGTCACTAAAGAGGGAGTAAACCCAGGCCCTTCTAAGAGTGTGTGGTTTCTCAGGACTGGCTAGGAGTGACGTGGAGCTGATCCGAGCACGGTTCCTCCTGCTCCTCCACCCCAGCCTCATGGGTCGTGTAATGAGACCTGTACCATAGACCTGTGCCGCTTTGAGTTCTGAGTCCTTGCCAACCCTGGTGACGAGGACTTCTTAGCTGAGAAGAAATTGTAATGGTTTTAAGTATATGTGTTTTAATTACAAAATGATATACAAAAGTAATCATTATAGAGTATTGGTATTTTTAAATAACATTTTTCATCCTGAGAAGTTGGAGATGAGAGTAGACCTTTCCATAAATGCCAAAAGCCCTGCGTGCTTAAAGGGAACATTAACACTCTGTGGCTGCTTATATACAGTGAAGTGTTGACAGGTTTTTCTTAGTAAACCAATTCCTGAAAAAGTTTTATCTGACTTTGTATAAAAATCATAACTGTCAACATCAAACAATATGGCTTAAGCCGCCTCATTTGCATAGCATTGCCCTGGGCGTTATGCAGAAGAAATGCAGGGTGCTATCTTTAGTCCATGTGCCAGAATGCACTGTCAGTGAATATAGACTTGACAGTTCTAACTTATACAGACATACAGACTTTAAAACAGCTTGATTTTTAACTTTCAAAATATCTCCCACCAGAAACATTGCTTTATTAGGCCACCTGTCATGGGGAATCTTTCACTCGTTCTAAGTCATTCAAATCAGAAAGCTGCCTGTAGGAATAATAACAGTTATATATTTACGTTGGTCAGTGCCCTAGTCCTTTGGGGCTGCTATAGACTGGGTAATTTGTAAATAATAGAATTGCATTGCTCACAGTTCTGGAGGGTAGAAAATCCAGAATCAAGATACCAGAAGACCCGGTGTCTGCTGAGGGCCTGTTCGCAGAGACCTCCTCTTGCTGCATCTCCGTGAAATTGGAAGAGAAAAACTGAGCCCCCTCGACCACTTTCTAAGGGCGCTTAACAGTCTCTTTCACGGGGTAGCCAATCACCCGTCAAAGTCGCTGTATCTTAGTTCTGTCGCACTGGGGATGAAGTTTAAACCTGTAAGTTGTGGGAAAGCTCAACATTCAGAGCACAGTGGGTGGATGTTCAGAATGTTTTTATCTCCTCTATCCAAAATATGATTTTCCTCTCTCCCTAGTGACCCATGTTTGCTCACACTGTTTCCTGTCTAGCTTTCAGAACCAGCAGTCTAAACAGCTTTGGCCATCAGTGACCTCCCTGTTAGGACCCGTTGTTAAGTACAAGCACACCTGAAGGCTGGCTAGAATCCCTGCATACACATGTGAAAACTGTCAGGACATCAACTGACAAATGGCGCCCATGCATGAAAGCTCACTAGAAAGTGAGCCAGGCTCTGTATTTGTAGAGCGTCCTTCTCCGCACGGACACTGGGCTGAGCACAGTGTGCTATAACCCATCCACTAGAGGCATCCCCTCAGCAGCCCGCCGGCCAGCTGGCGCTTACCCCCCCGTCTGACAGATCACTGCCTCGGCTGTGACAGGCAGAGCGCTTCCTGTTAAGGCCACCCAAGCACACCATCTGGCACTGTTGGAAAACATGGCTGCTTGAGGAAGGAGGTTTCTCCCATTGCCCTCACGGCACATCCTTTCCTTCGTAGGCCATGGCTTCCAATAGTCCCTTGACTGTCCCTTTGAATGAGCACTCCTGCTCCAGAGGTGACCGAATGTCTTTGCGTCCCTGGGTCGTAGGCTTTCCATCCATCTCAGCGATACCCTGGTCTGGGTATGAATCGTGTGGTTGCCCCGATTCGACCTCAAACTCTGCTCCCAGAACTGTGTGAGTTCAGTGTGTGCGTTTCTGCCTGTGACTGTGAGTCCTGACCTGGCCAGCATCCTTACTGCTTCTGGTCATTGGTTAATCCTCACGAGCTAGAGATTTGGTCGGTTTCAAAAGCACATTCTTTTTATTATTATTATTATTATTATATTATGTGACCTAAAGATGACCACGATTCGTTGATACAATTTCCATTGAGAAAGTGCATTTATTATTCCTCCTTTTGAGTGTGGGCTGAACATTAAGTGTGCTGAGGAGATGCCCAGCCAGTTAGGGGCCATTCTGCAAGGTCTAGCCACTTCACTGGGGTTCCTCGTCCCCTGAACTGGCATTTCAGACGTGTAGGAAGCCCATTGTTTCTGCTGGGAACCCCTGAGGAGGCCTTGCGGCTACACGGAGGGGCTGTCTTCCTCCATTCTTACCACTGCGACTGTCCCACCCACCCCAGCTGAGCACCTCTGACTGACTCCAGTTAACGGGATGCAGACGAGAAACTGAAGTGCCGCCCAAATCACAACCAACAATGTGGAGTCTAGTGAGGTGGCTTAGGCAAGCTTTGTTGTTTTTGGTTTTGAATATTTGTTTTTCTTCTTAAATATTTAAAAAACAGTCATATCTTTAAAAATGTTTCCTAAAGATAAAGACTGGATGGATGGATGGATGGATGGATGGATGGAACTTAACTCTTGAAAGGTGACCCAGACCCCCTGCCATCTGCCCCTGGAATTTACCTGGTGTCATTCAGTTGTTCAAGCAGGACTGTAATTTAAAGATCGTATTTACTCATCTTAAGAGTATAGCATATTCGAGGCTGGAGAGATGACCCAGCAGGTAAGAGCTCTCACTGCTTTTACAGGGGCACAGAGTTCAATTCTTGGCACCCCTAGTAGGCAGCTCACAACTGCCTGTAACTCTGGATCCAAGAGAGCCGAAACCATTCTTCAGGTCTCTCCATGTCCTTGCACTCACACGACACATCCCCCTCACAGACACATAATTGAAAATAAAATCTTTTAAAAAATTCTGTTCATTAATGTATTTTTAAAGGGTATAGCATATTAGAGCGTCAGCAGGAAAATCTGAGTGTGTAAACCTTTGCCTCTGCTCGCCCTTCCATGTAGCCGTGTTTGTTTATAAAGACAG
The DNA here is from genome assembly GCF_037038515.1 of Microtus pennsylvanicus. Taxonomy (NCBI): domain Eukaryota; kingdom Metazoa; phylum Chordata; class Mammalia; order Rodentia; family Cricetidae; genus Microtus; species Microtus pennsylvanicus. Next base: position 69,663,606 of record NC_134593.1, read on the forward strand.
CTGGTATAGACCATCTCAGTTATGTTACTAAAAAAGATTCTTCCGTGTAATGGTGTTTTTCTGCACCAGCTTTGACATCCAGCAATATATATATTCTTGAAATATAGAAAAAAAAAACCTCAGCAAATGTTAGTTGAATTTATGAACAAGGTCCCTTTGGGTCATTGCATGCGTGTTTTGACCATTCCCCCTTCCCTGTGTCTTCAGGGACCCTTAATAAATCCGTCTAAGCAATCACAGAAAGGTCATAGCATGGTCTCAGTGACATGTCTGCCACTTGAAGCAGCCTGAAGGTCATGAGGAAACTCCTCATTCGAAATCCATCCCTTTATTGTCCTGCACGAGTACCTGTGAGCATCAAGCAGCAGCCCCAGCAGTGGGACACGGCTGCGGGCCACACGTGGCTGCAGATCAGACGCGGCTGCGGGCCACACGTGGCTGCTGATCAGACACGGCTGCGGGCCACACGTGGCTGCAGGTCAGACACGGCTGCGGGCCACACGTGGCTGCTGATCAGACACGGCTGCGGGCCACACGTGGCTGCAGATCAGACGCGGCTGCGGGCCACACGTGGCTGCTGATCAGACACGGCTGCGGGCCACACGTGGCTGCAGGTCAGACACGGCTGCTGGCCCCACGTGGCTGCAGGTCAGACACGGCTGCGGGCCACACGTGGCTGCAGGTCAGACACGGCTGCTGGCCCCACGTGGCTGCTGATCAGACACGGCTGCGGGCCACACGTGGCTGCTGATCAGACACGGCTGCGGGCCCCACGTGGCTGCAGATCAGACACGGCTGCGGGCCACACGTGGCTGCAGGTCAGACACGGCTGCGGGCCACACGTGGCTGCTGGCCGTGGCTTTGTGGGCACAGCTATGATGCAGATGCAGCACCGCTGGTTCGTATGTATTAATGCTTTAACACGGCAGAGCTCTTGTGTGTCCCACATTGTCTGCATCACAGCCATGGCTCCTGTCTGGTGACCGCAGTATGCAGTGAGAAGAAAGATCTTAGAATAAGGGAAACTACTTGCTTGTGGAAGAGGCTGGATTGTCAGCTTGCATATATCAGGGAAATAATGTCTCTTATTTTTCTCTTTTCCGTGGAAATCAATGACTTTTAGTCTTAGTAGTTAGATTTGGACACTTGGACCAGAGAATGTAAGCCAGAAACAAGAGGAAACGATGCTCACTCAGCACAGGTGTGGCGCATTTCTTTGTAGCTGTACCACGGCACTTCAGTCTTCGCACTGGCGTGCTAACACAGTCTGAGGACCCTAGATGACTAGCTAGCAGCCCTCTAGTAGTTTGCACTAGCCGTATTCCTTTAGTGGATAATTGATGGGAATGCCGAGTGCAGAGTCTGGCACATACCAGCCTTCTGTGGGTGCTGGCTGTTAGTAATGCTGTCGCTATCATTGTCGTTAACATTGTAAGTTACTATTTCTATCTCATGAGCAAAGAGCCAGGGCTGGGGAAAGGCAGACAGAATATCTAGGTAAACAAACATCCTTCTAGTTCCTTTCTGTGTTCTGTGCCCTCTGTGTTTGTTCCAGCCAATGACCAAATGACCAGCCTTGACTATTAGCCTAGGAGTGAGCCTTTCTCCAGCTGTCGTGGGGCCGTCACATGTTTTCATAGGACACTTGCTATGGGTTGTGGCCTGTAAAAGCAAGGCTTTAAGTTAGCTGCCATGGAATTGGTGTAGAGGGGAAGGTAGCGGGGTGAGAAATAGATTAGAGCTGTCACAGACTGGAGCTCAGGTGTGAGTTATATTAGAAATGAAGGGTTTGTGCATATGAAAATTATGGGATGGATTTTCTCACGGCCCGTAACTCCTGCTCCGCCCCGCCCTGCCCCTGTAATCACTGCTCCGCGAGGCCTGTTGTTACAGCCCCTCCTGTTCAGTAGCTGGTGATGATTAGAGACCCCCACCCTACCTCGCGCTCTCCCACATCCAGTAGTTTTCCTTATAACTATCTGTGTATGGTTTTTGTGTGAGTGTTGACTCACAGCTCCGTCACGCACCCGTCACTTGTCATTTCTGTTTGCTGCTGTGAGGAGCCTCGCTCTGCCGCAATCATCGGCTCCATCTCCTTCACTTCCATCCGTTCGTCTCCCACTGGCCACCTGCCACATCCCTTGCTTCATGTCTGTCCTCACAGACCTAACCAGTCAGCCTCGTAACCACGGACCAAGGGTGGTGCCCGTGCCTGACGCCCTCTTCCCCTCCTAAAGGAAGGGGTTTCCTTCCTGAGGAATTCCTTACTGGGGAGAATAAATGCTGACTCCATTATTGTCATAACCTTTGCTTTCTAGAAATGCAAATGGTTGAAATTTAGCATTTTTTGCTTTGGCTTTTGTGGGGTTTCTGTTTGCTTTGTTGTGAGGCAAGAACTCCCTATAGCCCAAGCTGACCTTGAACTCGGGGAGTCTTCCACATCAGTCTTTCCAGCGGCTGCAATCTCCTGGCTCTTGGCTTTAGGTCTTTCTTGGGGTGTGGTGGGGGCTCTTCTGTTCTGTGGCTTGCAGGAAGGAGAGAGCTATGTGTAAGACTTTTTACGACAATACGTGGTCTCCCAGTTAGACACTCCTTGTTCTCAGTTCCTAAAGCCTCAGCTCTCTCTGGTGCGGTAGAGGCAGCTCCCATTCTAGCCGCGGGCTCGGCCTTGTCACATCCGGTGTCAGCCTGTTTTAACCAGATTCCAGGTTCAGCGTTCAGCTAGAGGTGAGGTGCTTTAGTGTTTGAATGACCTTCCCCCTTCGGATAAAGCTCTGTGTTCAGAAGTCTGTCCTCCTTTTGGCTGATTTTTCAATTGTTGGGTTTAATTTGGAGCCTAAAGGCACCTACAGGAACGAGTCCGCCAACAGCTGTCCCTTCTCTCTCCTTGTGATCACAGCTGTGACGCTTGTAGCAGAATCAATCCTTTGCTCCGTTTTCCCACCCAGTTTCTAAATGACGAGGCCTCAGGCCTGCACTTGCAAACATCTCCTCACAGATACACGTTTCTGGCATGAGTAATCTCCATTTCCAATGACAAAGGGCCAGATTGAACATAAGCATAGTTTCATTTCCCTTTCTTAAAGAATTAAATTTATTCATTTATTTTACATCCCGGCCACAGTTTCCCCTCCCACTTCTCCCATTTTAATGTGGGTGGTTTTGAACGTCCTGGCACTCCTGAGAAGATCTGAGGGTGCAGTTCGTGGGCTGATGGTGAAGAAAGCCTTCAGAGCTGTGCTCCTTTGTACGCCCAGCGGCACACATTCTGTGGCCTCGGTGTACACAGTAGGACACAAAGTCAGCAGTGCAGAAGGTGAATTTATGATTGGCAGGAGTCAGCAAAGGAATTAATTAATCAACCTAACTGCGTTTTATATTATTGAAGCACCACATGCGTATCCCCTCAATCTGTCTTGAAGGTTATTCTGCTATCCTGCTTAGGTGAGGATTTTGTTCAGGTATTATTTTTATTGAGGTATCCCTTCATGCAGTGGAGCACACGAACCTTCAGACACATAGATGCACACTGAAGGAAGCCCACAGTGGAGCACACGAACCTTCAGATAGATGCACACACTGAAGGAAGCCCACAGTGGAGCACACGAACCTTCAGACACATAGATGCACACTGAAGGAAGCCCACAGTGGAGCACATGAGCCTTCAGACACATGGATGCACACGCTGAAGGAAGCCCACAGTGGAGCACACGAACCTTCAGACACATAGATGCACACTGAAGGAAGCCCACAGTGGAGCACACGAACCTTCAGACACATGGATGCACACTGAAGGAAGCCCACAGTGGAGCACACGAACCTTCAGACACATGGATGCACACTGAAGGAAGCCCACAGTGGAGCACACGAACCTTCAGACACATGGCTAGATGCACACTGAAGGAAGCCCACAGTGGAGCACACGAACCTTCAGACACATGGCTAGATGCACACTGAAGAAAGCCCACAGTGGAGCACATGAGCCTTCAGACACATGGATGCACACGCTGAAGGAAGCCCACAGTGGAGCACACGAACCTTCAGACACATAGATGCACACTGAAGGAAGCCCACAGTGGAGCACACGAACCTTCAGACACATGGCTAGATGCACACTGAAGGAAGCCCACAGTGGAGCACACGAACCTTCAGACACATGGCTAGATGCACACGCTGAAGGAAGCCCACAGTACAGCCTGCAGCACAGCAGCGCCTTGCATATGCTGAGCCCGCTGATTTCTCTTTGCCTGCTCTCAGCCTGTGGTCCTGTCCTCCATCATCTTCTTTGGGCTCCTGTTCACTTATCCGGGGTAACAGAGATTCCTACCACACTCTGCACACCATGGAGCCCTCGCCCCCAGCCGGAAGTAGGGTGTTTCTCTCACAGGTGCCGTGTTTGCCCTCCACAGAGTTCTCACGAGTTCATCTTCCAAGCATAGTGAGACGAAGGGAGAGGGAAGAGCCGAGAGCTTCTACCCCTTAGGCCGCCTTCCTGGATCTTTGAGCTGGGAAAGCAGTTGACATTTGCTCGCTGAATCGTGTTGTTGCCCTGGCCTTGTGCATAGCCTGATGTGGTTGCTGAATGCATTTACGATGCCTGTGAGTTACCTCCCATCTCACTGGGGCCATCCGAACAAACCTGTAAGGTGCCACGTGAACCCTTGTAATTTCTGTGAACAAAGTTGATTTTTCCTTAGACGGCACGGAATCCCTGACGACTTTGAATATCTTCTTCATATCATCATGTTTACTTTACATTATAAGTTTCTCACTGTTTAAAATACGTGTGTGTATGTGCATGTGTAACTGGTAAGTGGGTCTTTGTGCTACAGCTACATTATCATTGTCACCTGTGCTCCTAGAGCCAGGGTACTCAGAATTGTGTGTGTGTGTGTGTGTGTGTGTGTGCGCGCGCGCTTGCACAGACCCTCACTTAGGCCATTGGTTTGCTCTCTTGCCGAAGGAAAACAGGAGTGTCCGTTGGGGATATACTTGGCTCTGAGGGAAGTAAGGAGAAGCATTTTGACAACAGTGAAACTGTACAGAAATCACGGGGAGGGGAAACTTCCTGTAACTCAGTTTCCTAAATGCGCTGTGTGAGCTGTGCTTCAGTGGGGTCTTGCATGCTTTTCTCTTCTGGAAGGTTAGCTGTCTTTAGTCAGATCGGCTAAGACCTACATACAGTCTTGCCAAACATATACGCTCACCAATTTTCACTAAAATCAGAGAAACAACAAATGCTTTGAAATAGCTTTTAAAGTGAAGGGTTGGGAGTGGTGTCACATGCCTCTAATCTCAGCACTTGGGAGGCCGTGGCAGGCAGATCGCTTATGAGTTCAAAGGCAGTGTGGTCTACATAGAGTCCAGGCCTGCTACATGGTGAGGCCCTTTCTCAAACCACAGGGTGAAACCTGGGACATAAGCTGTGAGCAGCACTGGGTGTTCTCGTCCCGACAGGTGTCATGTCCTGTTCCGTGTGGAGCACCTGCTGTGCCGGTGGCTTGGGACCTCTGGTTCTTTACTCTTTTCTTATCATTTGTTGGTCTCAGAGTTCAGGTTAGAAGAAAAAGAGAGGCAACATCTCATGAAGCTAATAACTAAAATTTTTAATCCTTAAACAGTAAAAAAATGGACTTTTTCTGCTGGCTGATGCCATATGAGACAGGGTGTGCCTCTAATGCTTTCCTTCTTGATAAATTCTATTACACTCTTTGCTTTCATTTTTTTGTCCAGGAGCTATTTAGAAATGATTTGTTTGCGTTCTTATAGAATACAGTAAAATACAATTATGTTCGCAGTAAAGCTCATGATTGCATGACTGGCTGACGTTCTGAGCGAGCGTCTCGTGGAACAGATAGCATTTAAATTAAGAGGAGTCAGTCCAAGATTCTGAGAATAATTCCCCAAGTATATCTGGAAAGGATACATAATTGACTTTAAAGGATACATAATTGATTAATTGAAAACATCGTTTGAAAAGCCCATTTACGATCCCCTCTGGGAGTGGTTTCAGAATGCTCTCGGTGAGGCTGAGCCAGCTGTGCAGGTTTCATGTGGCTAAAGAGATCATTTATAGTGCCCTATAGAAGAGAGGAGATGTGTTTGCCCTGCCTGCTAACCGCTACATACGTGTGTGTTCTTCCAGGTATGAGAAGGTGCCAGTCATCCTGGTTGGAAACAAAGTGGACCTGGAGAGTGAGAGGGAGGTGTCCTCCAATGAAGGCCGCGCCTTGGCCGAAGAGTGGGGTTGCCCCTTCATGGAGACGTCTGCTAAGAGTAAAACAATGGTGGACGAACTCTTTGCCGAGATCGTGAGGCAGATGAACTACGCAGCTCAGCCTGACAAAGACGACCCCTGCTGCTCTGCCTGCAACATCCAATAGCACCCACCATGGCTGTCCTGGACAGGACGCATCTAGGCTTGTGGGCAACAGTAGCCTTGTCTACTCCGTTGCAGTTTGTAGGATGGCTGGCGGGAATCCACAGTGCACCGCAGCTCTCGGGCTGGATGTCAGTTGTCGCCTCTGAGTACTCGTGGGTCCAGTGACTCAGTCTCCACCATTGTCCTCAGCCTCCCATGCATCTGCAGCCTGCAGGCACCCCGTGGAGCTACAGGGTGATTTCATTTGAAGTGACCATGGTATTGCCACTGAGTTAACAGAAGCCACTGCTGTGTAAATTAAAAATAATCATGAGAGAAAAACCAGAAGAATTCCTATGACCACTAACAATTAAAATATTTTGTCGTCTTTAAAAAAAAGTAAAGGAGAAATATTTTCCTACAAGAGTACTGAAGTCAGGAATTGATGGACTGTCTGGCCAGCATATCCCACCAGTGAAACAGCTGGCCCACCAACAGCATGGCAGGGAGTCTGCGCACTCAGCTGACAAATTTCTGTTTTTCAAATTGATGCTTAATTGCAGGTGTTTTCCTAGTTTGTGACATGAAATCCACTCACCTATCAATCCTCGACAGTAAAAGTCAGAAAAGGTCCTATGAAAAGCCAATCCGGCTGCAGAATTTGTTGAGTCTCCTGCTTTGCCTCTCATGGGTTCATGAGAACTGAAAGTGTACACCCACCCTCTCTTCACAGAGCAGGGACGATCTTCAGTTACTGAGCAGGAAGGAAGCTGCTGAGATGGAGAGGTTGCCGCGCCTTACTAACGAGCACTGCAGTCAACTAACCGGTACCATCGTGGAAGGAAAATGAAGCCATGTGACATTCACACGTTCCCATTTGCAGACACCTCACAGGACAGGACAGATATTTGACATTCTGTGTGTGTTCATGAAAGCGGCCTTTAAGGGCTATGGTTGATACGACCCTTGGCTCACCTGCTTGGGCAATCCGGGTTGCTGTAACAGCTTTATTGTAGGCACAAAACAAACACAGATGGGATGGCCTGTGAAGTAATCTGGGCTGGAAAGTAGGATATACATTATGATAGAGCGCCAGGAAGGGGCACAAACCTCTCCCCCCTCCCGGAGGGTCGTGGAAGGTTACTGAAGTGGCACACACCGCTAGACTGGGTCTTTTGTTCTGAAAGGGTGCTTCAGCTCACCGTTTGGTTTCCCTAGCCGTGAAGTGTTTATCATTTGCATGAGCGATGGCACAGGAAAAGAATCTGTTCAGGAGTTTCATGATGAAGTGTGGCCGAGTTCTCACCTCACTCCGCAGATAAGTGCTGGCCAATGCCTTGAGCCGCCTCTGCAGATCAGCCAGGTCTTCAGCACTCTGTGCCGCTGGGCCTGGACGCACTTGGTGCCCACATCTCCCTGGTTCCACAGTCTTGTGCAAGTAACCGCTTAGTCTTACGTGTGTAACTGAGAGAAGAGTGTGTTTGTGTGTGCATGTGTGTTTATTCCTAAGAATTTGGCACAATTCAGAGATCATTGCCTCTACTGAGAATCTATACTGCAGAACATAATGTATGAGAAAACATTTTTTAATTATTAGTCTCTTATAAGCCATTGAAATCCCCTCGAGTGTTTTAGTAACTGGCTTTAAGCTTAGAAGATAGGAGAAAAAAGGTCAGTGGTGTTTGTCATGTGTGAGATAAATAAATAAATAAATAATGTGGGTAAAAACCAGGTCCTGGGTGTTAGAGAGTCCGAGTCTGTTTGGTCTTCAGTGTCGTTTTCTCCAGCTAGGAAGCACTGCATTATAGGACAAAAAGTCCTAAACAATTTTCTTGGAACAAAGTTTATTATGTAAAAGCTGATTCGACTCAGACATATTGAGAAATCAGATTCAACAAGTCTGTTTTACTTACTGAAACAGATGTTAGTGCACTGACTTCTGAGGCCTCTAACTTGTGAGATGAATCTGATGTTTAAAGTCCCATCGTGAGTAGCAGTTTATGATACTCCATATATTGAGAGCAGCTGTGCAGATTCCACACTTTCCCATCATGCATGCCTGTGCAGGCATGCAAAGGGTAACCTGTGAGAAGCCTGGCAAGGTGTGAGGTGGAGGTGTTTGTTCCTGGGACCCAGAGTTTGCACCGTCCTTCCTAGAGTGCAGACTTCACTTCCCCAGCACAAACTGTGCCACCTGCTCGCTCTCCCTCCAGTGTGAATCTGACTGTTGTGTGTGAAGTTGCCAAGATGGGAATAAAACACCCGAGGACAGGAAAGTGACACTTACGGGCACATGAGATAGCGGCCGCAGAGCAGAGCGGGTGACTTCGCTTGCTAGTTCCTAAAAGCCCGGATTCAACTAGCAACTAGAGAAATGAAAGTTTTTTTCTAACATGCCTTAATGATGTCATGGTTTGACCCAAAGACCCACTTTTTCTTTAGCTATTATCAAGTTTGCTTTGCTTTGTTTTTTACGTTTATCAAAAGGCAGGTTTTTATTTTTTAGGTTTACTTCTTTGAAGGTGGAACTTTCAAGTTCTTTTAAGCTGTGGTTGTGATGGTAGCCGATGCCTTTCCACTGTTAGGCTTCCACGAGATGAGCCAGCACGTTCTGGGAAGCCTTCTGGGTCTTTCCTTCGCCACTGAAAGGCTCTCTGATGCGCCCACCCTTTGCTTTGTCGAGTTGGGGTGTGGCCCGGTCACTACAGCTGCCACCACTCTCTGGGCTAAAACTACTGATCCTTGCTTTCCTGTGTGGCCCAGGACGCCTGCTGTTTGCGTCCCAGCATGAGTGTGGCCAGTGACTGTGAAGCCTCTTTGTCTGATGCTCTTGGGGTAGTTTAGTTTCTCAGTTCTCCATCAGTAGCCCCGCCCCTGTCCCCAGTCCCGCTTAGCACTGGTTAAGCTTTAATTGTCTCCTCAGCCAATCAGATGTTAAAGACTGTGGGGGTCCTTTCTGTTTAACTTGTCATTGTGCATCTGTCAAAGCTCGATCAGGGTTTCTAGAATGGCTGCAGTAGATTTTGAAAACAGACTTACCATTATCTATTTGGGGGTTCCCAGAGATACAGTTCACAGTTAATTGTTGAACTCTAATACAGCTGACCATTTAAAATTGAACAACAGTTTATTGTTTTGTAACAATGTCGTGTAAGCCCCGACATTTCAATTGAAACATGAATTGTAGTTATAACTCAATGCAAACTCAACAGTTGTATTTGGAGTTAAATTATTTTAACAAATAAATTTATTTAATGAAACTCTGACTTGTTGGTTGCTTCTACTTGGGAGATGTATTTGTTATATACAAAAGCGGAACACTGCCTCATATGAGACCAAACGCTCTTCATCCAGAACCCCTCGAACCAAACTAATCAAGGGTTCATTCCGTAAGAAGGGATGGTAATCATTTCTGTGGCCTTTAAAATAACTTGAAGATTTGAAATCAGCATAAATACCTTCTAAGTATTTTCTCTTCTTTATTTTAATGATAGCTGGTCAACTTGAAGCCTGGTGGATTCTGGGGAATTCGCATTAACTGGCAGGCCTTTGTGGTCCTGCCAGCACCACTGGAGGTCTTCAGAGTCCACCCACAAAGGCCTAAGGCAGACTTTGTTTTCAGGTCAGGTCGTCCGAAGGTGCCTGAAGCTGGAGGCTGCGGTTCTGTGGGGCTGGAAGGCCAGCTTGTATGTGAGGCCCTGTGAGCGTGGACAGACGCTGCCGATTGTCTATGGCCTCAGCTGTGCTGATAGGGCGTCCATTCATTCCCTGCCAGCTTAAAGGCCGCCTCTGGTTATGTGCGCTTCAGACTCCCAGCGCATTCCGCCGGTTGAGAAGCTTCATTGTTTTAGAGTATAGGAACGATTTGAATGAACATAACAGAGGCACTGTAAGCATAATGTCAGTATCTCAAGGAAAATGCCTATATTTTAGGACTCAGTATCTGCTGACTGGTTTTGTATTCGCACTGGAAGTACTTAAAAGGTCTGCTTTTATCAAATTATTACTTTAGGTAAGAGAATATCTGAGGCCCTAAAGGAATATTCTGATACACTATCAAGTTTGCATTTACTGTTTCTTAGAGGTCCATGAACAAAAAAGAAACATGGCTGAAGGAATCAGATATCACCCAGTATCAAGACCCGCTGACCTCTATGACCTATGAGGCCAAAGATGTTGGTTGTTACAGAGTCCCAGGAGACACCCGCTTCTGAGAGTGCTGCATCCTAATGGTCCTGAAGATGCAAAACGTAGAAAGGGACTGAAGAGCGATTGACAGCACCCATCAGGGGCTTCAGGTGTGTCGCCAGCCTTTAATGGGGGTAATCTCATTTCTAGGACTGTAACTCAAGAAGATAGGAATAAATGCATTAGTTGGTATATCACACATAATGACTCAGATGTTGAATTGAGAGTCTATTAAGGAAAACACAATGTAGCCACAGGAGAACACATTAGACTATAGCTGCTTTTGCAAATAAAGGGCTATAAGTGGTGTTTCTGCAAGATGGAGCAACTCATGCAGGCTCCTGCCAACAAGGCTGACCCCTGAGTTCAACCTGTGGAAGTAACACGAGGGAAGAAAAGAACTGACTCTCACAAATAATCTTAGGACCTCCACATGTGCAGTTTGACACATGTACATACATACATACATACATACATACACACACACAGAGATTCCCCAACATTCACGCACCCACAATATAAATGTATTTTAAAAGAATGATGATTTGCAAATTAAGTCCTATAGATATCCATATGTGTCATAAAACAGTTACTTATTTCTGAATTTTTAATAGACAAACATTTAAAATTATTTTGTTTAGAATATTATAGTTGATATTTAAAATTCTATTTAAAAACAAATATCAAGTATAGAAGCATGTTGGCTTGTGAGTCTTTGTTAAAATGCACACATACAGCAGAAGATGGGAGCTCTGCACGGCCTGGGAGAATCGGGAATGTGTGAATGTCCACATCCATTGTCCTTAAGCTACTCAAGGAGAGTAAAAGCAGCTGGGGTAAGAACTAGCAGCAAAACAAGTGATATACATAAAATATTCAGAAGTCTGCAAGAAGAGTAATTGTGAGAAAGAGAATCAACATAGAATGTGCAGTGTTGTTTGGCACTGAGATCTCTGACCTGTTAGCCCTGAACCCCGGGGACTGTCTCCATAGAAAAGCAGTTCACACACTGGCTGCTGGCACGTGGGGGTTATTTCCATTCAATGTTGTGTTGACTTCCGCACCAAGGAGTGGAGACAGGAGTGGGCAGACAGGAGTTGAAAGGTTTGGAAACTAGTAAGCCCAGATAGTGAAACGCTTGGTTCCGTGAACGGAGGGAAAGCTAAGAGGCAAAGAGCCCGGGAGCTAAAGAGATCCGAGGAACCACTCTCCTTGTCCTCCTCCCTGGGTGGAGGCAGATTAGCTAACCTGTGCTTGTGACATGCTCTAGTCTCAGGACGTCTCAGAAATGTTACAATCATAGGGATTAAAAATGAAGAACTTTCGGCCTGAGATTTTGAAACATGCTAGACAAGTATGTCAAGAATTATTTGCCAAAGATAAGTCAAGTTGAATTCACTTTCATCGAAATGTTACATATCACTTTTAAAAAATAGAGAAACGTATCAGGACACCAAAACATGAATTCCCGAATACCTGCTGCCTTCTGGCTGAACTGAGCAGTCTCACATTTTTAAAAAAGATTTATTTATTTTTATTTTATGTCTGTGTGTAAGTGCCTGCATGCCCTCAGAGGCCAGAGATTGTGTCAGATCCCTGGAACTAGAGTTACAGGTATTTGTTGAATCCCTCTGTGTGAGTGCTGGAACCTGAGCCCAGGTCCTTCGCGAGGGCAGCAAATCTTAATGAGTCCAAGTCTCACTGTGAAGTCCCAGCTGGCCTGGAACTCACTACATAAACCAGGCTGACCTCACACTCAAAGATCCAACCAAGTTGACTCTGAAGATTTCCTGGATCTCTTCTGCAACTTTCCTCTCCAGGCGTCTGTTCTGACAGACCTTCACCCTAGCTCCTTTACCCTCTCCTATCCGCCCCTTGCCTCAGGGAAGAGCTGAGTTCTCTGCCCACACCTGCTTTCTCCCTGTGGCGTGATAGAGTGTTGTAGATATTTGCGATCATGGTGTCTCTCACAGACCACTGCTCTTTGTTGCCTGGTTTAAAGTGTTTACAAATCATCTCATGTCTTTACCACATTTTTGGATTGCTTAAGATGTGAGAATCAGCTTGTTCCTTGTTATTTCACCTTTGCAGTAAGAAAAATCTGGGACTCGTTTTTCCCTGATGGGACTCCTAATAATTTAAACATTTTACCTACCAAGTTGTTCCCTTGCTACTTTTTATTTTTCGTCTGTGAAAGGAGGGGGGGGGAGAGGAGAGGAGAGGAGAGGAGAGGAGAAAAGAGAAGAGAAGAGGAGAGGAGAGAAGAGGAGAGGAGAGGAGAGAAAAGAGTGAGGGGGGGGGGAGAAAAGCTATTTAAGGGTGGTTATTTTTTGCCAATTTAATTTTAAAATCTTTCAGCTTGAAAACAGTGCCCACCTTTTGAGTAACAGCTGTTTGGCACTGAGATCTCTGAAGCACCCAGGTTTCTTCAGTATTGTTTCTACAGGAAGCTGATGCATATACTTCCTCGTCAATGTATCAGCTGAAGATGACTTTGACGCTATTTAATTCCTTCCCGCTTATCCTCCCTAACCTCCTGAGCCTCAAAACATTATACTTGCTACTAATCACATTTACACACTCTGGTACTTCATATTTCTGTTACTCCTGAGATCCTCCCCAAACGTCTGATCTTCAAGACCCCGAGACTAGTTTTCCTCTTCTTTGGCGAGTCTATTTAGACTACAGTTGAACAACTCTAGAGGGTTTTTTTAAACTATTTTTTAATGTGTTTATTCTATATTTTCACTAGACATAGAATTTTGACTTCAAACTCTACTACAGAGCTACAGAACTGAAAACAGCCTGGTATTGGCATAAAAACAGACAGGAGGACCAATGAAACCAAATCAGAGATCCAGATATTAATCCACACACCCATGAACACCTGATTTTTGACAAAGGAGCAAAAATATCAAATGGAAAAAAGAAAGCATATTTAATAAATGGTGCTGGCATAACTGGATATCAACATGTAGAAGAATGAAAATAGATCCGTGTCTATCACCATGCACAAAACTCACGTCCAAATGGATCAAAGACCTCAACATAAATCCAAACACACTAAACCTCATAGAAGAGAAAGTGGGAAGTACACTTGAACACATTGGCACAGGAGACCACTTCCTAAATATAGCCCCAGTATCGTAGACACTGAGAGAAACAATTAATAAATTTGACCTCCTGAAACTGAGAATCTTCTGAAAAAGCAAAGGACATGGTCAACAAGACAAAACGTCAGCCTACAGAATGGGAAAAGATCTTCACCAACCCCACATCGGACAGAGGGCTGATCTCTAAAATGTACAAAGAACTCAAGAAATTGGTCATCAAAAGGACAAATAATCCGATAAAAAATGGGTACAGACCTAAACAGAGAACTCTCAATAGAGGAATCTAAAATGGCTGAAAGACACTTAAGGAAATGTTCAACATTCTTAGTCATCAAAGAAATGCAAATCAAAACAACTCTAAGATTCCATCTTACACCTGTAAGAATGGCCAAGATCAAAATCATTGATGACAACTTATGCTGGAGAGGTTGTGGGGTAAAGAGAACACTCTTCCACTGCTGGTGGGGGTGAAAACTGGTACAACCCCTTTGGATGTCAGTGTGGCGATTTCTCAGGAAATTAGGAAACAGCCTTCATCAAGACCCAGCAATACAACTTTTGGGTATATACCCAAAGGATACTCAACTGTGCCACAAAGATGTGCTCAACTATGTTTATAGCAACATTGTTTGTCATAGCCAGAACCTGGAAACAATCTAAATGCTCCTCGACCAAAGAATGGATAAGGAAAATGTGGTATATTTACACAATGGAGTCCTACACCACAGGAAAAAAAATGGCATCTTGAAATTTGCAGACAAATGGATGGAGCTAGAAAACATCATATTGAGTGAGGTGACCCAGACTCAGAAAGACAAATATCATATGTGCTCACTCATAAGTGGCTTTTAGACATAAAGCAAAGAAAAACCAGCTTAAAAATCACAATCCCAGAGAACCTAGACAACAATGAGGACCCTAAGAGAGACATACATGGATCTAATCTACATGGGAAGTAGAAAAGGACAAGATCGCCTGAGTAAATTGGGGACCTTGGGAGAGGGTTGAAGGGGATGGGGAGAGGAATGGAGTGGAGCAGAGAAAAATGTATAGCTTAATAAAACCAATAAAAAATTTGTATTTATTCTGTATTTTCTCTGGACATAGAATTCTAGAGTAACATTTCTCTCCTTTTTCAAAAAATGGGAAGTAACACACATTATATTATAATACTATTTTTATCTATTTTTTCCCTTTCTTTCCTTTTTGGTTGTTTCAGGATTGTTGGGAGTGTTCCCTCTTCGGCAACTGTGGGGCTAATAACCCTATTTTAAAAACTTCACAATTATTTAATGCAGGATGTCCCAGATGTGCCATGGCCTGTTTGTGGAAGTCAGAGGACAGCTTGTAGGAGTCAGTTCTCTCACCGTGTGAGTCTCAGAATGGAACTTGTGTTGTTGAGCTTGGCAGCAAACCTCCTTACCCACTGAGCCATCTCATGAATCCGCAGATCCGTGTTCTTCAGCTAAAGCTCTCCTTCATCCTGTGAGCTGAATTATTCAGTCATCGTACATTTCAGTTGAAAACTTCTGTTTGGCTCCTTTGTAATGTCTATCTCTTAAATGTTATTTGATGATCTTAAGTTCTCTGCTGACCCTCCAGTCAGACCCTTAGCCTCCTCATCCATCTGTCTGATTGTTCCCAGGGCAGGACTCCTGCGTACCTGCTTCTGTAGCTTGTTCTTTCTGTTTACCTTCATCCCAGGTTTTCTGTTGCGTTCCTGTCACTGCGTGCCTTTGATGAGGTTCCAGACAATGCATTTGAAAATGTCTTTGTGTAAACGATTTGAGGACACTGTGCAGCCAGGCAGATGATGTGCGAGCGCCCACCTTCTACTAGACAGTTTCTTCGGCTTTTCTGCATTAGCCGGATGACCTGAAACTAGATCCCAGCCCACAGAGAACATGATTGGCTTCTGGTTTGCTCTTTTCTCTAGGCTATAACTCAAAGTAAAGGGCTCCTTGAGGTTCTGATCTTACCAGACTCTGGATTGCAGCCTTCAATCTACAGACACACTGGCCCAACCCTCGGCAGTGCCTCCATCCCAGCAAACATCCCAAGGCAAGGGAATCAAATGGTATTCTCTGGGTTGAACCCCACTGTTACCCTCAGGAAGAATTACAGGTCCCCAGGTTTTCTAGTTCTACTCAGCACAGAAGCTGGTCTGAATTTAGGTAGTGTTTAAATTTTGGATTTTCTTTGTTCTTATCAGTGGGGTTGCTATTTTTTTTTACTTTAAAAATTCTCTGCATTTCCCACTGACTTGAAGATTAATCTCCAAAATCTTTAATTCACAACTTTCTCTACTATTCCATCTAATTTTACAGTTGCCAAAGAAATATTTTTGGGGGAAAATGTACTACTAGTAATTAAAATGTATTTTGATAGCACATATAGTAACAAGTCAAACAAAAATATCAAATCCAAACCAAGCTTTTTGGTAAAATTTAGATTCTTTTGTCTGTATTTCTCTTCTAAATGAACACTTAAAAATATTGCTTTCGGGCTTGGATTAGTTATTTTTCTGTTGCTGTAATAAAACACCCAAGTTAGCTTTTAAAAAGGATTCATATTATGGTTTCTGAGAATTAGATACTGTTAACGCTGGAAAAGCATAGCCCAACAGTGTCAGGGCCGGGGAGCAGAGGACCTGCAAATCACATATTGTCTATGCACAGGAAGCTGGGAAACCTGGAAATATGGCAAGATTGTAAACATTCAAAGACACCCCCCCCCCAGTGGCATACTTCCTTCAGCAAGGCCACACCTCCTCCCATAGGTTCTATACCTATATATAACCCAACTGGTGATTGAGTGTTCCAATCCATGAGCCTATGAGGGACTCAAACCGTACGAGGCCCAAGGCGCATCTCATTATTGATGCTTTCCTAGCATGGGCGAGGCATGAACTCAGTCTCTCTCTCCCTCTCTCCTCTCCTAACCCTCCGCACACTGTCACACAGATAGATAGTTAGGACAGCCCAGCTATCAGCCTCTCAGGCATTTTCAGAAGTTCTACAAGGAGCTGGGACCCTGGCTAACACCCAGAAGCAGATGCCACCAGAACTGCCATATTGGATCAAGAAGCTACATCTCCAGGTGAGTACTTGACCAAATAGCCACATTCATAAAATATCTGGAGGAGGAGATCAGGCAGAGTCTCCTACTTCTGTTACCTAGGGCCTGGGTTGTTTCCAGCTCTGTGACTAGCAGGTCTCATAGAGGATATTCATTTTTTTTGATTACCTGTGTACCCAGTCACAGTCACAACGGAGCTCTGTCATCCTTAGTCTCTGCGCTTGTGGCTCTGAGTTTCTCATTCTCCAGCCTCCCAATGAGGGCAAAAGCAAAGGTCCCTTTGCTGAACAAGTTTTAAGTCCCAATCCCAGGACCTCAGCCTCAAATACGTTCTGTATGATTAAGTAAACCGCAGAGAAACTGGACTGCTTCCTCCCAGCTACATTTGACCTTTGACACCACAGGTGTGGTTTCCTGTGTGACTAAACTCTGAGGACCTAAGAGGGCCCCAGGAGAATGGTGTCACAGAAAGACACCTGGCTTACAGACGGCCGCCACGGGGACAGGTTCATGAACTGGATGAGTGAGATTTGACTTACCTCAAGCTTCTTAAGTCAGTGAGCTCCCCTGTGATCTCTTACATGCAGAGCACACCTACCCTAAGTTACGCCAGACAGAGAAAACAGTGGGTTTCCGGTCGCGCCTTGAGGATGGAGACAGGCAAACGGCCCCATGCGCCTACCACTAGCTTCCCAGCATAGACTGATAAACGACTTACGGCTGGGAGCAGAAAGGCTGTCGCTCTGTAACTTTCCTGGGTAAACTGGGAATCTGCACACGGGCTTATTAGAACCTTACCTTGAAAGCTTCAACCAAGAACTCTCAGACTCACCAGGCCCAAGAAAGCTGTAGCTCCCTTACCTGTCCCTCAAACACGGACAGCTAGCACCATGATGACCAAGGACCCCACTGGCTTGTCGCCTGACCACCTGGTACAGGCATCCAGAGACCAACACTATAGGGACGCCAGGGGTCCCAGGGCTTTAGTTCGGTCCGTGCTGTTGCTACTGCTCATTGGAACGGCACTCTGCCTACCCTCCTGATCCCTTCCCTAGACCTGCATCCATTCATCTACCTTATTTCTTCATCTAAAATCAGTCTTGTGCTTTTGCCTCTGCAGCAGACTCAGCTCTGCAGCTCCTGACCCTCCAGTCAAGTCCGACAGTAGCAGCCGCAGCACAGACATTCTCCGGAGACCGCCCACTGCCTTATTAGCTCCCCCTGCAGACACTGGTTCCTAACAGGTCCCCAGGTGGGCCTCCTGCCCTCCTTGTTTCTTTAACTCTTCCTTTGAGGTCATTTGTAACCTATATATACACATACACTATGAGATACGTTATGTGTGATGTGAAATTAATATCAGTAAATAAGTTGGAAGGAATCGGTGTTTGGACTTCCTGGGGGGGGGGGCGTCAAGAAAAGTGGGAGTGTCTGGGAAACCACCACACCTTGTGACCTTATTCCCCGCCCCCCCAATATTCAAAGCTTTTTTTTAAAATAACAGTAAGATCCAGGGTTAGTTTCTGTAACCACAGCTGGCCCTTCGTCCTCAGGCACACCACATCTTCCAAGCCTTGGAGCGGATGCAGGGCTTGGTATGGCTCCGTGCGGTTCCTGGGGCCCTGCCAAATTCTGAGAACCAGACAGGGGCACGGTGCCATGCCTTGGGAGACTCCAGGGTCAGCTGGATCTTACCCCAGCCTTGACGCCGCGCAGTGCAGTGCACTTCAGCTTGGGCTCTTCCAGAGTCTGCACATCATCTGTGACCTTCTTCCTTTGTCCTCTCGGCCAGGAAGCTTCATCTTTCAGATCATCGGGGACAGGGATGGAGGTGGCTGGTGAGCATGACTCGTGAATAACATTCAGAACCTGATTGGTGCCTCTTAACTACAGGTACAGGTAGATGTCCTGGCTCTTGGGCTTCTTGTGCTGAATCTTCAGTCCTTGTTCTGGCAAATGTCAACACCCATGATGGCGTCCTGTAAATTTACTTTTATTCACTAAACTCTGACATCACGGGACGATAAAAACACGTTTATGATTCTACTGCAGGATGCTCATGACACTGCTTTCAATGACAAGATCAACCCTGTTCCGCTCTGTGACATTCTCAGTACCTCTTCTACAAACAGGTGGCCAGGGGGGCAATTTGCTCTGTGCATATAGAAATTACAGATAGATAAGAAATGGTTCCCTTCATGTGGGTGCTCTTGAGCTCCAGGTGCCCACAGGCTGGGCTTCCTAGTCCAGTTGTCTGCATAGTGTTAATCCTTGATACCCAAAGCCTTGTGGCTGTATAGGGCTGCAGTTGTGAACAAGAACTCCTGGGGGAAAAGCTGTGAACGCAAAGGCTGACTGACTAATTAGAACTTCAGCGATGTTGAACAGTTGGGATGTTAGGTGCAGGACCAAGTCATCTTGGGCGACCTTTAGGGCCCTTAGCAGCCATAGCTTCCTGCTTTGTGCATGTCCTAACATTTAGGTGGCCATTAGATGAATCCTTTGGAGTGTTCAAACAGACCCCTCAGGTCCACTAATCAAAGAACCAAGAATGTTCTCAGATAGTTCAGGGCCTATAGCAGACTCTTTACCCATTTGCTGAACCTTTCTATTTGATTTATTTGAAAAGTATGTCAATTTATGGCTTTGTTCCGTTTCTATAAAAGTTCATAAAACTGATACCTTATAGAATACAGTGTTTAGAGCAAACTGAACCTGTGTTTCTAGGCCCTGGTCACTCATCTTTTGCTTTGTAATAAACTATCTCCTTTCTTCCTTTGAGGAGAGAGTTGTTTCTTCCATTGACACAGTACCCCATTAAGTGGGAGCATAGTTTCCTCAGGCATTTATTAAGTAGAAAAGCAGTGGGCTGACATATGATGGGTAAGCTAGTTGTCAAACGAGGGAGCATTGTATTGACAGCTCCCTCTCCAGGCAACCACATACAAGGGAGGGGACTGACAGCTGTCAATCATAAGGTTAAATCACCTTGCCCACCAACAACTTAGCTTATCTGACTATAAAACAATACTGCAGGGTTGGGGTATAGCTCAGCTGACTCCCAACACTTCACAAAGCAGATATAGGAGTTTCTGTCTGTAATCTCAGCATGCAGGAGATAGAAGCAAGAGGCTCAGAAGTTCAAGAAAATCCTCTCTTGGCTGCCTAGTGGGTGTGAGACCAGGCTGGGCTGTGGGGCTGACTCAAATACAACCAAACACAATGCCTGCAGTAAGACCATCATTAACTAACATTCTTACCATCACTCCAAGCCAGAGTGCCCTTCCGGAGAGTCGGGGTCACCACATCTGCCTTGCTTCCACCCACACTTTATGGCTCCTTGTACCCTATTTTCTCACCACTGGCTTTTGTAAAATGCAAGGAAGATGCCCCAATGATCTCCAGCGCGGCTCTAAGATTTACTTCCTAGCACTAGGCACTCTTTTCATGCCGTAAGCATGCCATCACAAACAAGTCTACAACCTTCCACGGTGTTCGAATTTATTAAACAATAATAAATTTACAAAGCAAGTGGGTTCCAATGGCAGCAATTTGCAGCATGCTCCCATTTGGACAGGGGGAGCACCAGTTCTCTTCATTCCGATCTTCATTACCAATATTGATTCTTAGATTACACGTTAGACATCACATAGTTCTGTCTCTGCATGTGTGAGTATGTGTGTGCATGAGCATAGGTTAACTACAAAGGGTTAAAGAGATAAGGAGTTCTCAAGAGGCCTTGGAGACCAAATCACCAAAACCAAAAGGGATGTATGCATGCCCTTACTGACAAGATAACAAACCTAACCAGGATGGAGAGACTGCTGCTGCCCTGAGCCAGGTGATGTGGGCACAGGTTTGCCAGGGAAACTGTACAGCTGAGTCCAGCTGCAGAGGAAGAGGGACAGGACCAGGTCTTGAGGAAGGAGTGGGGAGGTGGATGGATGCAGATCCAGACCGGCACATACGCAGTGGACTGCTAGCAATCCCAGCAGGCAGCCCCAGGTCATCATCCAGACACAGAGAAAGAAAGATGAGGATGTCTCACTGAAAAAGGCACCAAGCCACATGGCTAACACAGACAAGAATTATGGGCTAATATAAATTATAACAGTTAATAAGAAGCCTGAGCTAATAGGCTAACCAGTTTATAATTAATGTAGACCTCTGTGTGTTTCTTTGGGACTAATCGGATGTGGGACCTGGTGGGACAGAAACCTCTGTCAACAGTGTCTCAAAATAAACAACAACAACACAAAAAACCAAACCAAAACAAAACACGAAAGACAAAGACCCAAGGCTGTCTTCCGATTTCCACAGATGCACCATAGAGCGCACACCTTGGTGTCTACACATGCACACAGAGAATGAATGAATGAATGCATTTTAAAAACCAGGGTCTCCTTGGGCAAGGCAGAGCCTGAAATCCCACTGATTTACACATATTCTACAGAACAAGCTGGAGCAAGGCGCTCATTCTGCTCCTGTCTGTGTTCAGCTCCCCACCTCCCACCCCCTGTAATCTGCTCTGCTCCTTCACACTGCTCATCTATCTCCAACAGCAGACTTTCTTTTATCTCTATGTATCCGCCTGTGTCCGTTCATCCCCCTCACATGCAGACTGAAAGTACTATTCTCTTGTTTCTATGGTAACTTTTTCACATCCTCCAAGACCTGAGAGAAAGATTTTTTTTCCCCAGTGAAGCCACCAGGGGAAGGACAGCACTTTCCTGAGTCTTCTTACAGGTTCGTCCCTTATCTCCATTGTGACCGTCATTGCTTCTGTTAGTAAGACAAGACAGGAAACGGGTCCTGCTAAATTTTTTACAGTCAGCATGGAACATGTTACTGGTGCTTAAGCAGCAAAAACAGAATGAATGACTGGCGACATCCGGATGTAAACCGGTTCCTGGGCTCTTCTTTCCTACACTCTCCTGTTACCTTTACAAACTCACTGAAACCAAGCTAATTGCCCAGTTGTGCGAGGGTCTTCGATCTATATTCTAATACCTACACTTTCTTGAATTATCAGTTTGAGGCAAGCTAAAAAGACAGGAAGAATTAAGAGTCCCAAGAAAGGAGAGTCCCCTCACCCGACATCTTTGCTGTTAAAAAGACCTTCCTCCTGATGTCTAAGAACTTCATATGCGTTAACTCCACACCCATACATGTATATGTGCCCCAGCCCACGCATCCACACACAGGAAGTGGGACTGAAGTGGCCACACCACCACTTATTCTCCAAGATAAGCAAGGACATCACGGAACGAGCTCTTACACTGCGTGTCTTCTCCTTGGTGGCCGTTCCCCAGTTCTGCCAAGATCCTGGACCTCTCCTGCTGCTGCTTCTGTCATCAGATGTGGGGCTGGACTCTGTAATACCCTCACCTTCAGAACTTTTGACATAGCACAAGACAGACAGGAGCTGACAGCCACACCATTACAAGCTCCACACACAGTGAGTGAAGCCTGGGGTGTTCTAAACCCAAAGGACTTCACGGGAGGTCTAAAGTGAGACCGTTTGGATGAGCAGTCATCAGCAGATGAAACGAGAAGAAAGAATTCCAGGCAGAGGGAATTCCAGGAGCCAGGGTGCACAAATGTCTGCTCATAGAGACCAGGGGGAGCGTGCAGAACCCAATGGGAAATTCAGGGCTTAGATTTGGGGGAACAGCGAAGGTCCACAGATGTTCCTTAACTCAATTTTTTTTTGTTTTTTTTCGAGACAGGGTTTCTCCGTAGCTTTTGGTTCCTGTCCTGGAACTAGCTCTTGTAGACCAGGCTGGCCTCAAACTCACTCCTTAACTCAATTTTTGATAGAAGAAAATTATTCTTTCATAGACTCAAAAGAGTGAGGTGTGCCGATTAGAATCAATCCTCAGAAAACCGCACGTGGAGTTCTGTGATCACAACATGATCTTCTCACTGACTCAACAGTGACCATAACTCCCTGTGTTCCACCTTCCTCTGCACCAAGGGGTCACCATGTTAGAGAACTGGGGCCAAATGGATGGAGCTTAAAGTCCTTTGGATGAGGATCATGGCCCCTGCAGAAACAGGCCACGCTTGCCTGGATCATGGCCCCTGCAGAAACAGGCCACGCTTGTCTGGAGCGCCTTTCCTCCACATGTTTACCTGTGACACAGAAGAATGTTCTGGAGCTACAGCAGCCCCTTCACAACTCTGAGGCAGCACACTAGGAACGAAAAATCCAGAGAGAGAGAGAGAGGAGAGAGAGAGAGAGAGAGAGAGAGAGAGAGAGGAGAGAGAGAGAGAGAGAGAGAGAGAGAGAGAGAGAGAAAGAGAGAGAGAGAGAGAGAGGAGAGAGAGAGAGAGAGAGAGAGAGAGAGAGAGAGAGAAGAGAGAGAGAGAGAGAGGGAGGGAGGGAGGGAGGGAGAGAGAGAGAGAGAGAGAGAGAGAGAGAGAGAGAGAGAGAGAGAGAGAGAGCGCACAAAGGACACAAGAAGCATGGACACTTGGTGGGTGTGCCAAGCAGCTTCTGTGATGTCAGCAGGCTTGTTAGTTTGTTCTTCAAGGGTTCGTGCCTGGAAGTAAACTCCTACGTGGTTCACCTCAAGCCTCTGGCATTTCTATCTGGTTTTTATCTCCATGATTACCTCTGTTCCCACTGAGGTAGCATTGAGTTGCTTGTCTTTGAGATGCGTAAGGAAATACCTACCCACCCTGCCTAAGGTGCGTACAGATAAATAAAGGGTTCCACCGAGACCAGCTTGGCGAACTGATGCGCTCATTGTGGTTACTAACGGGAGCAGGGGTGAGAGGCAGCCTAGAGGGGCGTGACTGGCTCCCTCCAACAGCCACACCCCCGGAAAGCCCTAAGCACGGATGACAGACTCACGAAAACTCCAACCAAAATGTGCTCCATGACCCCACGTCAATCTTCTATCTCGGATGTGGGGTGGGGACAGGAGCAAGTGGTGACTAGGATCTCTTAGGGGCCAGTGACTCTCCCTTTTGCAAGGTGCTGTTAAGCACCTCATCACCCCCACCATAGGCCTCTCTGCTGTCTGCTTATTTCATCGCTGTGCCTGTGGGACAGATATCCTGGGGTCACCGTAACTGTCTGAGGATGGTCAGTGGTCAGGGAATTGACCTGCTACAACATGGAGGTGACTCAGGAAACGTGGCCAAATTGAAGAGTGGCCCACAAGGTCCCAGGAAGATGGGCATGACATACCATTGGCCCATTTGGTGGAAGAAGGAACAGTTGTCTCTCCCGCTGGGAAGCAAAGGAGGAGGGGAATGATGCGTTGAGAAAGAGTACGTGGGTCAACATGGACTATCCTTTGTTCTGTCAACTACGGCACAGAATCAAAGATGACTGGGTCTCCTCTTCATGGGACAAGGGTTTGTGCTGACATTGAGAGGAACTTGTTGCTTCTGCCAATCAGTCAAGGATAATTGAGAAAGCCATGGTGCCGTGCACCGCGCCCCCGGGTCGGCGCTCTGTGCGCTGGCATCCAGTTCTCGAGCTTCGGGCAAGGGGCTGGAGGTTAAAATACACAAACACACACAGACAAAGAGACAGCGACACGGGTCATCCTTGAATTCCCCAAGAATGCCCCCTTTATTGTGTTCTGGGGCAGATTATATAGAGATAGCCACGCCCCAGCCAAACCCACCAGAAACCACTCTCCTGCCATCAGGAACTCCTGAAGGTCTCGTGCTCAGAGCAGCTGTAGGCACTCAGATCAGGGGATTACAAGAAATTCGGGATCTGGGGTCTTACTGCTCCCAACACCATGGTCCAAAAATAACCTTCAAAAATGAGAAAGGAGATTTGAGAATCTGACAATGGGTACCAATCTTTGCTCTTCTGGTCCCCTGGTTAACTACTCATGACCATATAGTTACGTAAAACAGAATAAATTCTACTAAATTACCAAGGAGACAATATAATATAACCCCTGCTCCAGAGGAATCCCTAATTTGACTCATACTGGTAGAACCAGTGAGGATTGTCACAGGCCCCCAGACCTTAACACAACTGATGCCATGATGGAAGTAACATTCCAGTCTTGGGATCCAGCACAAAGGCAACACCACCTGCCAAAATGAGAATAAAGACATAATCCACCAAAGTCCATAGCGCTAGGAAAGTCCCTAACTGCACTAACCTTGCCTTCTGTAGTTCTGCTTCTGGCTAACTGTTCTTGCTCACTGAG
The DNA here is from genome assembly GCF_037038515.1 of Microtus pennsylvanicus. Lineage (NCBI taxonomy): Eukaryota > Metazoa > Chordata > Mammalia > Rodentia > Cricetidae > Microtus > Microtus pennsylvanicus. The sequence continues at coordinate 69,688,532 of NC_134593.1, forward strand.
GTGTGTAAACCCAAGATGCGGTTTTTTATGTTTAAAAGCTTACCCTGAGAAAGACTCAGGGCTGCAATCAGGTCCTGATCACCCAGTGTAGTGGTAGCTGTTTGCTTGAACCCATGTGTGAGTGGTCTTCATACATGGATACCCCACAACATGACGTGAAAGGTGGTGCTTGCCGTGTGGGAGGGTGCACTTGTGGGGGTCAAAGGACAGCTTTCTGGAGTCCGTTCTCTGCTTTCTCAGGAAGGGAACTCAGGTTACCAGGTTTAAACAGTGATCACCTGTTTAGTTGTCTAGATTGCCAAACCTGGTAACTTTAACTTGCTGTGCCTATCTTCAGTGTGCTTAGAAGACTTTAGTGAAGGGAAGCAGTGTTGCAAGAATGAGCCTTTGGATGTAAAAAAATAATCACAATTTTCACTACAAAACAATACATACTCACTGCAGAAAAATTAGTAAGAGGGTTTTCTTATTTCAAGTAATCTTCATTTTAAATCCATTTGTCCTACCAGAATGTTCTTGACTAGATGCACCAAGGGCCTGAGATACTACATTTACCCTCCTGTCAAAGGAAACAACAGAAAGTACTCGAAGATCTTGAGTGGGGAAAATGTGAGTATGTCACAGCCTGACAGCAGTTCTTGTCCTGTATCAGGGAACGTCCAGCAGTGTGAGTTCACACTTGCGGCTGAGCTCTCTCAAGTGGCTTGGTGTTAAATTAAATGTGCTGGGACAGACATCTGACTGACTGACAGCCCAAGCTGGGCCTCCATGGAGAACTGGCAGAAACTGAGGCTGTGTCTTTCTTGTGGACCGCTGCATGCTCTGCACTCGGCATGATGCTGGACACATGATGCTGGTCACATGATGCATGACCATATGGTGCTGGCCACATGATGCTGGGCACATAATGTGTGATCATATGACGCTGGCCACATGATGCTTGACCACATGATGCTGGCCACATGATGCATGACCACATGGTGGTGACCACATGATGCTGGACATACGATTCATGGATAGACTTTACACTTGCCGCCTATGAGCTCAACCTGATTTGAAAATTATGGCCCTATACAAAATTCTCTGCAAAGAATACCTAGTTACTGTGCCTTATATTAGGTCCTTCTGTTAAAACAAAACAAAGCAAAAAAGCAGAGAAGAAGGGGAGGAAGAGGAGGAGGAGAGGAGGAGGCTGTCTTAGTTACTTTTCTCATTGCTTCAGTTTGAGGGTGTGTAATCATCACAGGGAGGAAGGTCGGAGACAGGAGCTCGGGACAGCTCTTCATACAGCATCTATGTGTGTTTTAAATGGGAATATCCCCCATAGGCTCATTTGTTTGAATATTTGGTCCTCAGTTGGTAGAACTGTTTGGAAAGGATTAGGAAGTGTGGTCTTGCTGAAGGAGGAGTGTTACTGAGGGTAGGGGTGGGGCTTTGACTTTTCAAAAGCCCATGTCAGGTCCAGTCTCTGTCTCTGTCTCTGTCTCTCTCTCTGCTTCCTGCCTGTAAATAGAAACAAGCTCTCCGCACTCCAGTGCTGTGCCTGCCTGCCTGCGTGCCTGCCACCATACTCCCCACCACAATGGTCATGTACTCACTCTGAAACTGCAACCAAGCTTCCAATTAAATGCTTTCATTTATAAGTTGCTGTGGTAATGGTGTCTCGTCACAGCAATGGAGCAGTAAGCAGAGAGAGATGGGGGCTGACGTCTGACTTACTGTCTATCTTTCATCCAGACAAGGACTGCAGCCCATGGAATAGTGCAAACTGCCAGTAGGTCTCACTACTCCATTAGTCTAGTCTAGAAACCCTCTCGTGGATGTATCCAGGCTGCCAGTAGGTCTCACTACTCCATTAGTCTAGTCTAGAAACCCTCTCGTGGATGTATCCAGGCTGCCAGTAGGTCTCACGACTCCATTAGTCTAGTCTAGAAACTCTCTCGTGGATGTATCCAGAGATGTAATGTCTAGGCGATTCTGGATTCTGTCTAGCGTCAATCAATACTGACTGTGAGAGTGTGGCCAGGGCAGGAGGTTCTTTCAGGTATAATCAAGCCAATTGGATGCAAGCAATGGCAGAGGGCGTCCTCCAATGATAACCACCACAACAGATGCTTTGGAACTTCACACATTTTACAAAGGACACCACTTTACAAACACGCACTGACTTGATTCAGCTTCCTGTTTTGGAAGAGACCTATAATGCTTAGATTACTTTTCTCACAAGTGGGAACAGAGCACACAGCTTTTCCTAACCACCAGAGAAGTCACCTCTTTAGGGTTGCTTGATGTGCAGAATTTTCAGCATCATGAATTTGGGGACATTTGGCCTGTTGGGCACACAGTCATAGCCACAGCCCTATCATCTGACTGCTGTGGCCAGACCCTCCAGACACCTGCTGTAGCTTCAAGACATACTATACTTGACTTCTCTCATCAGAGAGCATGACATTCTGGGTAAGTAAATGTTTGCATGCTGTGGTGGTCTGAAGGTGAAATATCCTTCACGTGCCCAAGCGTCTGGACATTTGGTCCACAGCTGCTGGTACCTTTTTGAAAGGTATGAAAACTTTGGGAGGTAGACCCTTGTGAAAGGAAGTGTGTCAGGGGCAGTGGGCTGTGAGGGTATATAGCCAGGCTCTACCTGTTCTGACGTTGCTTCCCGACTGCTGCTCCTGCTGCCATACCACCCGCACCATGATGGACTGGAACTGTAAGCTAAAGTAAGCACGTTCTCCCTGAAGGTTGCTTCTGTCAGGGCACTTTGTCATAGCAACACAAAGGAAGCTAACACAGGTGGCTTGACAATTAGAGATGCTATATTGGAGGTTTCTAGAAATTTCTCTATCACTTCTCTGCCCTCTATTGGAGGTCATGGTGATGGTACAGCTAAGAGCTGAAGTCATTGCATAGGTCAGGGTCCCCCAAAGGAACAGAAGGTACAAGCAAATTAATAGAATCTAGGAAGGGCTTACTTATAAAGTAGCTAAATTACAAAGTTATGGGATAAACAAAGGGGGAACCTCAAGCGGTGGCAGGAGAGAGCTGTCACCACACCTGTACTAGGAAACCCCGTAGCTAGTGTTAGAGCATGTAGAGGCTGGGGAGAGCTGGGTCATTAGTGAGGGGTACCACCAGGCCACAGCAGCCTTACAGGAATTACCCATCCCCACTTCCTCCCTTCAGTTTTCCTGCCAGGAATTCTCATTGACTAGACCCCAGAGGAAGCAAGGGGGCTGGGATTCCTTTGATAGTGTCCACACAAACCAGCCTTCCTGAACAGAAAGCAAAGGGGATATGGGGGAGTGAGGCTCTGGAAGGAGAAACTAAATATCTGGCAACCAGTCAGCTGGACTATAAATAGCATGAAGCTTATGGAGGGCTTGCTCCAGCTAGGAAGGCGAGAACGAGCTTCGAGGCCGGATGGGGCACCAGGATAAATGGCATGGGAGGATGGCCTTCTTCCTTCTGTCCATGATAACTGCAGGATTGAGATAATAAAGCAGCCCAAGGCCAGGAGTCAGCGAGCTGCCTTATTCTCTGACTGTTGCCCTAAGAGGTATGTAGGAAACATCTGGACACGGAATAAAGCCCTTTCTAGTGGGTCATGGGACAATCTCACACATCTGACAGTTACACAGAACAAAGATGCAGGGAGAGCTGGGAGAGGAGGTCAGAGTCTCATTGAGAGAACACACCACCTGAAGGGGCATTCCTTTGTTGATTCAGCAAATATTTATTAAGCACCTATTGTACATCAAACGTATGAAAGAGTCAAAAATAATGCCTTCAATGATGTGTTTGTGTATGCACAAGTATGCACACACATGAATGTGTATACACACATGCGTATGTGTGCACACACGCTAGTGCACAGGACCCCTTGAGGGGAAAAAAGACAGAGACAGAGGAGACAGAGAGGCAGAAGGGCATTTTTGTTTGTTAGTTTGTTTATTTGAAAGAAATAAGTCAGGATTGCGTAGATAACTTCATCTGCTTTCCATAGAAGCATGAGGATCCAAGTTCAGATCTCCAACATCCATGCAAAAAGCCCAGTGCCATGATACATGTCTGTAACTGCAGTGTGCAGTTGGGACGGGGAAATAATTGAGTCCTGGTGTTTTCTGGCTAGCCCGTCAGCTGGATGGGTGAGCTCCAGGTTCAGTGAGAGACCCTACCTCGAAAATCTAGGTGAAGAGAAACTGAAACAGACTCTCAACATTGGTCTTTGGCCTCCACACCTGTGCACAGGTGCATGCACCACACCTCCACACCTGTGCATAGGTACATGCACCACACCTGCACATCTGTGCACAGGTACATGCACCACACCTCCACATCTGTGCACAGGTACATGCACCACACCTGCACACATGTGCACAGGTACATGCACCACACCTGCACACCTGTGCACAGGCACATGCACCACACCTGCACACATGTGCACAGGTACATGCACCACACCTTCACACATATGTGTGCACATACGTGAATGCATGCACATATGCAAAGTAAGCAAGCCAAGCCTGGTGGCCTTCATCTGTAGTCTCAGCACTTGGGAGCCTAAAGCGGGAGTGTCTCAAGTTCAAGTCTAACCTGGACCAGAGAATAAATCAAAGTCACAACAGCCATGGCAATAAAAGGTAAAGCATCCAGTGTGTAGGGATGGGATGAGCTATATATAAGGGAATAATCTAAAATTCAGGGGGGGCGTGACAGAGAATGTGAGGTTGACATCAGGGGGTCTGAAGTGTCTATGAGGTATGAAATCCTGTGCATCTATTGGCTCCTGATACCAGCTACCTGAGCACATTGCTTTTACATGCAGCACAGTCAGAGCACACACCCCCATTGCAGTGGGGGACGTGCTGGGCTGTTAGAGTCTCAGGTGAGGGAGGAATATGGAAAAGGCTATGGTCTAAAATCACAACTTTGCTAGGGTTTAAAGTTGCTGATCCTATTGTAGAGGCTATTTGTTCCTCTTACCTGAACTTTGAAATGATAACTTAATTTATTATGAGTGTATGTGTGCATGTGTGTTCACATGAGGAAGATGGGGACAATTTTCAGGGGTCAGTTATTTCTTATGGTAAGTACTCTACACACACTATGAACACGGGGCACAGATCAAAACATCTGCATAGTGAGGACAACACATCTGTATGGCCTGCCTTCCAACCCAACAACTCCAGTGAAGGACTGGAGATGGAGGTGTCTGAGGAAAAGCTGGGGAACCTCTGCACCAGGGCTGAGGAGAATGCTTCACAGCTCCGACAGCAGCTAGGTAACCATTTGGTCCCTAGGGCCTTATCCTTGGAATAGACTGGCCTTTTCTCATCTCTCTCACACTTGTCTGAGAGCCAACAAGTCTCTAGTGGGTAGAATGGGAGCAAGGATTTCCCAGGCCTGGGATAGTCCCAAGGTCAACAATAATTAGTTCAGAATTTCCTGTCTTGTTCCCACTCAGGGGTCTTCCAGTTCGGTGTCCCACTGCACAACAGTCAGACTGTCCCAACATGTGTGTGGTCCCGGCTGTTTTTGTAAGGATCTGCTGCCCCTTTCTATGCGAAAGGCAACAAAAGTCAATCAATCAATCAATCAATCAATCAATCTTTACACTTTTAGTTTTCTTTCTTCTTCCAGTCAGACTTATTTTAGCTTTGCACACAAATGACCCTAAACTGTTCCTCGGGTTTTTAAAATTATTTGTCACCAAAATCACTTTATTCCTCCCCTCTGCCCCCGTTGTTAACAGCTTAGATATGCCCCTCTGCCTGAGGAAATGGTTTGAGATGTATGGGACTTGGGAAATAGTTAAAGTGCAGCCCTCTTCTTGTACCTATGCCAAGACCCCCGCATTGAAGAAGACTAACATTCTCCATGGCAGTTTCTTCCTAATGTTTTAAATACTTGCTTAGTTTTTCCCACAGGAAAAACGTTGCAGTTAAATGTCAGTCCTAAATCTATCCTTGTTGCTTGTTCCCCCAATGTTTTCCTCTTTAGCCATCATCCCGCTGACTCCTCACTGTGGTGCAGAACACTTCCTTTCGCATTTGTGTGGTCTGGTTAGTGACAGTTTTCTCATGCGTTAAGTCAGCCTGAGCCATTTTCTCCTTCAAGACTCCTGTTCCCACATCAGAAACATCTCGAAAACCCTGTTGGACCCAGTATTTTATAGTCTTCCCTGGAATCAAACTCAGTAATTTTCTGGACAATAGTTCTAAGCACTCCTGAAGGACTGGCCATGCAGAGCAAGCCCCGCTAAAATCTCAAAGCCGGGACCATTCATCAGGTTCTGTGTCACGGTGATGCATGATGTTTCGCAAGAGGAAGCAGGGACTCGAAGGTACAAATGAGGAGTTGCTGGCAGGCCTAGGAAAATGCTTCAGGTTGAGGCCTCCAGGGATCATTTACAGCATTTACTTGGGGGACATAACTGGACCAGTCAAGAAATAGAACCAGATAACTAATATTTATCCTACCACATTGGAATCAGCCAGCAAAACATCTGTATGCTGAAGTCCTTAGCTTTCAGTTCTTGTGGTGGGAAGTTCTGGTGAGCTGAAAATGAGACAGAATTTCTGCAAAACAGAAAACCAGGACAGAGTTCCTCATCCAGATCCCTTTTCTATCAGGGGCCAAAGACCCACCACTATTGGCTTGGCCAGTCTGGACCGGAACTTCCTGAATTGGATAGAGATTTACACGTGGTGGTGTCTCCTCCCACGACTGGCTCTGTTCACTTGAGATCAGCATGGGACCCCGATATGGGCCTCGGGGGTGGGGAGGACTCAAGCTACAAAGCGTGTCGTACGACTGAATCTAAACTGAGTTTCATGTGAGTGGTGTGAATATATAGAACCTTCTGTCACTGTTCTAAACGTGACTGTCTTCTTCCATGACTCCCTGCTGGTGGATGGGCAGTCTAATGTCTAAAACTGGTCAGTCCAAAGTATACATAGCCACAAACAATGCTAGAGACCATAGCCTTTTTGAAGTCTGAGGAAGACTGCATTAGAGAGTTTGTTGTCCAGCGGGAAAAGAAAGATTGCTATAGAAGTGGTTATAGTATCGGGTGGAGCAAACTCAGTAGAAGTCAGTAGCAAAAAACAAACTAAATTGCCTCCAGATGGAAGAAGTAGACCAAGAAAGGGAGGAGCCCCTGTGGTCTTCAATTGTAGGTCATCAAGACTGCTGCTTTTGGAAGATCAAACCTAGAAAAACTGTCCCTTTTTTTGGGGAGGGACACTTGAAGTCATACAAAAAGACACATCAAATAGTCTACATCAAATATGGGGAGGTATAAATGCACGACAAGTCAAGTTGGAAAGAAAGAGGAAAGATATATATGCAGCAAACAAAATCAAATCACCACTCTGCACTATGATAAAATTATAATAAAATTACAATTAAAGACACTTGTCTAGAAACCGTAAGAGCATGTAGAAGGAGAATGAGTTAAAAATTTAGTTCTGGGATAGTTAAGAATGCTGAGCTCTGTCAAGCTTATTAGAATCCCTTCCACTTCTCATGGGAAGGCAAACACTTGGAAGAAACTGTCTTCAAATCTCACTACCACAGCTGTGTGGTCAAACCACAGATCCTGCTTGCTGAGAAGAAAATGTTCTACCAGCTACCTGAAATGTTTTTCCTTGTGATTGGGTAATAGAAATACCCCTTGGAGGTCATAGAACTCAAAGGCCACCCTCAGATGGTCAGAGATCTCAATCTTGCTATCCAACTGTCAAGCATGGAACAGACATGTTTTCAAAGCGTTAGCTTCAGTCTCAGCCCGTGTGAATAACTGAGCTCTGTGGTCACTCCTTCTTTGGCCCACCAGCTCCCAAATAATGGCACAAAGACTTCTTATTACTTACGGAAACTTGGCCTTAGCTTATGCTTGTTCCCAACTAGCTCTTAAAACTTAAATTAACCCATTTATATTAATCTACATTCTGCAAGGTTGGCTCTGTACCTCTTCAGTACAGTACGGTTGACTTCCTCCGTGTCTCACTGGTGAAGTCCCTGCCTCTCAGAGTCTGAAGACCCCAGGAGTCCGACCTATCCTCTCCTGCCTAGCTATTGGACACTCAGCTCTCCATTAAGTCAATCAGAAGGTGCCTCAGGCAGATGAGGTAAAACAGAGACATTGTGACACCCGTGGGATCAAATATCCAGCAGCTCTTGCTCTCTGCCTACCCACTCCATTCTTCACTAGCAGTGTTCCTGCAACAGGAATAAAAACACTCCTGGAATCTATAAGACGTCTCCTCATGATAAGGGATATGGAGCACATATAAGCCATCTCTATAACCAGGCAAGGCTCCCAGCAGTGGGGTTGGGACATCAACCCAATGACAAAATCTTCAATCTATACACTTTCCTGCCAGCAGATGCCCTGCAGTAAGGGTGGTACAGACTTGTGGGTGTGACCAACTAATGCCTGGCCCAACTTGAGGCCCACACCACAAGAGGGAGCCCATGTCAGGCACTACCTGGATAGCAAGGAACCAGAGTCTGGACAGCCTAGGGACCCAGGACAGAACCAGACACAACTGGCAAAAAAAAAAAAATCAAGGAAGTGATTTCTAATTGATAATCGATATTTTGCTACACTCATAGATTGGTGCCTAGCCCAATTGTCATTGTCATCAGAGGGTGTCATCTAGCAACTGATGGGAGCAGATAGAGAGACCCACAGCCAATCATCAGTCAGAGCTCAGAAGAAGGACTGTAGAAGTCAGAGGGGTCAAGGACACCAGGAGAACACAACCCACAGAATCAGCTAAGCAGGGCTCACAGTGGCTCACAGAGACTCAGCCGACAATCACAGACCCTGCACGGTCCTCAGCATATGTGCTGTGGTTCTGAAGCTTGTTGCTCTTATAGAAGTCCCAACAGTGGGAGTGGTTTGTGTTTCTGACTCTTTTATCTGCGCTTAGGACCCTTTTCCTCCTTTTGGCTCACCATGCCCAGCCTTGATACGAAGCGGTGTGCTGTGCCTAGTCTTGTTGTAACTTGTTCTGCCACGTTTGGTTGATATCCTTGGGAGGCCTGCTCTTTTCTGAAGGGAAATGGAGGAACAGTGGATCTGGGGTGAGGAGAGGTGGGGAGAGAAACTGGGAGGAGTAGAGGGGGGGGGAAACTATGGTTGGAATGTAATGTATGAGAGAATAAGAGAAGACATTATATAACATATATAAAATTAAAGGAAAAGAATCCATAAATTTGAAAGAGAGCAAGTGGAGGGGGGACCCATGGTAAGATTTAGAGAGAGGAAAGGGAAGGGGAAATGATGTAATTATATTATTTGTATGGCAAGTCCTTCTGTATATGTGTTGCTTTTATTGGTTAATGAATAAAGAAGCTGCCTTCAGCCAATGGCTTAACTCCATATATATATATATATATATATATATATATATATATATATATATATATATATATAGAGAGAGAGAGAGAGAGAGAGAGAGAGAGAGAGAGAGAGAGAGTAGGCATAGTCAGCAATAAGCCATGTAGGCCCACCAGAGACAGATGCCAGATGCTAGGCAAAATTTTACCCAGTAAGCCACAGCCTCGTGGTGATACACAGATTAATAGAAATGGGTTAACCAAAGATATAAGAGCTAGCCAATAAGAAAGCTAGAGCTAATAGACCAAGCAGTGATTTAATTAATACAGTTTCTGTGTGGCTATTTTGAGAGTCTGGGCAGTCGGGAATGAACAAGCAGCCTCCCCCCAAAATATTTGAATTTCAAAATATATAGTTTTAATTTATTAAGAGAACAATGTATTTACACACATCACACTAAACAATGTAAAATTATTTTTAAGTGTTAAAATTAGCTAATGATTCATAATTTCACAAAATTCAGATTTACTTCCTAATAGGCGCCCCTAAATAACAATTGCAGAAAAAATTCTAGCCCCAAACTAAATCACAGAAAGAAATAAAAATGAGTTAGCCTGCAATATGGTTTAGTGAATAGGAGGCTTGCAACCAAGTCTGACAGTTGACTCTCACCCTGGAACTCACGTGGTAGGAGGAGATAACCAGGTTCCACAAGCTGTCCTCTGATCTCCACATGTGAGTGATGGTACACACACGTACACACCTACACACACATGCAAACATGCACACACATACACAAATACATATGTACACACAAGTATACACATACATACACACACAAACACATGCACACACAAATAAATAAACACATAAATAAACACATAAATAAATAAATAAATAAATAAATAAATAAATAAAAGTTAACTGGGAACACAGACAGCTGGAATCCATTTGTGTAACACTGGGCTGGGATGAACTTGTTTTCAACAACAGAGGACAGAGGAAGTCCTAAGAGTTGGCCAACTAGAGGAGCTGGCAGCTCTCAGCCTGAGGCGAAATTCTGAAGAGAAGCGCTTTGGTCCCTGAAAGAGAGCATCATTGTGCGGACTGAAAGAAGGACTTTGTGGCGTGCTTCCGTCTTCAACCTCCTCTCTTCTCTTTGGGAACTTCTCCATCTTAGAGCTCTGACAGAGATTAATAGCCTCTCCATGAAATTTCTCTTATATCCGTTTTCTGCCATGCAAGAATTACCCACACCTGACCCAAGCCTAGCCGCAGAGACTAGGTGAGCTCAGGTGTCAGGGAGGCAGACCGTGAGTGCTCTCTGTCCCTCCCCACTTCTCCAGAGCTCAGGAAGGAGCAGAGCTCCCGCCCACACTGGGGACTCTTTAAGGGAACTCCCCATGACCTGAACTTGCTAGCAGGTCACACCATGGATGTCAGTGATGCCCCAAGGGTGGCCTCTGTACAGCCCATTCAGAGGCTTGGGATTGAAGAACCTCCAAGTTACAAGCTACATCAACAAGCTTTCGAGCCTTTGTTCCTGTTGGTCTCCTTTCTTAGACTCCCCGACTCGTCCTTTGCTCTCTGAGGAATATCAGCTCACCCAGGTCCTGATTACTGACCCACACCAGCGTGCTGTTTTCCTTTGCGTGAAGCTTGATTATCTACAACTCTGGGCTTTGTTCTCAGTCGCAAAATCAAGGAAGAAAGGAAAACTCAAAACTGTGTCAACCATTAAAACAAAGGGAGTTTAATTTCCACATTGTTTGCTGATAATGCACTACATTGGTGGCAATAAAATAATACCCCAAACTGTATTACAAAAGAGGGTGCAAACACTCGCATCTGTGTCCTAAAATACACCTGGATTGTGTAGAACAGAACCAGTCCGCATAGCAGGGAGAGCGTTTGAAAAAATGCCCATCTGTCTTTCCTGGGAAGTGCGGCTGGGTGTGTCAGAATGCTCAGGGACTTGCACAATATTAATCATTCCTTCACTGCTTGACTTTCTTTAACAGGGCTCCTTTGTTTAGGTGTGTAAACAAGTGAACACACAGGTTCACTCAAGGTCAGACATGTTCCCACTAAAAACTGTTGTCCTACACAGTGGCCTCTTGAAGGCCAAGCACAGTTGATGCATTCGGAATCAGAAACAGTAATTTGGGGTAGGCAGATGTTTTGCTTATGGTTTTGGAAACAAAGGATGCTCAAGAGAAATTCACAAAAGGTAGATGCTATAAATGTAGCATGTGACTTCGTCGTGCTAAGAAAGAGGGGGCCATTTTCACATAGTCCCCCAATCAGGAGAAAGAGACTTAGCTGACCTTCTGGCTTCCCCCTCCTCTCTTAACACCTTCCCTCCTGAGTCTGAAAATAGGTGTTTGGACTTGTGGTTTTCTTTCATCACAACAGGAGGGCCTGGCTGAGGTAGCTCAGTGCTGGTAGTGGGTGCATGTTTTGGAGGTTGTTCACATCGAAGCAGACCAGAGAGCAGAGGGAGGTGTAAACATCAAAGAATGGCCCTAGTCCCACATACTAAGGGTCCTGTACCCTCGGAGACAACACCAACCAGTGGAGAATAACATTTAAAACAGGGCAGGGAACCCTGACAGCTCTTTGGACTGGAAAGGGAGGGGGAAAGGAGTGGGGGGAGGGGGAGAAGGGTGGGAGGAGGGGGAGAAGGGTGGGAGGAGGGGGAGGGAAATGGGAGGCTGGGAGGAGGTGGAAACTTGTTTTTTTTTCTCATTTTCTCAATAAAAAAAAGATTTAAAAAAAAATAAGTGTCTCTGGGAGATGTTTCTATTTCAAACCACCACACCCTCCCCTTTTTCAGTTTTACTAGTCTACCTTACAATCCCCACTCTTCTTCACTTTATATTTGTGTGTGTGTGTGTGTGTGTGTGTGTGTGCGTGCGCGCGCACATGCATATCTTTATGGACACACTTACGGGCAGCTACTCTGCAAGACAAGAAGAGAGTGTTGATCCCCTGGCTCTGGAGGGACGTGCTTGTGAGTTGCCCAGCACAGATGCTCTAGAACACACGTGTGCAATTCAGCCCATCGTGGTGAGATAGCACGGCAGAGGGGCTAAGTTCACATCACAGCAGGCCAGGAAGCAGAGCTGGGAATTCTGGTGCTTTCCTCCACCCCACTCCTTGTAACAGTGACATCTACACTGGGGGTGGCTCTCTCCCCTCCAGCCATTCTTCTCTGGAACCAAGGGCACACACAAAGGCATACCTTCTAGGTGATTCTAAACCCAGTCACGTCGACAGTAGGATTACCCTTTACAGTCTTCTTAGAAAAGAAATTAGAATGTTACTGATCGCATGTGGAAACAGTTTTCTGGTAGGGTTTAGTGGGATTCGAACAGATCCTAAGAGGCCATCACCTGCCACACAGCTGAAGGGACAGCCAAGACACTACTGACTGTGTCTAATGACTTCTTTGTTGCACGAATTCTATTTGGTCTTAATGATAAAATCCCAGAGACAGATATTAGGGGGTGAAAGCTGAAAGACCAGAAAGCAGAGTAGCCAGCAGCCGCTTCTTACCTCTACTGAGTCAGGCCAAATGGGGTATCCCGTCTCTACAAGTCCTCAGACTTGCCTATGAGTCCCCATCTTCTCCAGCCTTATATTCCTCTCTCCGCCCAGCCACGTCCCTTCCTGTCTCCATCTACCTAGTGCTGGCAGTACAGGTGTGTAACCCCCAAGTACTAGGATTAAAGGTGTGAGCCACCACCTCTTGGCTCTATTTCTCTTTTCTTTTGATTTATTTATTAAAGATTTCTGCCTCCTCCCCGCCACTGCCTCCCATTTCCTTCCCCCTCCCCCAATCAAGTCCCCCTCCCTCATCAGCCCGAAGAGCAATCAGGGTTCCCTGCCCTGTGGGAAGTCCAAGGACCTCCCACCTCCATCCAGGTCTAGTAAGGTGAGCATCCAAACTGCCTAGGCTCCCACAAAGCCAGTACGTGTAGTAGGATCAAAAACCCATTGCCATTGTTCTTGAGTTCTCAGTTTTTAACTGGATCAATCTCGTATAGCCCAGGGTGGCCTTCTCTGTGGAATTTACAGAGATCCATCCACTTCTGCCTCCAGAGTCCTGGGATTAAAGTGTGAGCCATCACTGCCTGACTCTATACTAACTAGTGGCTTAGCTCCACACTCTGATCCTCAGGCAAGCTTTATTTGTTACAGCACAAACAAAATATCACACTTTGTTTCTTCTGGGAGTCAGTCTAGCCATGACAACCACTCCACTGTTTTCTGCCCTTACAGAAACAGTCTCCAGCCAGCCAGACAGCATTTGTGATAAATTTGGACACACATTTACTTATAACCAAGTTGATTAAAAAGGCTTTTTGTATTTTTCTCTTCTCTCTATTTTGCACTTTCCAACTCTGGTGACAGAAGATTCAATGGGGAGAGTCAGTTAGGTTTGCAGCCTAAATGTTCCATCTCTGTAGCTCATCCTTCACCCAGAGACTCCTCCCCTAACTGCCCTGCCTTCATCGCTGACCTCTCTTAGTAGAGAGTTTTCCGTGGGCAGCCTTGTGCCCTTGTCCTAGTGAGTTTCCCCGACTTTACACGAGGCTTTGCTGAAGGTCTAGGAGCAGTGAGACAACTCAAGGAGGAAGATGTCTGTGTTTGACACGCCGTATGGGACAACAGCTCATGGATTAGTCTTCAGTAGGTAACCCTACAGATGGGAGTCCCCTACAGAACATGGATACGGTCATCTGTATTTGCCATCCATCAAGGTGCTCAGTGTATGTCCAAACTACTCAAATTACAACCCCAAAAAGAGGACATGGCTTGTCTTCTTCTCGGTCACCTATATTGTACAGAAATCTCCCATCGTGGACTCCTGGAAGACTTCAGTTCCACTTCAAATGCCAGTGGGGCATAAAACACTTCATGCAGGAAGGTCCATTCATTCATTCATTCATTCGTTCATTCATTCATGTTATTCATCAAACCCAGCATGCTTTACTTCCTTCCCGCTTCCTTCTTTTAGTGATAATTCTGAAACACTCTCCCCTTACTTCCACTTAACTGCACGGCTCTTATTCTCTTGGTCCTAGTCTCAATATCCCTTCCTCCAGAAAGCCTACAAGACTCCCTGGAGCACTTTGCTCTTCATGTGTTGTAATTCTTAGCCTTCTTCATCTTGGTGGCCTCTTTTATTGTTCGCCTCTGTCATCAGATTCACATATAAGCTCTGTGAGTAGACAAACCTTGTCTACTTCATTGGCTATTGTAGGTTCATGAATAAATGTGTCTTGAACAAATAGATTGTATCCCATAATATATTGTACATGGAGGGCTATTGGCAAATGTTAGTGAGATTAAGCAAAATGCTCAGATTGGATTGTATGTGTGGGGTTGCTGCACCATTAGCCACAAAGAGCTTTGAAAACCATGTTATATAATTTCCTCTCTTTTGTCCTAAAAGGAAAGTCTCCATATATTGATTTGCTTCCTTTATTCTAATTACATATCCCGATTCTGTAAGAGTATTTAGTTATATTAACTAAAGAATCTATTGAACTAACTGGACAGTGAGGCAGATAAGAAGACCCTATATTTGTTTCTTGCTATTCACTTCCTTGTTTATGAACTAAAATATTAGATAATCAGCCATTCTCAAAAATTCTTAGGTGCATCTGTGATTTTCAGTTGCGTGTAATGTCTCATTTCAGCTGTTATTGGTATCCGTGAGGGGGGAGGCACAACCTGATTGAAGTGTCATTTTGCAAATTATTGTTGACTGTAGAGTGACTATCAGGCCATCTGCACTCATCTCTGGCTTAATTAGAAAGGATTCCTGCCAGGCCAAAATAGATTGGGAGCAAGGTCTTCCTAACGGGGAAGACTGAATCTACAAATTCCCCTGCATGTCGGTCATGCTCTGATCCCCTTTACTCTTGATGCTGTGACTTCCAGGGGAACAATAGCATGTGGTGATTTTTTCCCCCTTCAGGGGGAAGTTGAATCAGACTGTGTATCACTTCCTTCCGAACGCTATTAATCTAGAGTGGAATGTGGGAAGGAAGATAGGTCATCTCTTGTAAACAAGTTTATTTCGGTTTCTGCATCTAGATTCTCTGTGTTGAGAAAGAAACACTCAAGAGATTTCATCCTCCTTTATGTTCTCTCCATAAGCTCCATCTCTACTACTAAGGGCCTAACTGTTTACTAATCAAGACGCTCTTCAGAGAGATGCACACCCCCTGAATTTCCTTTATGGAAAAGTCAAGCCATGCTCTTTGATTGGAGGACATAGAATGATAAGAAGTTGATCACAGAAATGGCCAAGGACAAACTCCAGGAGACCTTGTGTCAGAAGGCCATCCTTTCCATAAAAGCATTTGACAGTGTCGGTCCTGCAGTGTTGAAGAAACAACACAGATCGCTCAGAGTAAGATGTATACGTATAATTTATATAGATGAGCACTAGCCCGGATTCTAAGCAGGAAGTAGCTCTTATCACCAGAGGACTTCCACATCCCTCTCCCATGAGGTCAGAACAGGATGCTGATGGAGCTGCTGGCAGACCTCACGGTCAGTCAGAGAAACTTATGAAACGGAGGAAAGAAACAAACTTATCCTTATCCTTTTGGCCATCACACAAAGCAGCAGCAGCATTTGCAGAAGAGAGGGGGAAGCGCCCCCTGCACCAAGATGTTCAGGGGACAGTCATGGTGTGCAGCTTTTGTTTCATTTTTAACTTTTGAAAAATTGACAGAAGCTGGGCATGGTGGTATGTGCCTGCAATCCTAACAAATGCATAACTGTATACTGTTATCAGTTTTGAATTTATATTTGTGTATATGTGTGAGTTGTAATGAACGTATGTATTCTATGTGTATGCAAGAACTCACCGAGGCCAGAGAAGTCATGGACCTAGAACTGGTTACAGCTGGTTGTGAGTCTCCATGTGGGTGCTGGGAACTAACGTAGATCCTCTAAAAGAGCAGCCAATGCTCTGAACCACTGAGGTACTTCCCAGTATCAGTGGTGATCATGAGAGGAGAGAAATACTTGAATCTCAGTTTGGGGAACGAGAATGAATAGCAGCCCTCTTGGGAAGACAGTGTGTATTTAACTCCCAAAATAAAAGGGGAAAAGAGAATGGGAGAGTTATTATAATTTCACAAGAAGATGTAAACAGGGAAGAAATGAAGTATAGAATGTGGAAAACAAACCAAAACAAACAAAAAATAAGCAGAAAAATCAGGAATCTAAATCATAAATTAAGAAAGGTTCACGGACTTAGCACTTGGTTTCCAGGACAGCACTGTGAGGTGTGTTTTAAAGAGTAATCATGGGCTTTTGGCAGAGATCAGTGATTAAGGTGGACTGGATGGAAAATGATAAACCAGACAAATACTAATCAAAAGAGAACTAGCAGGAATATCTCAATACCATCCCCAGAGACTTACTGTGAAGGCATCGTTTCGAATGTCACCAACATGTCAGCTTTCTTTTTCCTACTGTGATATGTCAACAGAAAGTTCCCCTGAATCATATATTTCATATTTTTTAAAATTCCTAATTCCTAGGCTTATTTATTCATTCGTTTACTTATGCATACGTGTGTCTTTGCATGTGTGCATCCTTACATGGAGGTTTGAGATGGCGATGGATGTCTACCTCCATGCTTACCACCTTGTTTCCTGAGACAGAGTTCACTGACTGGGCTCGACCAGCTGGCCATGGGTCCCAGGGATCCTCCGTCACCATCTCCCCCGAGCTGAGACTGCAGATATGTCTGCTGCGCTCAATGTGTTATTTTTATGTGAGTGCTGGCAATTAAACCCAGGTCTCCATGCTTACGGAACAGGCACCGTACCATCTGAGCCATCTCCCTGGCTACGTGCTCTAACAGCCTTTGGCAGCTGGAGAAAATTCTAGCATCTCAGAAATGAGTTCATCGTCTTACTTGCCTTTAAAAGAATTTATTGAGCATCTATGCTAGGCAAGAATCTTTGGGGGTGGGGGGATATTGACCGCCTTTCTGACCATGGCACTTAAATCTGTCATGTTGGTTCCTTGCATCTCCCCCACCTGTCCCATTCCCTTATCCTGTTTCCAGTGAAAACATGGCTGATTTGTTTTTTACAGTGGATTTGTTCCTATCTTGCTGTTTGTAGAAATTTCACTTGGATTCCACAGATAGTCCCCTAAATTAAATCCTTATTTTGTGGGAGCTGGCATTCTCTCACGGTCCAGCTCTCTCATTGGGTGTCAATGGATTTTCAGGTGAAAACATAATTAACTTTTAATGAGCTTCCAGTGGCTTTGTGGTATTTTAAGTACCAACCGTGACTTAATTAAAGCTTTGCGTTTTTATACTTGGGTCACCCGAAAAGTCAGCTTCCTTTGCTGTAGGATGTCACATGAAATCGACCCCGTTCTTCTACTGTGGCTTGGACAAGAGCACCTTGCCCTGTTTTACTCAGAGATCAGAGAGTTTAGATTCTAGTTTCCGTCCATGGACACGTGTCCCTGTTACTTTGAATTTGGATGAGGCAAGTATCTCTGTAACCACCTTAGGGAGAGGGTGGAGGAGAGCTGCTCACCTGCTGGGGGAAACAGGGGCGGGGGGGGGGGCGGGGGGGGAGAGAGAGGGGGGAGGGAGAGGAAGAGAGTGGAAATGGAAGAGGGTGGGAGAAGGGGGAAGGGAAGAGGGAGAAGGAGGGAGGAGTGGAGGCTCTGATTGCCTGTCAGAGAAGACACCTGCAGATGGTGCATACCTTAAGATCAGAGCCTCAAGAGATCACAGGAGGGAAAACAAACCCAAAACAAGGAAGAATTCTTACCATGTCCAGTTCCAAAGTTAGCTGTAGAGGGAAGGAACCTGTGTACTCTCATAAAAGAATCAGAGGCAGAAGGCCATCTCGAATTATTTCCAAATACAGCACGCCTTCCAAAGGGTATAAACAGACTATTGATTTCTGCTGTGGAAAATGAAGTCTCTTTTCTCCCTTTTAATTTTTCAATTTGCTATTTTTAGAACAGTCTTATGTTTCATAAGAGTTCTGCTCCAATGTTGCAAGGTGGTGGGGAAGACCTGAGCCAAGCTGTGCCAAGTGAGTCACATGTTTTGATAGCAGGATCAGGCCAGACACTAGCCTGGTCCATACTCTGAGGAATCAATGCCTCAGAAGCAGAACTTTTCATGCTTTATGGATTCCTGTTGTCAGCTCCTCTTTATTGGGATTATCTGTGGGGCATCCCCACAAGGCCTCTCTTCATGGTTCACCTCTCTAGAGAGGATTTCCATGGTATATACTTTTTCTAAACATCTGGGAGTTAGTCCCAGAGTGATGAATTTTAGCATCTGGTTTTAATTTATAAGTAATTAATATTTTTGTGCTCTGTGAATGATTTTGAGGGTATTGTTCTATAATCTGAGAGTTTGGTCCATGAATGTGTTCCTTTGGGATTTATTGGTGGTTTTTAATAGGCAAGGCATGATTTACTTCCACGACTGTCTTATATACGTAGAAAAGAATTTGAATTGGTTTAAGCATATAGACATATCTATATACCCATTTTCACAGGTTTGCAGACTGAATTATTTGATATATCTACATTATTACTTACAATTCAATGATATTTAAAATATACATTTATTGTTCTAGTTTTTTTCTTCAGTTGTGATAAAAAACACTCGGACAAAAACCAGCTAAAGGGAGGAGAGGATTTATTTGGTTTAGAGTCCATCGTTAAGGAACATGAGGGCAAGAGTTCAAGCAGGAACTGGGCAGGAACGCTACTTGCTGACTCACAAGCCCAGGCTTAGCTATCTTTTCTTACACATTCCGTGACTGCCTGCGCAGGGACAGTACCACCCACAGTGGGCTAGACCCTCCAGCATTGGTAAACAGTCAAGATAATCCCCCCCTAGGCTAGACCCTCCACCATTAGTAAACATTCAAGATAATCCCCCCTAGACAGGCACCATCCACAGGCCAGACTGACCTGGGGATTCCCTCAGTTGAGATTTTCTTCTCAGGTGACTCTAGGCTGTGTCAATCAGCTAGGGCAAAACGTCCGGAGCCTCTTCTAGGATTTTAGTTTGCTTGTCTTGCCTTATGTAACTTTGCCATGTACCTTAGAGAGAGAAACTGTATCTCTACCATCACCCTTTGTAGATTTTATCTTTTCTTGTTTTCTCACATGCTTCAAGGCCTCAGATTCTTCTTTATTTGGTTTTGTGTTTTTGTATCTGATCTTCCCTTTCTTTGTTCTATTTTCCTTAAAATATTTTGCTGTATTACATTATTTTACCCTTTTTGACTGTTTCATATTAGTTGAACTTATTTTTGGACAACATATAGCTAGAATTTGTGAAATTTCAAGTTTCTAGTTTTTGATAAAAGAAAGAATCCTCCCTTCCTTTGTTATTAGTATATTTTGTTTTATTGTTGTTATTATTTATTATTGTTATGTTTACAGTCTGTTTTATTGTTCATTCTAACTTATTTTCTTCATTTGCTTTTTTAAAAATTTGCTTGTAAAAACAATCTAACATATCTCTAGAAATTAACGATATAATTTATTCAACCTGTCTCTCCACTGTCTTCATTTGTTTCTCACCTAATAGTGTTCTGGTTTTATAAGTCACAATACCACCCATAGGTGTGTCTGTGTGTATTTGCAAAGGAATTTCAATACTCCTCATATCAATAATTGTATTGATCTGTACTCTAGGCCACCAACCCAACCAAAGCAAGGGTTTCCTGTCAGATTTGTTCCATTTTTGAAGCCCACTGGCTTTTCGTGTTTTGCTTTTGTTTTGGGGTGTTTTGTTTGTTTTTGTTTTATTTTGTTGAGACATGGTCTCATGTATCCCAGGTTACCCCACACTAACTATGTAGCTGAGGTTGGCTTCAAACTCCTGATCTCCCTGCACTCTGGGATTGCAGATGTGATCCCTATTCCTACCTTTCATCAACTTTGAAACACTTAGACACACACACACACAAAGGGACTCAGACCATCTCCAGACCTAGCCTGGACTGATTAAAGACTTACTTATGACTGGACTCCTAATCTAGATACTCATTTGTAGTTACAAACCAATGCTCGCTGCCTGGGAACCCAGCTCTCGTTCCACTGAGAGACACTTGGTTTGGTTCTTCTGATAGGGAATTATTACCTCCAAGGGCATTTCATAGTATCAACACCATCCTTGAGACTTAATCATACATTTACAAGAACATTGCTTACTACTGCTTTATGTGTTCCTCCTCTTCTCTTATTCTGTGGTCTAGACTGCCCTTAAATTTTGTTTGTTTGGAATATCACCATTTTTATAAGAGTGTGTCATTCAGCGAGATGGGGTCTAGTGTGTTTAAGAGTTGCTTTCTTTGGTTCTCGCATTTAAATGATATGATTCCCGTTTTCTCAACCATTTGCAGACATTTCTGTTTTCTGGTTTCTAGATCTGTAAATACAAGAGAGGACCCAGCGTCAGTCCTGTTCTCTTCTTTGTTCAACAGCCTTTTTTTTTCCTGCGTAGGGAAAGCTTAGGAATATTTGTCTTTCTTCTTGGACTTAAGATAGCTCATGTGAATGAACCCAATTTCTTGTCATTGCCCCCAGAATCATTTCAAGATAATAATTGAAGTTCTTCAATATTAAAAGACAAGGTTTGTTTTTATGACAGATGGCATTGTTTGAAAAGGCTCAAGGTCACTCCTTTGACCTCAAGGTCAGTTATATGAAACCCTCATGAGATTGACACTCCTCCAGGAGGAGATATAGAACAGATTACATCAATTGTTTATTTTTGGGCTGTCACGACATCAGGGGCCAGCCATTCTGTCCTGAATCAGAACTGCGCAGGTGCCTAGCATTAGCCATCCTGGCCTATTGGATATCCATATCAGTGCTATGTTGTCTAAACTGTCCCTCATGACTGTCTGTTCCCTGAAGAAGGAGGTAAAGGAGGGATGGGAGAGCTAGCAGAACACTATATATAGACAAATAAAAAATTTCAATTAAAATATGAAGCTGTAAATATTCATAAGAGCTAAAAGATGTAGGAGTTCTCAGTGAGGACAGCTATGCAAATCTTCTAAAATGATTTTGGTATTGATTCCACAATGATGAATATACTAAAATCATTCAATTTCATGTGCAAAGGGGTGAATTACATGATTATATCTCAATAAAGTACTTTTTAAAAAATGTTGGTCCATGGTGGGAGAACAGCCAGGACTTTGACACAGTTTTAGGTTCAGGCAGACAAGCTCTAGCCTCGGATGTGCTGACTGGATGAACTTGGTCACGCTACGATATACCTCTTGGAACCTGTGTCTTGTTGTAAAATGGGAAGCTACCTCTTTCTTGGTATGAGGAAGAGTGACAGAGACGTTTCATAGGAAGTACAGAAGAGATCAGGATGTGGTTCCCTTCTGTCCTCTGGCCGCTTGGCTACTTTCCAGAGCCATAAACTCCCACCCACAAAATAATACTTAAAAAGTTAAAATACTTGCCTAAGCAAAAGGCCTTGTTGATGTTGTTTTGACTCTGTCCTGAAGCCTGGTGAGACCAACCTGTCTTCCCCACCCCCTCGTTAGAGCCTTTCCATCCCTGGGCTTGTGCTTGCATTCACCGCCTTTGTTCAAGCTGGAGTTTTAGCAACCGAGAGGAACACTCACCAGAGAGTCACCCTTTGTAGCAGTAATGACACAAATTACATCGTTCTCCAGAGCTGAGAACACCCGGTCATTAAGTTTAACCATGTGAGCTCCGCAAATCATTTCAAAAGCAAAACAGCTGTTTCTCTTTGGCTCCAGCTTTTAAGGATTTTCTCCAAGGCCTAAAGACGTACCATCAATGCTACCACCAAGACGCCCAGTGTCGCAAAGCAGAATGAGGCCTTCGGTTTCATTTTTAGACATCTGAGAAGCTTCTATATGCCAAGCAATATGGCGTTTATGAGGTGTCAGGCACTGGTCTAAGAATCTGATGACTAGGTTGTTTGGACATTGTAAAGTAGGTATTACTATGATTCCCGCTTTGCAATAAACACTGACGCGTGGAAAATGCAGCGACTTCTGAAGATTGCATAACTCCTAATGAGCAAGGCTGGGGCTGCACGTGGGCAGACTGCCTTGATGGTCCTCGTTCCCATAGGCCTCTCCAGACCTCCCTGTTACTCAATTTCTTTCACTCGTTCCTATTTCTTACTTTATTCCTAGTCATGTGTGTTCTGTTCCTTCCGTGTTCCTGCCCAGCCCTCCCCTTCATGACCACTCTGTGACAACCTCCTGCCACCACCAGGGGTGGCATCCACTAACCGGTCTCTGCTATTGGAACTATCCACAGTGCCCCTCACCATGGGGCAGAGTAGCCAGCGGGAAACCCAGCTTTGGTCAGAAACTCACAAAGAGACGCACAGCTCGGATGAAAAGTAGCGCAGCTGCATCTGGGGAAGGCTTGACAGGAGACCGTGTTTTGTGCACCCAGCCATGAGTGTCATTGGTGGCACATGGGCTTCCAAATATGTTCACTGTATGTGTAAGCATGGGCTTACATCATGACTACCACTGGCCCATGTAAGACCCTTGAATGAATTAGAGAGCAGACCCTCTATCCGGGCACATGGTGGTTGAGGTTGGGTACAGCAATCAATGAAGAGATAATCCTTCTACTGGGTCATGAGTAACTTCAGAGATGACCAATGAGGGCACTGGCGCAATCACTAGTTCCTCTGAGAGCAACAATTCCTCCAAGACATTTCCTGGGGACCTGGAAATCTGCACAAGTGCAAAGCGGGGGATGGGGATAGGGTGGGTGTGAAGAGCCACCACAGCGGGATCCCTGCCTCCTATGGCCACTATCAATAACATTATCAACAGAGCCTTAAAAATCAGTGGTATAGTTATGTCTGGTACATAGGAGGGCAGCAGTGACCACCTGTATCAATGGGCACTTATTTAAGAGAGTCATGACGCTTGACACGTGTTAGGCACCATCAAATATACATGCATAATACATACATACATACATGTATACACATACATATACATACACACATGGATACACACATACATATACATACATACACATACACACATACATAATACACACATATACATGCATACATGATACATACATATATAATACATACATGCACATATACGTACGTGTACATGCACACACATACATGCATATACATATGCATACATGCATATACACACATACATATACATGCATATACATACATACATGAGTGGAGAAAAGAGTAAGTGGGCAGGTGCATGCATGCCACCTTAGGGAAAGAGCAGGCATTACACAGGAAGCAGAACCAGACCCCAAGCAAAGAGAATAAATAGGACAGACGTGTGTATTTGTCACATTTGTACCTAAGCCCCCCAAAACAGCAGGCATTAAACCAAGTCACAAGCAAGATCTCTGTGGCCAGGAGCTAGGATCTGATCTATCAGCCCAGAGCATCTCAAGCTGGTCTACTTTGGTCTCTGATTCTGACTAAGGGCATCTGGGCTGGGACCTGAGCACCGCCTGCTCTGATGAGTTCTGGGGCGGCACTGCTAAGCTCATCCATGAGCCACCCACATGGAGTAGCAAGGCGTGAGGTGGCCACTGAAGGATCTGGGGAAGGAGGCGGGCATGTGATTGTCCCCTGGAAGAGCTTTGAGAAATGTCACGTGAGAACAGGAAAGCATAGCAGTCTCTAAAAACTGATTGGCAGGTTTGCCCAGGTTCACACATTGCCTGGCCCCACCCAAAGGCCCTCCAGTTCTTGCACCAGCTGCCTACCTGGTAAACATCATCTCTTCCAATACTAGAGAAGAAAGCCCTCTCTCAAACTTCATTCTTTCTGACCAAGTAGCCACTAAACTCACGTACATTCTCTGAGTAATTTTAAAATAAAATTAAATCATATTTAAATCACATTGTTAGGCAGAAATTGTTTGGGTTGTGTAAAATGTGTTCAGACATGCTTATTTCAGGGACAATGGCATTTTTCTCTTGAGTCATGAGCCCAGGAACACTTTTATTTGAACCCACTAAGCCGCTGCACACATCTCTGACTCATCTCTGACTGCGACATGGTAAGAAATCAGCTTCAGCCTGAGCGTTTGGTCACCCCACAGCTACGGACTCCTGAAATAGGCCCCATCGCTAATTTTAAATTCAAAATTACACTTTACTCTCTGCTGAGCTAGCCTTGGGTGTTTCTGGTTGGCGACACCACCTAAAGCTGTATTGTTTGGGACTGTTATTATCAAGAAGAGAATAACTGAGCAGGGAGGAGAGAAATAGCAGAGAGGGGGTGGAGTACAGGGAACTGGAGACCGGAGAGCGGAAGGGACCCGGAGAGGGGAGAGGAAAGTGGAGGGGAAGGGAGAGGCACAGACCAGCCCTGCCCACCCCACCCCCACAGCACGGAAGTAGACCCAAGAGTCTCTGCCTGTTGACTTCTGGACTCGGTGTACTCAGCACACCTGAGCCCAGTCTGGCTGAGTTATCAAGCCTCGTTATTTGCATTGGGAAGGTCACCTGCAGTGGGGGAGCGAAGAAAAGAGCCTGAGCAAAAAGACAAAGCGGAGGTGAAGAAAATGAAGTCAGGCACCCGGAGGATGGCCATGCTCCTTCCGGCCCCTTCAGGTAACAAGCGAGCTTCACTTGTATCCTAGAATAAGACCTGAAGTCAACTCCATCCTGTGCAGTTGTGGCATACGTCAGCCCATGAACCCCAAGGATGAAGGTCTCTGTTTAAAGGGATGGTTGCTCTAAAGAATAATTCCTAAGCAATACTTAAAGTTATAGCATAAGCAACCAAATGCAGGAAAATCACAAAACATTATATAAGCATGTGTATCTGTGTATCTATGGGTATAGACTTCATCTAAATCTATTTTATGACCTCCGTTTTCTGACAATATAGCACACAGCCCTGTGTATTTATTTTAATTCATATATAAGTCATTGAGTAGAACTACAAGGACATTTTCCTGCTAAAAGGCAGCACTTCTCTCAAAATTTAGAGGCCCCTGCCCGACACCTACGAAGCTTTTGACGTACTCTCCAAGGGAAGCCAGGAGTCTTGTGCCTTGTGCTCTGAACTCTGTGTGTTCATTAATTATTTGGTGGATTTCAGAGTCATGCTTCTTCTTGAGGGTGCAAGGTCACATGCAGAGGACTCTGGTAGTTTGGTCATAAACAAACTTCCAACCTGACTGCCGTCAGCCTCAAGGGCAGCCGGGAGGCAACGAGGAGACTGAAAACCAGGTACCCCACCTGTATGCCTCTTAGGAAAGCCCTGGAAGCAGCTCACAGCTTAACTGGGAGGCCTTTTGTTCGCTCTAAATGAGAGAATTTTAAAAAATGATGGAATCTCCAAATCATGGGAAATAGGTCGGAACGTAAAGCAGAGTGGGTCTGGTCAGCATTAGGGGTCTCTTAGGGAAGGTGCTTGATAAACCTGGCATTTCCACCACCATGGCAAACACTGGGTCGGGCAGCCCTGTGCCCTGTGGAATAAGGATGTACCAGACTTATTTACAGCTGGCTTTGTTTACAGTCTCCAAAGTATGTATTTCCATTCTGTCTATAGAGAGACTACTTTGGTAGAAGAGGAATTGGATGGGTATGGGTGTGGGTGTGTTCTAAACACAATGTATTTGTGTATGAAATTATCAAAAATAATAATAAAAGTAGGTGCTGGAGAGATGGTTCAGTGGTTAAGAGCACTTGCTGCTCTTCCTTGGCCCTTGAGGAAACTGAGGCTCAGAACCTTAGGTGGCAAATGGTGACTAGTCAGTTCACCCTCGACGGCTAGTGCCTGAGCTCTGGCTGCGAGAACAAACATGCCTCTATCTCATGGTTGGAATGGCAACTCCATGTCAAGGAGCTGCTGGCTTCAGCTTGTCCAGTGTGCAACCTGCTGTCGGGCTCAAGGCCAGAAACACGGAGAAGACACCAGGCACCTGCTGAGATAGCCAACCATTACTAAATACGTTCTTAGATATTTTTATAAGATTGTAAGTGTGTATTTGGATGGGGGCATGCACACCATATGTGTACGGGTGCCCACAGAGGACAGAAAGGAGCACTGGGTCCTTGGAGCTGACATTCAGGTGGTTGTAAGTTAGCTGGTGTGGATGCTCAATAACAAACTCGGGTCCCCTGAAAGAGCAGCAAGTGCTCTAAACCTCTGAACCTTCTCTCCAGCACTTAATATTATTATTGTTGTTGTGGCTGTTTGATAATTTCGTACATGAATACATTGTGTTTAGAACACATCTCCACACATACCCATCCAATTTCCTCCCTTCCAATATCAGAGAAATATATACCTTAGAAACTGTAACAAAGGCAGCTGTAAATAAACAGATTCTCGCTCCAATATAAATAATTCCAGGGGAAGTCCTGGGTACTAGCGTTTCTGTCCCCACAGAGCTATGCAGTGAAACCCGGACAGCCCATAAAATCCAAACGGCCATTGCTTTGGCGTGGTAGGAGTCTTGGGTACCGTCTTTGAGCACCACTTTCGACTTTATGAGAAGCGTCATTCGGGGCTTCCCTCTTCCAGTCTCTGCCCAAAAGTGGCACACGGATTTTCTATTTCTGTCACTGGGTCAGCACAGAGGAAAGAAAGAGCTTAGGAAAGGGAACCCATACCAAAGATGGCGGGTGTCTGTGGGCTGCCACCAACACGCCATCAGCAGAAAACTACGCAAAGCCAGGTGGATTTGATTTGGCTGTCTTCAGTTTTAAAGACGAGAGAAAAACAGCAAAGGGCTCCGGTGTGTTACATCACGGGAGCCCGCCAGCCCTCCTCCAACAGCAGTGTTTTTATTTTACAGATGCCAGCGCAGAGTTAGAGATGGCGCGTGATGAACACCTTCCTGGGAACCTGGGTTCTTTCTCCTGACTCCAAATCCCATGACCTTCAGGCGTGCTTGCAGAAGGAAGTTCGTACATTTTGAGCTGGCATGCCCCCTGCTCTTTCCAAAGCTATCTAAGATGTCTGGGCTGACAGGGTTCCAAGGTGGGGACACTTCCAGCCTTTAGCTGCTGGGCCTGGCCTGCATCTGTGAGCCAGCAGAGGTGCTGTGCCCCTTGGCCCCATGTCTCGGTCCTAAGGTTTGTAATAACAAAAAGGAAATGAGTTGACTGTGTTCGGGGGGTAGGACCTTTGAAGGGCAGCTTATGCTAAGGATGAGGTGCTGGGGTGCGTACTAATATGTCAGGTGCTCTTAAAAGAAAGGGGTCTGAAGACAGAGACAGTCAGAAGGTGGATGCCTTGATCTCAGACTTCAAGTCTCCAGGCCTGTGATAAAGCAAATCTGTCTGCCTAAATCATCTGTAGAAGTATTTCATTTGTATTTTAATCAATAAAGTTTCCCTAAGAGATTCCTGGAGGTAGGATCGCCATTTTTGCACTGAGGTCGAGGTAAAAGCCAGTGGCTGGCTGCTTTGCTTTTCTGACCTTTAGGCAAGCTTTATTTATTAAAATACAAATGAAATGCCACTACAGCCATCCAGTGTGGGATGCTTTGCTATGGTAGCCTGGCAAAATAACAGATTACACGTGTGTATACTAGGGTTCTCTGGAGAAACATCAAATAGGACATGTGTGTGTGTGTTATGCATGTACACACGTGATGTCTTTGTGTGCTGTATAAACACCACAGAGAAAGATGTATTTTAAGGAGTCAGTGGCTAGAGGCCTGGCCATCAGTCTGAAGGTAGCAAGTGGGGAATTCTGACGTCGGTGAACACTACAGCCTAACTTCTGGAAGCTGCGTGAGGCCAACATCTTCCTCCTCAGGACACCTCAGGCTTTTCTCTCAAGGTCCTCAGACGACCGATCGGAAAGGCCCCCCCATGTTGAGAATGGTAGCTTGCTTCACTCAGAGTTTACCTGCCTAAGCATGAATCAAATATAAATAACGCCTTACCTGCAAGACCTAGATGGATGCTTGGCCACGCAACAGTGCACAAGGTGACATATAAGATTAAATGTTACCTACGTGTGCGCGTGTGTGTGTGTGGGAGTGCGTGGGGGCCTCTCTGTTTGTCTGACTGAACTCTGATGGATCAACATAGGTGTTCCATTAAACTTTTAAATTAAAACTTTTTAATTTAATTTAATTTTTAATTTTATTTTATCTTTAAATTAAAATTTTAATTTAAATCAAGAAGTTTCTGGTTCTCACCTTTAGCATCAAGATAGCATCTAACTGCTGAGAGAAAATTCAGCACTGTGCCAGTTGCCTGGCAAAGGCTGGGCCCATCCGCTGGGTCATGAGTGGGAGCTGCCCTTAGGTCTGTACATCTGAAACAGGGTTCTCCGGTTTCGTTCGCTTCAAAGTGCCAAGGGGCTGCTAAAACAGGTCTGTGGGGCTGGAGAGATGGCTCGGTCAGTGACCAGGTGCTTCCAGGCAAGCGTGAGGACCTGAGTGTGAATCCCCAGGACCCAGACAAGAGCCAGGAGGAACTGTGCATATGTGCAGCTCTCGTGCTGGGCTGAGGAAGGGGTCATGAAGATTCCGAGGCGTCCAGAGCATGAACAGTAAATCCCTTCGAATGATTCCTCTTGTTGTGTTATCTCCTCCCAGTTTCCCATCTCTGAGTGGGGATCAGGGCTCCTTGCCATTGCTGGGCCACTCAACGTTTCTCCAGTGCACTGAGAGTTGGGTTTCGGCTGTAAGCCCCCTGTCCTCAGGGTAATGACACTGAAGAATCAAGACAATTAGAAGCTAAAACACCTTTGTGTGCACCACCAGGAATGCCCCCAAGGGTGTGCGCACACGCTTAAATTTTAGTGCGCTGTTGTTAGAAAGGAAAGAATTTTTAAAACATTGCCAGGCCACAACTGGACTGGTAAGTGGTCCAGAACAGGCTGAAGTGATAAAAAAAAATCTGTGAAAATGTCCAGATTGATGATACATCCTAAAAATAAGTTTCAGAAAATAGTGAAAGAAGCGGAGTGGGCCTGGCTCCCATACGCGCCATTTCATGTTTTATTTTTTGAGGGCTAAAATATTCAGTTTGAACATGATTTGAGCACGGCCATCTGGTACGGAGAGCAAGTGAAAAGCCCCCGATCTGGGACAATAGGAAGCTGTGTCTGAAGAGCTAGGGAGTAAAGCCTAACACGCTGAGAGCAAACAAACGGAGACGCAGCCCTGCGTGTGTGGAGCTGACACCGCTCCACGCGTGTCTTCACAGTGGTCTGTGTGCATACTCCCTGGCAGGTGCCGACTTAGCTTAGCAGTTCCTCACTTCTCGGCTCACGACTTGGAAGCAGATGAGCGTTGCAGCATTGCCAGCTTAAAGAGAAAATGGTTTCCTGTTATAAATTCTAGCCGTAGACAAGCAAGCTCCCTTTCTAACTCTGACTAGGAATGGAGGGCTCTCACACAGCGGTGTCTTAAGAGAGCTCTGCCAGCATTGGTTAGAACTGCAGCACGGAGCTTGCTTCTGTCACAGAAAACCAGGGTTCTTGGTGTATGCGGCGTATGCTGTAAAGGAGTTACAAGGCCAAGTCACTCTGGAGGACACTCGGGTATTTTTATGTTTCTCTGTGAGGAGGGGAGCTTTGCCCGCTACCATTGTCCAGGGGCTTGGGGAGGAGTTTGCCATCACACCTGTCAGTCAGGTCATTTTCAAGCATTAATTAGGTTGGGCAGGAAGGATGACCAAAGGCCTTGCTGGACCTTAGAGACGGGAGAATGAAAACACAGAACTCATATCTGCGACTAGTCTGAAGTTCTAGGGAAGGAATTTGCACAAACACACACACACACAAGCAAGTCTATTCTGGAATTCAGAGATGATCCCTAAAATAGATTGCATCATATTTATAATCGATGCCACTAATATAAATGAGTATAAATAATGTAAATATAAACACTCAAGTTTGGAGATTGAGTAAATATCTATTCATTTTAAGGGGTAATATAATATTTGAATTTATGCATGTAGTGCATAAAAATCAGGCTAGGCACCTGCTATGAGCACTGCCTCAAATATGTGTCATTTCCTTTTCATGAGAATATTGACAATATCTGCTATTTTGAAACATACACTTGTTGCCGACTACAGCTAACGTACTGGGCTGCAGACCGGTGGAAGCTATTCTCTCCTCCAACCGTATCCCTGCCTGCATCCATCAGTGGGATCTCCCCCACCTCCCCTTCTCCACCTGCCCAGAAACTTCAATGAGCCTTTCTTGTTATTCTCATCTTGAGGACATCTTCCTCTGCCTGCTGTGTGTCAGGGCATCAGAATTTCCTACACTGGTGTAACAGACCAGTGAAGTTCTAGGCTTGAATATTATCTTCTACCCTCCTGCTGGAGGAGTCGGGAACTTCTTCACACAAAACCAAACAAGAAGCTCTGACTTTTAGCCTGGCTTTTGATGGCCTCCGACTCACCTTAACTACTTTGCATCTCTAAGATTCTGTGTTGCCTGAGTAATTAGCAGTTTGCCCATAGCCTCAGCTGCCTTAGATTACCCTCACACAAGAGCATCCCTTTCCACTGACTGACGTATCTCTCAGTTTGCCAATGGCAACAGCTTTCCCAGTAAGGTATCCGGGTAGGACAGAGTGGGAAGACCTCCAGTCCTTGTCATTGCATATTTGAGACAGTGCTGACCTCATAGTTGGAAGCACTATCAATATCTGGCCTTTGTTTCACACTGGAAAAGGAACTCGTACTTTCTCTTTTAAATTCATTTTTTTCTGGCTTCCAGGGTTTGTAAAATGAATTGGAGACATCTTGAAATAACTTATAAATACCATGTTGCCTCAAATGACAAAAAACTCATGTTTCAAAGTTATGAAATTGGTCTTGGGGTGTCCTGTGTATTATGGATTGCCACACTGGTGCTCCTGAAGACACTTGCAAATGTGGGCAAAAAGGCATTTACCCTTTGAAATGAAAGACATTCATCAATCTTCTGACCTTACACGACTTGAGAGGAAAACCTAACGCTCCTGAATCATACCAGTGATGTTTGGCAAAGCAGCTCATTATTGAAGCCAAGCTGTCTGTAAAATGAAGGCCTATGCCTTACTGTAGGACAGGACTGCCTAGCACAGGTGGGATCAACTTGGGTTTCTACTCCACTTGTCTATCAAAGGCACAGAAGAGCAGCTGTGGGTACCAGGGGACCCTGAGCGTTTGGCCAGTGAGAGAGCCCTCCAGAGGAGGTGATTTTGAGGGTGATTTTTTTGTTACTTGATATTTCTGCAACTTTAGCGGGGAGTTCAGTTGAAACAGGCAGAATATTGAAGGGGATTGATGAGAAATTAACCACTGATTGGAAATGGCCAGTGACCAGGGACTCCATGCACTGGTTAAGGCCTGGCGCTTTCTCTGAATGATATATTTGCTCCTGTAAAACAAAAATTCTAATTAGAATTTCCCATCATTTTCAGTCTTGAGCATCTTAAATATTCACGTTCTGCCATGGAACAGTCAACACTCTCGTGGCTTCCGTTGGTGAATGCAGACAATACAAGAAATCAATAATCTCACAGGGTTCCTGTTAATTGGGATGAACTCAGGCAGCCGATATAATGCATTATTTGTTTGACTTGAAAGTGTATTTTTCTCTACTCATATCCTAGGGTCAAAATGATGACCTGAGCCCGCTGTGTCAACATGAAGAACGTATTGCAAAAGCACCGTTCAGTTCCCTATCGGTCTCTCTGTACAGAGACTAATTATCACGGTTAGGACATTTCAACGTGGGAGAGTCCATGTGGCTTGACTGCCTAGGAAGTGTGAAAATGCAGCATCAAGTCACCGTCAGTATGAGAACGGTTATAACGCCATCACGTGCAGCCTCAGAGTCTTTCTAGGAAAGATGTCATATTGGAGAAAAGATGTTCTTAGCAACTAAAATGTCACTGTGTGATAAATTATCACATTATATATAAAGTAACACATATCTTGCTCACACATTCTGACACAACTTTCACAATTACCCTGAGTGTTTTAATGTACAGACATCATGAGTAACGGGAACGATACACGGATGGAAAGTATTTGCTTTTAGCATTTTCTCTGATGTCCCTAATTATTTCCCTTTTGGTAAGCCAGGTCACAACAACGGATAAATCCCAAACACCAGGTGATTTCATAGCCATGTTTTACAAACTCTAAATTTGCTTCCATAATTAAATGTCAGATTGCAAGCAAAAAAGAGATGAAAGGAAGACAGGAAAGGAAACCAAGAAGAGAAGGTGGGGTTGAAAGGGAGATCTGTGCAATGAGCTTGCTGAGAGGACTGTGTGGGAGAAAGGAGCAAGGCTTAGAAACAACGGCGGAGCAGAGAGTCTGTGCTGGAAATACCAGGCAAACTGAACTCTTCATTTCTGATGTGGTGGCTTGAAACTTCCCCCAGGGCTCGTGTGTTTGTCTCTAGGGCAGGCTTTGAGAATCTCTAGACTCATTCCTTGGCCTGCTCTCTCCCCTTCCCTCCCTCTCTCTCCGCACCCCCTCTCCCCCTCTCTCCTGCATGCGCTCCCTGTGTATGGATGACAGCTGTGATGAGCCAGCTCCTTGTTGTTCCTGCTGCCAGCCATACCTTTCCCACCACGATGGACTCCATCCCTCTGGGACCAGAAGTCAAAACAACTCTTTCATCTTTATGTTGTGTTAGGCCTTGAAATTTAACACAGCAAAAGAACGTAATGCACGGTGCAGCCTGTGACACACACTACGGCCCTTTGCAGCAGACTTTCAGAATGTCCATGGCTAATCGGCTGTCCAGAGGCTCTCCACTCTTCCCCCTGCTTCAGGTAACTGTGTGAAGGACAGCCATGTTCCCTAGAGAGAAATACGTCTCTAAATTTTTGGTAGCACTTTTGTTGGTAGTTCAAGAAACGTTTCTCTACTTCCGTTTTTCTCAAACTGTGAAGGTCATTTGGGGTCAAATGACCTTCTCACAGGGGTTGCATATCAGATATTTACACTACGGTTCATAACAGTGGGGAAAGGACAGTTATGAAGTAGCAACAACCGCAACATGAGGGACTGGATTAAAGGGTCGCAGCATTAGGAAGGCTGAGAGCCACTGCTCTAGATCAACTCATTCAGTTTGCAGATGATAAGGAAAAAAGCAGAGAGATGAAGCAAACATTGGTTACAACACCAAGAACACAGGCTTTGGAGTCCAATGCCCTGGGGATTGATGCTGTCCCCATCTCTACCAGCAATGGTCTGGATTGGGCAATTTCTCTGTCTATTGGAATTGTATAAAATCCTATTTGACACATTGGAGCACTGGACAGAAATCTCGAGGTCCAAATCAGGAGCAGAAGGAGAGAGAGCACGAGCAAGGAACTCAGGACCGCGAGGGGTACACCCACACACTGAGACAATGGGGATGTTCTATCGGGAACTCACCAAGGCCAGCTGGCCTGGGTCTGAAAAAGCATGGGATAAAACCGGACTCGCTGAACATAGCGGACAATGAGGACTACTGAGAACTCAAGAACAATGGCAATGGGTTTTTGATCCTACTGCACGTACTGGCTTTGTGGGAGCCTAGGCAGTTTGGATGCTCACCTTACTAGACCTGGATGGAGGTGGGTGGTCCTTGGACTTCCCACAGGGCAGAGAACCCTGATTGCTCTTTGGGCTGATGAGGGAGGGGGAATTGATTGGGGGAGGGGGAGGGAAATGGGAGGCAGTGGCGGGGAAGAGACAGAAATCTTTAATAAATAAATAATAAAAAATTGTAACATTTAAGGCAGTGGTTCTCATCCTTCCTAATGCTGTGACCCTTTAATACAGTTCCTCATGTTGTGGTGACCCCCAAGCATAAAATTATTTTTGTTACTATTTCATAATTGTAATTTTGCTACTGTTCTGAATCATAATGCAAATATCTGTGTTTTCAGAAGGTCTCAGGTGACCCCTATGGAAAGGTCCTTCGACCTTTGAAGGGTCGTGACCTACAGTTTGAAAACCACAGATTTAAGGGATGACTGGTTAGGTTACTTGAGCAATCAAATTTAAAAATTATTCAAAATAAAATACAGATGGAAACCATCCATATACTTTAAAAAAAAATCCTATTTGATAGGTTGGCCTGTGGTCTCTTAAGACATTAATGAGGCATGCTATGTAACACTCCCAAAACATGACCAGATGTGGTCGTGGCTCGCGACTGTGACCACCACCTTTGCCCCTGAACCTCACTGCCTCGCTACTCTCCACTGCGCTTCCTGCTTTCTGGTGTAACTGAGAAATGGTGAAAGTGAATGAGTGATCAACTTGTCAAAGGAAGAATTGCTGGATTCCTGACGGAGATCTTTACTGACAATGGTTACTGGTCTATTTATGTACTACTCAGTACTTGACAGAGACACAAGAGGGAACCAGGGAAGGAGAGTTTCCCAAGCCACCACTAAATAAATTCAATATGGAAGCAAAGGCGTATGCCTCTGAAAGAATCACAAAGAAATAAGAAATACCATGTCAGCAACTTTACTGAAATATGTTTATCTCTGGGTGAGGCACATAATGAATGATCAGACGTGATAAATGATCATCACAAAGCAAGTGGCTTAACACGGCAGAAATTTATTCTTCTTAACTGTGAATGAAGGTTAGGGTGTCAGGGATACCGTGCTCCCTCCTGGGGTTCTAGAACAGAATCTTTGTCTTCTCGTGGCTGGCATGGTGACCATCAACACTCTCTTTTTTTTAATATTTATTTATTTATTATGTATACAATGTTCTGTCTGTGTGTATGCCTGCAGGCCAGAAGAGGGCACCAGATCTCATTACAGATGGTTGTGAGCCACCATGTGGTTGCTGGGAATTGAACTCAGGACCTCTGGAAGAGCAGGCAATGCTCTTAACCACTGAGCCATCTCTCCAGCCCGCAACCATCAACACTCTTATATCCCTTGGCTTGCAGCAGCATCTCTGCCAGTTTCTGCTTCCATCTTTGGTTACCCTGCTGTGGTACATGTCTGTCTCCTGACCTTCGACTTCCTGGTACAAACACAGTCGCTGAGGCTGGGCGATTGTTCAATCACTAAAGTGTTTACCAGAGTCCATGTTTAAAAGAAAACCTCTGGCCATGGTGGTGTGTGCATGTAAATCTCTGGCCGTGGTGGTGTGTGCGTGTAAATCTCTGGCCGTGGTGGTATGTGCGTGTAAACCTCTGGCCATGGTGGTGTGTGCGTGTAAACCTCTGGCCATGGTGGTGTGTGCGTGTAAACCTCTGGCCATGGTGGTGTGTGTGTGTAAACCTCTGGCTGTGGTGGTGTGTGCGTGTAAATCTCTGGCCGTGGTGGTGTGTGCGTGTAAACCTCTGGCTGTGGTGGTGTGTGTGTGTAAACCTCTGGCTGTGGTGGTGTGTGCGTGTAAACCTCTGGCTGTGGTGGTGTGTGCGTGTAAACCTCTGGCTGTGGTGGTGTGTGCGTGTAAACCTCTGGCCATGGTGGTGTGTGTGTGTGTAAACCTCTGGCTGTGGTGGTGTGTGTGTGTAAACCTCTGGCCATGGTGGTGTGTGCGTGTAAACCTCTGGCTGTGGTGGTGTGTGCGTGTAAATCTCTGGCCATGGTGGTGTGTGCGTGTAAACCTCTGGCTGTGGTGGTGTGTGCGTGTAAATCTCTGGCCATGGTGGTGTGTGCGTGTAAACCTCTGGCTGTGGTGGTGTGTGCGTGTAAACCTCTGGCCATGGTGGTGTGTGTGTGTAAACCTCTGGCCATGGTGGTGTGTGTGTGTAAACCTCTGGCTATGGTGGTGTGTGTGTGTAAACCTCTGGCTGTGGTGGTGTGTGCGTGTAAATCTCTGGCTGTGGTGGTGTGTGCGTGTAAACCTCTGGCTGTGGTGGTGTGTGTGTGTAAACCTCT
The DNA here is from genome assembly GCF_037038515.1 of Microtus pennsylvanicus. Taxonomy (NCBI): domain Eukaryota; kingdom Metazoa; phylum Chordata; class Mammalia; order Rodentia; family Cricetidae; genus Microtus; species Microtus pennsylvanicus. The sequence goes on from NC_134593.1 coordinate 69,724,772, forward strand.
GGCTGTGGTGGTGTGTGCGTGTAAACCTCTGGCCATGGTGGTGTGTGCGTGTAAACCTCTGGCCATGGTGGTGTGTGCGTGTAAACCTCTGGCCGTGGTGGTGTGTGCGTGTAAACCTCTGGCTGTGGTGGTGTGTGTGTGTAAACCTCTGGCTGTGGTGGTGTGTGCGTGTAAACCTCTGGCCATGGTGGTGTGTGTGTGTAAACCTCTGGCTGTGGTGGTGTGTGTGTGTAAACCTCTGGCCATGGTGGTGTGTGCGTGTAAACCTCTGGCCATGGTGGTGTGTGTGTGTAAACCTCTGGCCATGGTGGTGTGTGCGTGTAAACCTCTGGCCATGGTGGTGTGTGTGTGTAAACCTCTGGCTGTGGTGGTGTGTGTGTAAACCTCTGGCTGTGGTGGTGTGTGTGTGTAAACCTCTGGCTATGGTGGTGTGTGTGTGTAAACCTCTGGCTGTGGTGGTGTGTGTGTGTAAACCTCTGGCCATGGTGGTGTGTGTGTGTAAACCTCTGGCTGTGGTGGTGTGTGTGTGTAAACCTCTGGCCATGGTGGTGTGTGTGTGTAAACCTCTGGCTGTGGTGGTGTGTGTGTGTAAACCTCTGGCTATGGTGGTGTGTGTGTGTAAACCTCTGGCTGTGGTGGTGTGTGTGTAAACCTCTGGCTGTGGTGGTGTGTGCGTGTAAACCTCTGGCTGTGGTGGTGTGTGCGTGTAAACCTCTGGCTGTGGTGGTGTGTGCGTGTAAACCTCTGGCTGTGGTGGTGTGTGCGTGTAAACCTCTGGCTTGGTGGTGTGTGCGTGTAAACCTCTGGCTGTGGTGGTGTGTGCGTGTAAACCTCTGGCTGTGGTGGTGTGTGTGTGTAAACCTCTGGCTGTGGTGGTGTGTGCGTGTAAACCTCTGGCTGTGGTGGTGTGTGCGTGTAAACCTCTGGCTGTGGTGGTGTGTGCGTGTAAACCTCTGGCTGTGGTGGTGTGTGTGTGTAAACCTCTGGCTGTGGTGGTGTGTGTGTGTAAACCTCTGGCTGTGGTGGTGTGTGCGTGTAAACCTCTGGCTGTGGTGGTGTGTGCGTGTAAACCTCTGGCTGTGGTGGTGTGTGTGTGTAAACCTCTGGCTATGTGATGTGGGAGTGTCATATATCAATCTGTTGATTTCATTAGCTAAGCAATAAAGAAACTGCTAGGCCCATTGGATAGGCCCACCCTTAGGTGGGTGGAGTAAACAGAACAGAATGCCGAGAGGAAGAGGAAGTGAGGTCAGACTCGACAGCTCTCCTCTCCGGAGCAGACGCAGGAGAGACGCCATGCTACCTGCTCTTGGGAAGATGCACGCTATGAAGCTCCGACCCAGGATGGACTTAGGCTAGAATCTTCCCGGTAAGCGCACCTAGGGGCGCTACACAGATGATTAGAAATGGGCTAAATTAATATGTGAGAATTAGCCAGTAAGGGCTAGAGCTAAGGGCCAAAGCAGTGTTTAAATGAATACAGTGTCTGTGTAATCATTTCGGGGCATAAGCTAGCCGGGCAGGGCAGGCGGCTGGGGTGTTTGGGGACGCAGCCCCGCCGCCACCCCTATTACTACAGCTATGGTGGTGTGTGTGTGTAAACCTCTGGCTGTGGTGGTGTGTGTGTGTAAACCTCTGGCTGTGGTGGTGTGTGCGTGTAAACCTCTGGCTGTGGTGGTGTGTGTGTGTAAACCTCTGGCTGTGGTGGTGTGTGCGTGTAAACCTCTGGCTGTGGTAGTGTGTGTGTAAACCTCTGGCTGTGGTGGTGTGTGCGTGTAAACCTCTGGCTGTGGTGGTGTGTGTGTGTAAACCTCTGGCCATGGTGGTGTGTGTGTGTAAACCTCTGGCTGTGGTGGTGTGTGCGTGTAAACCTCTGGCCATGGTGGTGTGTGTGTGTAAACCTCTGGCTGTGGTGGTGTGTGCGTGTAAACCTCTGGCCATGGTGGTGTGTGCGTGTAAACCTCTGGCTGTGGTGGTGTGTGCGTGTAAACCTCTGGCTGTGGTGGTGTGTGCGTGTAAACCTCTGGCTGTGGTGGTGTGTGCGTGTAAACCTCTGGCTGTGGTGGTGTGTGCGTGTAAACCTCTGGCTGTGGTGGTGTGTGCGTGTAAACCTCTGGCTGTGGTGGTGTGTGCGTGTAAACCTCTGGCTGTGGTGGTGTGTGCGTGTAAACCTCTGGCTGTGGTGGTGTGTGCGTGTAAACCTCTGGCTGTGGTGGTGTGTGCGTGTAAACCTCTGGCTGTGGTGGTGTGTGCGTGTAAACCTCTGGCTGTGGTGGTGTGTGCGTGTAAACCTCTGGCTGTGGTGGTGTGTGCGTGTAAACCTCTGGCTGTGGTGGTGTGTGCGTGTAAACCTCTGGCTGTGGTGGTGTGTGCGTGTAAACCTCTGGCTGTGGTGGTGTGTGTGTGTAAACCTCTGGCCATGGTGGTGTGTGCGTGTAAACCTCTGGCCATGGTGGTGTGTGTGTGTAAACCTCTGGCCATGGTGGTGTGTGCGTGTAAACCTCTGGCCATGGTGGTGTGTGTGTGTAAACCTCTGGCTGTGGTGGTGTGTGTGTAAACCTCTGGCTGTGGTGGTGTGTGTGTGTAAACCTCTGGCTATGGTGGTGTGTGTGTGTAAACCTCTGGCTGTGGTGGTGTGTGTGTGTAAACCTCTGGCCATGGTGGTGTGTGTGTGTAAACCTCTGGCTGTGGTGGTGTGTGTGTGTAAACCTCTGGCCATGGTGGTGTGTGTGTGTAAACCTCTGGCTGTGGTGGTGTGTGTGTGTAAACCTCTGGCTATGGTGGTGTGTGTGTGTAAACCTCTGGCTGTGGTGGTGTGTGTGTAAACCTCTGGCTGTGGTGGTGTGTGCGTGTAAACCTCTGGCTGTGGTGGTGTGTGCGTGTAAACCTCTGGCTGTGGTGGTGTGTGCGTGTAAACCTCTGGCTGTGGTGGTGTGTGCGTGTAAACCTCTGGCTTGGTGGTGTGTGCGTGTAAACCTCTGGCTGTGGTGGTGTGTGCGTGTAAACCTCTGGCTGTGGTGGTGTGTGTGTGTAAACCTCTGGCTGTGGTGGTGTGTGCGTGTAAACCTCTGGCTGTGGTGGTGTGTGCGTGTAAACCTCTGGCTGTGGTGGTGTGTGCGTGTAAACCTCTGGCTGTGGTGGTGTGTGTGTGTAAACCTCTGGCTGTGGTGGTGTGTGTGTGTAAACCTCTGGCTGTGGTGGTGTGTGCGTGTAAACCTCTGGCTGTGGTGGTGTGTGCGTGTAAACCTCTGGCTGTGGTGGTGTGTGTGTGTAAACCTCTGGCTATGTGATGTGGGAGTGTCATATATCAATCTGTTGATTTCATTAGCTAAGCAATAAAGAAACTGCTAGGCCCATTGGATAGGCCCACCCTTAGGTGGGTGGAGTAAACAGAACAGAATGCCGAGAGGAAGAGGAAGTGAGGTCAGACTCGACAGCTCTCCTCTCCGGAGCAGACGCAGGAGAGACGCCATGCTACCTGCTCTTGGGAAGATGCACGCTATGAAGCTCCGACCCAGGATGGACTTAGGCTAGAATCTTCCCGGTAAGCGCACCTAGGGGCGCTACACAGATGATTAGAAATGGGCTAAATTAATATGTGAGAATTAGCCAGTAAGGGCTAGAGCTAAGGGCCAAAGCAGTGTTTAAATGAATACAGTGTCTGTGTAATCATTTCGGGGCATAAGCTAGCCGGGCAGGGCAGGCGGCTGGGGTGTTTGGGGACGCAGCCCCGCCGCCACCCCTATTACTACAGCTATGGTGGTGTGTGTGTGTAAACCTCTGGCTGTGGTGGTGTGTGTGTGTAAACCTCTGGCTGTGGTGGTGTGTGCGTGTAAACCTCTGGCTGTGGTGGTGTGTGTGTGTAAACCTCTGGCTGTGGTGGTGTGTGCGTGTAAACCTCTGGCTGTGGTAGTGTGTGTGTAAACCTCTGGCTGTGGTGGTGTGTGCGTGTAAACCTCTGGCTGTGGTGGTGTGTGTGTGTAAACCTCTGGCCATGGTGGTGTGTGTGTGTAAACCTCTGGCTGTGGTGGTGTGTGCGTGTAAACCTCTGGCCATGGTGGTGTGTGTGTGTAAACCTCTGGCTGTGGTGGTGTGTGCGTGTAAACCTCTGGCCATGGTGGTGTGTGTGTGTAAACCTCTGGCTGTGGTGGTGTGTGCGTGTAAACCTCTGGCTGTGGTGGTGTGTGCGTGTAAACCTCTGGCTGTGGTGGTGTGTGCGTGTAAACCTCTGGCTGTGGTGGTGTGTGCGTGTAAACCTCTGGCTGTGGTGGTGTGTGCGTGTAAACCTCTGGCTGTGGTGGTGTGTGCGTGTAAACCTCTGGCTGTGGTGGTGTGTGCGTGTAAACCTCTGGCTGTGGTGGTGTGTGCGTGTAAACCTCTGGCTGTGGTGGTGTGTGCGTGTAAACCTCTGGCTGTGGTGGTGTGTGCGTGTAAACCTCTGGCTGTGGTGGTGTGTGCGTGTAAACCTCTGGCTGTGGTGGTGTGTGCGTGTAAACCTCTGGCTGTGGTGGTGTGTGCGTGTAAACCTCTGGCTGTGGTGGTGTGTGCGTGTAAACCTCTGGCTGTGGTGGTGTGTGCGTGTAAACCTCTGGCTGTGGTGGTGTGTGCGTGTAAACCTCTGGCTGTGGTGGTGTGTGCGTGTAAACCTCTGGCTGTGGTGGTGTGTGCGTGTAAACCTCTGGCTGTGGTGGTGTGTGCGTGTAAACCTCTGGCTGTGGTGGTGTGTGAGTGTAAACCTCTGGCTGTGGTGGTGTGTGCGTGTAAACCTCTGGCTGTGGTGGTGTGTGCGTGTAAACCTCTGGCTGTGGTGGTGTGTGCGTGTAAACCTCTGGCTGTGGTGGTGTGTGTGTGTAAACCTCTGGCTATGTGATGTGGGAGTGTCATATATCAATCTGTTGATTTCATTAGCTAAGCAATAAAGAAACTGCTAGGCCCATTGGATAGGCCCACCCTTAGGTGGGTGGAGTAAACAGAACAGAATGCCGAGAGGAAGAGGAAGTGAGGTCAGACTCGACAGCTCTCCTCTCCGGAGCAGACGCAGGAGAGACGCCATGCTACCTGCTCTTGGGAAGATGCACGCTATGAAGCTCCGACCCAGGATGGACTTAGGCTAGAATCTTCCCGGTAAGCGCACCTAGGGGCGCTACACAGATGATTAGAAATGGGCTAAATTAATATGTGAGAATTAGCCAGTAAGGGCTAGAGCTAAGGGCCAAAGCAGTGTTTAAATGAATACAGTGTCTGTGTAATCATTTCGGGGCATAAGCTAGCCGAGCCAGGCGGCCTGGTGGCGGGGACACAGCCCCGCCGCCCCATATTACTACAAATGACGCCCAGACGTGTGGCTAACTGAGTCCACAAAAAACTTGAGAAGGCTTAAAAATAATGGAGAGAGAGTTTAACACAGATTTTTGCTGTATGTTGGTGGCGTGCTGTAGAGAGATTTCCTGATTCGGCAACAGCAGCAGAAAAAACGCTGTTTCATTTCAAAGCGTGGCTTCCTGGGGCTGTGCCGCCAGTGCAAACTCTGGCTTTATGTTTGTGTTCCCGCTTGGGATCGGAAGGAGAGTGCTCTGAGACCTTGACAATGACTCAGAGCTCCCCGCCTGCTCCTGGGCAGAAGGCAGAATCAGGCTTAGGCAGGCAGAAGAGCATGGCGGATTCCTGCCGCCATACAGGGACGTGTTTTCAGACTGCGTAGTGCTCTGCGTGTCAGATTTGGATGTTACTTGGATGAAAAGAATTTCTGTGCTGCATGCTCAGTCTCAGAATTAAAGTGCTGAGTGCCGCTCCTACCTGGTAGCCCCAGAGCTAGCACAAAATGGTTCGTCCTCCATTTTGAAATTTTCCTGACTCAACTTCAGCTGCAAATCCCTGCAGCTCATTAAGAGGTCCTGCCACGAAACACTTAAACGGTGTTCACGAAAAGCTGAATGCATGCTTTTCGGTTTTCAGCCGTAGCAGGAAAAAGCTGCGCCATTTAAAAATGCCGGCTTTCTGGGCCATCCTGCCAGGGCAAACTTCTGACTGTTGGAGGCAGGAGGGCCGGCTACTGAGAGAGGACTTGAGTGTTGTCTGTTGTAGCTTGCTGGCTGGCAGGGACCTTGAAATGCCAGTTGTGGCTATAAACATGGCTACAGCCAATACCTCAGCCATGAGGCTGGAAAGCTAAGGATCCAGCCGGCAAAGCCATGCCTTTAGTCCTACTGATATTGCTTGGTACATTAAAGACTCATGTGGTCAGAAAAACAGAGATACAGTAAAGAGAACGTCAAAGACAAAGAAAAATTTTAAATGGTTTACAGTGTGTTGAAAATATATGCAGACTAAAAGTTAAAATTCTTAAAGTAAACCTCTGTGACTTCAAGGTGTGGTAGCACACGCCTTTAATCCCAGTGCCTAGAAGGCAGAGACAAACAGATCTCTGTGAGTTCAAGGTGTAGTAGTGTACGCCTTTAATCCCAATGCCTGGAAGGCAGAGACAGGCGGATCTCTGAGAGTTCAAAGACAGCCTGGTCTAAAGGGTTATTCCAGGTCAAAGATATGCGCTCAAAAAGCAAAAAGTTAACCTAGGAATGTCACAGCTTAGATTCTTAAGCGCCTAGTGATTTAAAGGCGCAAATCAAAAGTGCTCCTGGATAGTAAAAGATTGCAGATTCACAATAGGACAGATTCAGACTACTAAATGAGTCACACTGTTGGATGAATGTACGTAGGCTTGGGAGAGAGAAGAAAAAGAATATAGAGAATAAAGTTAATGGTTTAAAAAGAAAAAAGTAAAAGTAAAGTCTTTAAAGAGACAGAGTACAGATAGTTATAGATATAAATAAAAATAAGCCGCGTAAAGATGGAAAATTCACAGAGAGTCTGGATTATGTACATTGTGTTTTCTTTAAAATTTTTGACTGTGAAGGAGCTAAGTACAGAGAGACATTTCATTATATGGGCTGCCAAGTGGAACCAGAATGGATATAAAAGTATTACAATTTCGAAATTTGGATCTAAGGACATGATGCTTTGGAAAGGAGTTTCTTATTTTGTTTTCACAGAGGATGAGACCCTGTTCATTTCTTCTATTCTGATTTGGTATGATGGACCACGTCCTCCTGAAGGTTTGCTGTGAACATCTTCAGAAAATTGCTTTGCTCAACTGCCAACTGAGATGAAACTAGCACACAGGTTATACCATGAAAGACCTAATTAACGACGCCCCCATTCAGCAGGAAGCAGTTTGGAGAGAAAAAAAACTGCGCCCATGTTCCCAAATATGGTTTATAAATGTTCTTTTACATTTAAAGGGGGATATGATATAGATATGAATAATTTGCATTAGTATAGATTTTGCTTTATTGATAGCATTGATAATAGTAAAGCTTGTAGTCATGTTAGTTAGATTTTCTAGATATATAGAGATATATTTTAGATAGACATTCTTCATGTCTTTCAAAGATTACAGAATAGGACATTTAATGTTTTAATAACTTAGGACTTTTCATGACAATGAGACACTCTGCTCCTGGCAGCACTAATCTACTTCAAGAGGAAGATGGGCATCGAAGAGGCTCCTTATGGAGTTTAATAGCCATTTGGGCTAGAAACTGTTCTTGCCTGGACTATTACATAAACTGGACACGGAGAACCCGCAGAGAGAGGACTACTGAACTTGCCTAAAGGTGAGATGATCTTTCGGGGTTCCTGATTCATGAAAGAGTCTGCGAGACATTCTGCAGGACACAACAGATAGTGACTGAACTGACTTTGAATTTTCCTGCTTTATGGAAATGTCTCTGGATACCATGGGCCTGAAGGCTGAAGATGGATGCCCCAACGGTACAGAGGAACTTTGGGTGACTGTCCAGGCAGCGAGATGTCTCTGTCATTTCTAGAGTTTTAAAAGTTGCTTTTTTCTTGTTTGCATATGTAGTATTGTATCTTTCTGGAGTCTTTGATGGAGTTAAGAATAGTTAGTTATAGTTTTCCTTAGTTATGATAAAGATTATTGTAACTTTTACTTGATAACTGTTTTGTTATATGTAATTTTGCTATGTTAAGGTTAAAGCCTTCCTTTTTTTGTTTAAACAGAAAAAGGGGAAGTGATGTGGGAGTGTCATATATCAATCTGTTGATTTCATTAGCTAAGCAATAAAGAAACTGCTAGGCCCATTGGATAGGCCCACCCTTAGGTGGGTGGAGTAAACAGAACAGAATGCCGAGAGGAAGAGGAAGTGAGGTCAGACTCGACAGCTCTCCTCTCCGGAGCAGACGCAAGAGAGACGCCATGCTACCTGCTCTTGGGAAGATGCACGCTATGAAGCTCCGACCCAGGATGGACTTAGGCTAGAATCTTCCCGGTAAGCGCACCTAGGGGCGCTACACAGATGATTAGAAATGGGCTAAATTAATATGTGAGAATTAGCCAGTAAGGGCTAGAGCTAAGGGCCAAAGCAGTGTTTAAATGAATACAGTGTCTGTGTAATCATTTCGGGGCATAAGCTAGCCGGGCAGGGCAGGCGGCTGGGGTGTTTGGGGACGCAGCCCCGCCGCCACCCCTATTACTACAGCTATGGTGGTGTGTGTGTGTAAACCTCTGGCTGTGGTGGTGTGTGTGTGTAAACCTCTGGCTGTGGTGGTGTGTGCGTGTAAACCTCTGGCCGTGGTGGTGTGTGCGTGTAAACCTCTGGCTGTGGTGGTGTGTGTGTGTAAACCTCTGGCCATGGTGGTGTGTGTGTGTAAACCTCTGGCTATGGTGGTGTGTGTGTGTAAACCTCTGGCCATGGTGGTGTGTGTGTGTAAACCTCTGGCTGTGGTGGTGTGTGTGTGTAAACCTCTGGCTGTGGTGGTGTGTGCGTGTAAACCTCTGGCTGTGGTGGTGTGTGTGTGTAAACCTCTGGCTGTGGTGGTGTGTGCGTGTAAACCTCTGGCTGTGGTGGTGTGTGTGTGTAAACCTCTGGCTGTGGTGGTGTGTGCGTGTAAACCTCTGGCCATGGTGGTGTGTGTGTGTAAACCTCTGGCTGTGGTGGTGTGTGTGTAAACCTCTGGCCGTGGTGGTGTGTGTGTAAACCTCTGGTCATGGTGGTGTGTGTGTGTAAACCTCTGGCTGTGGTGGTGTGTGCATGTAAACCTGGCACAGCGTGTGGAGACAAGCAGATCCCTGGGGCTCACTGGTCTGCTAGCTTAGCCTGTCTGGTGAGTGCTAGCCAACCAAAGACGTGTCTCAAAACAACGAACGGTGTCTGAAAAGCAGTAACTGAGACTGTCCTTTGATAGACATACATGTATGAGCACACACATGAACATGTACACAAACACACATGAACATGCATGTACGTATACGCACGTACACCCCACAGTCACTGGATTTAGTATGATATCCTGACTTGATCCATCCATGAGGATGTAGTCCAGCGGCAGAGAGCTTGCCTAGTGCGTTCACAGAAACAGGTTTAGAAAACAAACACATCACAATTACTAACATCTACCCACACAACACTGTTTCAGGAAACTAAATAAAAATATGAGCACAAAGATGTACCACAATGTCCATTCTTATGACTGCCTCTCTCCTCCTCATTAGTAAATAAAAAGGACAGGACATCATCAGCTTGCATTTGCTCCACATCATCCTATGAACACACATCACCATAGAAACCATACCAAAACATATGCACCTGACAGATTATCACGGTAAAATTTTCTTCCATCCGATCCTCTGGAGTGAAGCCTCCACTCCTATATCATGGGGCATGTTTTATGTTAAACAATTCATGGTACTATTAAAATAGTGAGGTCATTTTCAAAAAAAATATATAAAGTATTGTTGTCGGCAGTTAAGAGCACTGGCTGCTTTTCCAGGGGACTCAGGTTTGGGGCCCAGCACCCACACGGCAGCCCGTGATCATCTGTTACTCCAGTTCCAGAGGATCCAATGCCCTCTCTGACCCCTGTGAGCACCAGGCATGCACAGAGGACAAAGATACAGATGCATACACACTTAAAGCACCCACATCCACATCTTGAAAAATGTCTTCTCTAGCATCGGTTGAATTCCCTGTGAACACAAACCACAGGCTCCTGAGGGAACGCCTGACATTTTGGAAACTCTCTGAGACCATAACACAATGTTCACATAGTGATTTGGCCCAGCACAGATCCATTCTGGGAAGCCTGGGCTACTGGGAAGTGTTTCTGCATCGGGAGGCTCACTGTGACGGAACAGCCTGATACCTGGCCCTTCAGGAGTGGCTATCCTTGTTCATTCTGAAAATGGACTTCTGCTCGGTGCTCTACCAACAGACTACTCTGCGGGCCACATACAGCCTGTGTACAACTCCCAAATCCCATGTTTCACTGACACCATTGAAACAGAAAAGGGTAGGATGCAAAAGGTGAGGGACTTTCAGGACAGACAATGTTCCAGAGCCCAAAGCCCCACCAGTGGTCCTGGCTCCTCCACGACGCAAGCATGTTTCCTCCTTTGAAGAAAGTACATTCTCTCCATCCCCTGTTGGATCCAGTTTAAAGCAGAAAGCTGATGGAGCATCTTCTCCACATTGTTCCCAGGGCAGTGCGGTGTCCAAAGTAAGGTCTAAGAAAGCTCCAGCCCTTTGTTCCTTTGGCTAGGGCAGCCAGGACAGCCCATAAATTTCTTTTTTCCTTCCCAGAATGCCCCCGCACACAATACATTCTTAACTACACCTGTGGGCTTATCCTTCTGAAAAGACACCAACTTTAGTAAATGAGACAGGGTCCAACAACCTGTTTCTACTGATTAAGAGAAACAGAAAAACCTGGGGACCTTCAGACAGAGTACACCTTGCACTGTATGTAGGCAGGCTGTGATTTTGCGGAAAAAATGTCACTCACTGGCGACTGGGCTCTTCTGATTTCCTGAACAAAGGCTGCTCACCGCTTGCTCATGTGATGGCTGTAATTACCGGCATTCTCCAAGTCTGTGCATGCCATTTGCCTTCCGCTCACTAACAGCAAGAGTAATGACAGCCCGAAGGGGATGGACACACGTCCCGTGTGCTGCTTTCCTATCTGCCCTGGCTGCATCTAGAACATCCAGTTAGAGTTCAGCCTTCCCCAGCCTTCTGCCTAGTTCACCAGCGTCTGACACAGCAGAGGGAGAGAGACCTGAACAGCTGTACATTAAAGAAAGGCTAGAATTCTCACTGAAAGAATAGGAGCTGGGTGTATTGGCTCACACCTATCATCTCAGAGCAATAGGAGGATCGGGCAAAAGAATCATGAGTTTGCAGCCACCCTGGACTATACAGCAAATTTGAGGTTAATCTGGGCTACACAATGAGACTTCACCTTATTATTTTTATTATTTGAAGTCCAGATTTAGCAGTTTTTAAAATGTGTAATCCGTGGTCCTACATCCAGTCTGGAGGTTTTTCTCTCGTACTAATGAGCGTTTGCTGGTTCCTCCTAATCGAGGAGTTGCAGGGAGAAGAAGGGGCCTTTGCATCTCTTCGCATTTCCTCTGCCAACTTCACACAAGCCTTTCAGCTAAAATCTGTAACTACCTATTCGCCCACCATCCCTGAGGCCTGCCCTTTCATGAGCATCACGGAGGGGCCAATGAGTCTCTGTGTCCCGTGGGACCCTGATCCTGTGGGAGCCACAGGGTCCTGCTGGATTGTGACAGGCTTAGTGACCAGCAGGTGACATGGGAGCTGCTTGAGGATAAGGCAGCTCAAGTGGACCCTTCGCAGAGGATTGTGTATAGCTACCTAGGAGAAATGCCATCGGTTGCCTCTTAGGCCTTTGCTTTGTGAGTGACAGTTTCCCTTAGTCTCTGAAGATTCGACAAAGTGTCCTTGGTGTGCTTTAGGTGTTTGAGGTGACAGGGCCTCTCTCACCTGAATTCAAGATGTCTAGAAGGAAGCTGGTGGGTTGGCTCATGGGCGACAGTGTTTTCCAAGTGAGTCTGGTGACCTGAATCTGATCCCCAGAGTGCTTGGTGAGAAGAGAGAACCAACTTCCCCCCAAAATTGTTCTCTGATGCACACACATCATGCACACACACATACTACTGCTACTAATACTAATACTAATGGCACTTTTAAAAGATGAATAGCTGATAAATCAACCCACAGCAGCTATGTTTATTTGTACAAGACAAGTGTAAGATTAAGGCAATCAAAATTCCAGCATGGACAGAGGAAGGGATGCCTTGGCCCCAGTCCTAGCTGTGAAGCCACTGACAGTTGCTGAGAAAAATGAGGGTCACGCTTCTTTGAAGGTATGGCCTGTGGCAGGTTATCCATGCCCCCAGAGAAAGGTTCCAAAGCCACATGTTGACCCAAATTGGTTACAGGAACTATTAATAATAATAACTAATAAAAAAGAGGACATGAAATCAGGAGGGAGATGGGTTGGTGAGTCCCAGTGGCTGAGGAGATGAGGCTGGATAAGATCAATACATTGCATACATGGAAGAAATTTTCAAAAAATAAATTTAAAACATAATTTTAAGAGTATTTTAAAAAGGAAAATGTGTAGAAAGACTAGTCACCTGGAGAAGTAACTGTGAGATTGGGCAAATCCAAAGCCATGACTCAGAAGCAAGGGACAGCAAAGCAGGAAGGATTAGTGGAAGGTTGAACGTCCCCAGGGGAGCTGAATAAATACTTCGGTTAAGATTCAGCAAAGTCAATGTAAAATGACCTTGTCCTGTTTATAAAAAATGTGGCCTTGTAAGGAGCAGAGAAGCTAGGATTCTGCGGTGATGCATTCCCTGATGTCCCCTGAAGCAAGCAGGAAGCTTGGAAGACAGTGTCTCATGACCTTGCATTTTCAACGAGACCTCAGAAGATCTGGCGAGCTGATAGGTCTCAGAAACAGTCAGCGTTCATGGAGGCTTTCTGGAAGCTGATAGTCTACCCATCTGAGCACGTGCAGACACAGCCACATCCTGTGATCTTTGTACAGGGTAAGAGCCGAGAGCCTGTGCAGCAAAGGTGAAGGGTTCAGTACCATGTGGACATCACTGTTAGGTTCTTCACCGAATGACCCTGCTTAGATGGGGAGAGCATCCCATGAGTGAAGCAGGAAGTCAGCTTCTCATGAAACTTAGCTGCATGTAGCCTTCCAGCTGAGAACCTACTGTGTGTCAGCTCCTCCTGCACACGTTATTCTAACTCACAGCACTGATGCTTCATGGGAGTTAATGCTACTTTTGCGCATAATGAAGTCTACTTCACTTGCTTAAGATCATGTGTTGGGACCATCCAGGCCATGAAGAGATCTGAGACGGCCACTGACTCAAAGAAGGATAAAACACAGAACTTGCTGGAAACAACTAAGGACAAAACACAGCACCCAGCATTGAAGATGCTCAAGCCAGACAGCCCTGAACTCTCCACAACTTGAAATGACAGCTGAAGATCATGGGAACCATGACAATGAACACAGACCTCCCGTGACAGGCATGGAACTAACCATGGCTGGTTCCCATGACTGCTCCCGCCAGTGTGGATGAGCTTTCAGAGGTGCTGAAGCAAGCAGCTACCAGGTTCCTCTGACCATTGGCTTTGGGCCAAAGATTCCCAAATGACCCTAACAAACCTTTCCTAAGCCATACCACAGTCCATGACTCTGCTATCAACAGTCCTGCCTTGTCTTCTCTGGAATCACATGAGAAAGCAGCAACTCCCACAGCCTCCTCTGCTGCTCTGTCCGTTTTCTCTTACACAGAAGAGTCCCCTGATGACATCATCATGTTTATTTTTTTTTACCCCATCTGCAACACAGACTAACACACAGAATCCAGTGTTAGATTTGATACCCCACCCAAACCATGACTCTCCCACAGACAAAGTAAGAATTACAGTAGTCCATGATATTAGATGTGTAATCACGGTTAGCCGATAGAGCCAAGTCCAGAGCATAGGAGTGTTCCTCTTTCTCTGTTTTCCTAAATATTTATTTTAAAAACTTAAAATAAATTTTTATTTTATGTGTGTGTGTGTGTGTGTGTGTGTGTGTGTGTGTGTGTGTATGCGCACACACGCACACCTCAGTGTAACGCTCATGGGGTTAGAAGAGAGCCTGAGATTCTTTGGAGCTGGAATTACAGACAGCTATAAGCTACCCAATTTAGATTTTGGGAACTTCTGTAAGAGCAATACATGCTCTTAGCTGCCAAGAAATCTCTCTGGCCCCTTTCTTTATCTTTTAGATATGATGTTTTTGTTGACTTTTTGATGATTACATACATGTATGTGATGTACTTACAACACATATGGGGTCTAATTTGTGCCGTCCATGTACACATGGGCGTAGGGCCACCCACCGGAGCATGGCCATCCCACCAGAAGCCACACCCTCCCAGCATCCATCAACTGTCAATAGCTCCTCATCTGGGGTGGGCTCATGTTCCCCTCCCCCATTCATGCTGGCGTGTTGACTGACTTGATCTCATGCAAACAACCGCAGCTACAGATTCACAAATACAATCATGGTCATGTCTAGGGCACACTGCTTCACCCCAGTCCTCACCCATCCCTGCTCCTACAGTCTTTCCATTCCTTGAGCTTTGGAGAGCAGGGGTGTGATGTAGATGTCCCATTAGCGGCTGAGTACGATCTTTCTACCCTCTATCTTATTATACCTCTGTAATGGGTCTTGGAGAGCGGGTGTAATGTAGATGTCCCCTTGGTGGCTGAGCACTCCAGAGCTGTTTGTGCTCTGCTCTTTGACCAGCTGTGAGTCTCAGAAGTAGCTACTGTCCCCTGATGAGGACTTGGAGAGGTGTTCTCCCCTGGCTAAAAGTGCTCGGCCCTTCCTTACAACAGAAACATGGAGGGCAAGCTTCCATTTACATAACATTTGATGGGAGAAAACTGAAAATAACTAGATTCTGCCACATCCACAAACAAAGTCCAAATTGCTCAATCTCAACAAATTTAACACAAATTTCTTTCTTCTGGTCAGAGAAAGAATACTTATATTACTTTTACTTCAGATAATAGGAAGGTTGAGTTCATCACGGCGGGCAAATCCCAAGAGACCCAGAACACTGAAGATTTTGCTCTGCTTCAGCTGATTCCCGACAGCTTTCTCTTGGCCATTATGCTTCATATAATGCATCCTAATGGCTCAAAATGACAGTGTTTTGTTTACAAATGATTCCATGCCTCGGGAAACCCAAGAGTCTGTGTGCACTAACAAGGCTATTGAGAGATGATGAAATGAACAGTGCGACAGGAGCTGATCCCACCTTCCTGTCCTGCTACCCGTGTAGAGGTCAAATCTGCTTATTTATCAGCTCAGGGCCAACGTCTGAGGAGCACAGCTGAGCAAACCCACAGGAGAACAAGGCAGAGAACTCCACGATGGTGAAGTCGGCTCCAATGCTGTGTTCACGCTGAAGACCCAGACCTGACCCACAGTTTAGTGTGCATTCTGACATTCAGGTCCTTCGATCATGTGAGACTTTTGCCTGCTGCTTTTAATGACCAAAATGCAAACCACTCTTGCTGGCTGCATAATGGCCAGCTGGTCAGTGACGGAGCGGGTGCACAGAACACAGCAGGAGTCCTATGAGATCATAACCTCTAGCGACTTATCACCTCTTAGTAAGTACGCGCCCTAATGTTGGCAACGACGGCTCCTGAGTTTGAACACTTGGTCACGAGTTGGTGATGCTGTTTGGAGCAGTTGCAGAAGCTTCAGGAAGTGGAGTCTCCTGGAGGAAGTTGGGCTCTGAGGTGCTATAGCCCCACCCCACTTCCTGCCCACTCCCCCTGCTTCCTGAATACAGGTGCAATGTGACCAGCCAGCCTCCTGCATCCATGCCTTTTCCTGACCTCTGCCATGTCTTCCCCGCCACCATGGCCTCTATCCCTCTGGAACTGTAACCTAAAAATAAACCATTTCTCCCTTAGGCTGCTTTAGCCAGAGCAACAGGAAAAGACAGACAATGGCACACTTCTTAGAACACTTCACTTGATCACACAACTAATGACTCTTGTCTACAGCCATGGAGGAAGGGTGTCTCTGTGAAGGAAGCAGAATTACAGCTCAAAGCAGCAAATTAAGATTAGTCCCAAGGGACCCAATGCCATGCTGTTTGCCCATTTTGCTCTTCTAGGAAGAAGAGGAAGGGTTTTGCAAGAGACTTAGTTCTAGAAGATGTCTGGAACTAGGAGGTCTTGAGGTATAAACAGTCTTTCTGTGTTGTTCTAGCACATGGCTCAAACAAGCCATCTGGCCCTGGATTGTAGCCAACCCCACTTAAGAACTTTTAGGGCAGTGACTATGTCATTGTCATTACTGTCTTAGCACCCAGTAGTGCAGTCATATAATGCTAATCAATGAATGTAGGGACAAATATAAGTTATCTAAGGGTTTAAATAATGGCACCTTTCATTTTATAACTGAACCTTTTGAAAATATGTACTACACATATATGTGTGTGAATTATATACATATATATTCTTTATATATATTCTTTTAGAATGTAATGAAACTATATATATACATATATATATTTGAACAATATTCAATTTTGAGAGGAAAAAAATCTTGATATATGCCAGAATGTGGATAAACCTTGAAGATGTTGTCCTAAGTCAAGTAAGTTATTCATGAAAAAAATAAATAGGTAGGTAGATAGATAGATACATCATAGATAGATAGATAGATGATAGATTGATAGATAGATAGATAGATAGATAGATAGATAGATAGATAGATAGATAGATAGATAGAGGATAGATGTGTATGATGACGATTCTATGAGTTATGCAGAGCAGCTGAATGACTAGACACAGAAAGTGGAATGGTGGGTTCCAGGGGCCTGTGAAGGAAGGTGTGGATGGAGAATCTCAGTTTTAGAAGGCTAAGAAGGGTCGGTCTGTTTGTTACAAAACCAAACGAACATACCTAAACCAGGCACTTCAAACAGCAGCCATGATAAATTTTATGACATGGAATCTTACCAGAACTGTAAATTTCAGAATGGATAAAAGGGTATTTGCTGAGATTTAGTGTTTTTGTTTGTTTGTTTGTTTATGCCAGTGTCTGCTGGGAATGCTCCAAAGGACTTGTTTTGGTTATATTCGTTGGGGGAAAAAAATCTTAGCAAGAACTGAAGTTAACCTGTATCTTAGTTAGTTTTCTATTGCTGTGAAGAGACATCATGACCATGGCAAGTCTCATAAAGGAAAACGTTTAACTGGAGCTGGCTTAGAATCCAGTGGTTTAGTTCATTGTTGACACAGTGGGAACGTAGGCAGCGTGCAGGGGCTACAGAGACAGCCGAGACTGCTACATCTGGATCTGCAGGCAGCAGGGAGAAAGAGAAACACTGAGTTTAGATCGAGCATTTGAAACCCCAAAGCTCACCCCCCGCGACACACTTTCTCCAGCAGGGCCACACCTTGTAATGTCTCTCAAGTGGCACTGCTCCTTAATGACGAAGCATTCAAATATTGGGGCCAATTATGGGGGTCATTCTCCTTCCAACCACCACAACCTTGGTTAGTTTCCATTACTGGTTTCAAGAGCTCTAAGCAAGTCCTTGGACTTCCGAGGGAGGAGAGGAAGAAGGTGTCCTTGGGATGCCTACCAGCATCTCCCAGCAGTTCTTAAGAGGAATTTCTCTGACTTCTCATCTTGCCCATCCACTACACAGAGTCCTAATCAAATAATCGTGAGCTAAAGCAGTCCCCACTCTATTTATTAACCAATGTTCTCCTGATGGGTTGAACTGTCCGTATTTGCTACATATGATCCATATTCCCTTGGCAAATAATAACTACAAAATGACATCATGAACAAAGGACAACAGAGAAAATGTATCTGGAATTTGCCGAATTATTACATAAAAACAATGGCCTATATATCACATTATGACTGGCAAAGCTATGTAAAGATAATGATCTCCCACACCATCCTAGCCCACGATCCTGATAGGACTGTTGGGAGCAGTGAGACCCCAGATCCTGAATTTCTTGTAATCCCCTGATCTGAGTGCCTACAGCTGCTCTGAGCACGAGCCCTTCAGGAGTTCCTGATGACAGGAGAGTGGTTTCTGGTGGGTTTGGCTGGGGCGTGGCTATCTCTATATAATCTGCCCCTGAACACAATAAAGGGGCATTCTTGGGGAATTCAAGGATGACCCGTGTCTCTGTCTCTCTGTCTGTGTGTGTCTGTGTATTTTAACCTCCAGCCCCCTTGCCCGAAGCTCGTGAACTGGGTGCCAGCGCACAGAGCACAGACACAGGGGCGCGGTGTGCGGCATATGACTACTATTGACATACTTTCGTATCTCCCTACATCTTTTCTTACGCACATACAAATGAGTGTATTTAGTCGTATACAGCATGAGCTTTAAGAGATCTGCACAATAATCATATGGATCATGGGATAGGCCATGGGTTTCTAAACTACTCTGACCACTCTCTAACAGCTTTCTTTCGTTTATGTAGCTCTGGATACCCAATAAGGGGGCTCCTCCCTGGGAGAAGCTAATTCTCCCTCACCCACCAGTTATTATCTGCTTACATTTTTGTTGGCCAGGGGTGAGACCCCCACAAAATTCACCATTGCACGTTAGCATGTCTACAATGTGGGCATTGTTCTAGGCTCATTCATGCAGCTGTTTCGAGGCGAGACTGCTCCACAGCAGACTTCCTGGTTCTGGGCTCTTACAATTTTCCCACCCACTCTTCCCCAGTGTTCCCTGAGACGTGGATGCAGATGCAATGCAGCCTTCTATAAGAAGGCTATGTCTACATGGCTGTAGACAGTAGGAAGGAATTCACTCAGCCATTTGATTTTCTTCAGACAGTCTTTTTACCTTACATCACAAACATTATTGTCCTTATAATATCTCTATGTGGTTGATTTATCTATAAACGTTGCTCCTCCAATGGAGTTTCTGGGTGGAAGGGTACACATAGATTGCATTGAATAGGTTACTTTCCAGAAGGACCTCCCCGGCACTGCATGGCCATACAGCGTGTTGTGAATTGTCCAGACTTTGGCAGATCTGAAGGGCAGAAACTGAAATCCCATCAATGGATGTCTGTTCACCTAACAGGAAGCCGTGCACCTTTTCATAGTGTATTGACCACTTACGTATCCTGATTAGCAAGAAAGGGCAAGACATGTGTTATGTGCACATAGGCCATGCCACAATGAGACGCATTATTGTGTATAAATAATATATGTTAATAGAAACATTTAAGAAACAGTTCTCCTTGGTGCTCACAGAGCTGGGACCTGCCTTTCTGATGTTTTCTTGTTCTTTTCTTGTGACTCAGTCCTCCCTAATGCTGCGTTTGTCTTAAACATACATAATTCATGTTTTGCTGCTAACTCTGGGATCTGAATTCTTGGAGGGGTCTAATTCTGCGACGTTTTTTATATTAGTCACCCCTATTTTCTTCAGCAAGTTGAGAGTTTTCACACAACCAAACCCAAATAATTTAACATAATAGTGAGTGTATCTCTCTGGGGTTTCTAGTAAAAATAAGATCAGGAATGACATGTTAAATTTTGTATTCAGTGAATGGCCACAGTTCTCCTTTTCTCAGTGCACACCCAAGTCTTGCCCTACTGAGGATCTGAGGATCTGTGTCATTACTTGCTTCCCTGCCTCCTTTCTCTTCACCACGCCATGCTATAGCCACCATCAGAGGGTGCCTTTAAAATTCTGAATCACGCCACACACCTCCCTTGATTAAGGATCACCAAGCCTCTTCCTGCTGCTCTTTGCCAGGTGTACAGGGCCTTGTGTGACCCACTTCTCCTCACCTTCTTCCTGCCCTCCCTGAATCTCCCCTAGGGAGCACATGCTCCAGCCACACCAGGCTCCTTTGTCTTCCCTGAAGCCAATAAAGGTGAAGGGGACTTAGTCAGGATGAAACAGCCAAGAAGAAGAAGGTGGGGGAGGTTAGTGCTTGTGGCTCCTCCAGGAAGAAGGGGAGCAGAGGTGAGAGTCCGTGGCTAGTCCCTGAGACACTGGGTCAAGCTTTGCCTGAAGTCTGTTCTGTCTTAAGGTTCTGCAAGGATTTCCTACCGCTCTTCCCACCTCCTTCCCTTCCCAGCAATCTGCTCACATCCAGACATTCTGGACAACAGAGCTTGGCCTGCTGTGTAACTTTCCCAGGGATGTTCCTGAGACTTCTGGAGGAATGTTACAGTCAGTAGCTGTGTTAAGCCATCTTTAAAGAGACCTGAATCCTAGGTGATCTGGATTTTGCAATGATATCTTGAGTACTCCTCAAAAGAGCAGTGGTTCCTTTTCTGAAAGTTTATGGATAATCAGATTAATAATTCTGCCATTTTAATTTCATTTCTTGAAAGTTACGGTCAGCTTGGGAAACACCGTTCACATCTTTAATGTGGAATGTCAGCCCCCACTCTGCTGTAGAGAATGGCTTTTTGTCCTAGGCAGGCTACTGTAGGTCATGGGTCAGAATTCTCTTGATGTGTGGTCCACCCGCTTGTATATTCTGCCTCTTCTGGAGCATTTGGTATCAGTGCAGCACTTTAGATGATCAAGCATCTGCAGATACAGGGCATTCAAGAGGGTCTACCATTGGCCATTGGTTGTTAATAATCCCACAATGGGAGGACTTGTCAAAGGATGAATAGAGGAGCCGTGTCCAAGCTGCACGCATCTCAGTGGAAACGGGAGGCCTGTGGTGGAGCACCTGCACCCCGAGCTAGAAACTTCTCCCAAATTAATTACAAAGAAAAGGCCCAAAGAAGATGCAGTCCACACTGAACCTAGAGTCCTAGTTAAGGCTGCCACTGCTGTGAAGAACACCATGACCTAAACAAGCTGAGGAGGACAGGGTTCATCCACCTTACACTTCCACATTGCAGTTCATTGCTGAAGGAAGTCAGGACAGGAACTAAACAGGGCAGGAACCTGGACACAGGAGCTGATGCAGAGGCCATGGAGGGTGCTGCTTACCGGCTTGCTCCACATGGCTTCCTTTAGCCTGCTTTCTTATAGAACCCAGGACCACCAGCCCAGGGAAGGCACAACCCACCATGGGCTGGCCCTTGTTCATCAATCACTAATTAGGCAAATGCCTTACTCCTGGGTCTTATGGAGGTATTTCTCGTTTGAGGTTCTCTCTATTCAGATAACTCTAGCTAGTGTCAAGCTGATGTTAAACTAGCCAGCACACCTGGTAAATGTCCCTGATCTTATCCCTTCAGGGGGAATAAGTAGGTGTGTGACAGGGATGTGTCTGAGAGGTCACACCGCCGTGGAAGCAGCTCCTTGTCGGTGTTTACAGAGCAAGGGTGTCCGGGGAAGTCGGTCTGGTTTGTTGCTAACGTTTGTCGTTTTTGCTCAAGCCAATTATTTACGGCAGAGCTTCCTTTCACATTAAAAACCCAGTGGACAACTTGTAAGCATCAGGTAAACTGCTCTGGGGATCCATCTGCAGGACCCGTTATCTGAAATTGTCAAGATCCTTAGCTTCACTGTTTTTAGGGGATGGCAGGGACAAGATGTTTACTTTATTCTACATTTCCTATGCTGACAACCAAAGCTCGAAGGCGCATTCCAGGATGTAGCATTGCCTTCCCAATCTTTGCAGCTTCTATGAGGTTAACGAGATAGAAGGGGTGACTGGGTAAACTAAACCAGCCCGAGACACTAACAGAATGGACGCCCTCCCCAAATCAGGCAGGCAAGGCAGGCTGGAAGACCCTTCCAGCAGCATCAGCAGGACCACTTCTTCCAGCAAAGGCCCACCAATCAACCAATATCGGGTCCCGCTTAGGAGGTAAAGATTAAGCCACAAGGATATAGAACCCTTCTGGATCAACAGACCTGACTCAGAGATGGTTGCTCACCTCACCAGCACTGCCTCGGTTTCCTGAACCACGTTGGTGTGCCCTGTGAAACATGATACAGAGAAGCCTTTATGCTCCGTGACTTGTGTTCTGGTGGCCAATAAAAATGAGTGAGGGCCTCAATTTCCTGATTTGTTTTTGAATAACTGAGCCTCTGCCTCCTAAAGCGATGACTGGGCATGTTCCCAGAAAGGAAGAAAATAGCAACAGATTAGCGAGCCAGAGCCCAGGGCGCCTTTGCTTTCGGCTTCAGTCACCTGCCCAGACTGTGCTTTCATTCCTGCAGAGCCTGGGGAGCTGATTAGCCTGCTCCAGCTTCCAGAAGTTACCTTGTAAAAGGCAGATTAGAAGGCATGAATGTCCTGTTATGTTTATTTGTGGCTGACAGGGTCACAGCTCAGAACCGGCCATTCCATTGTGTGTAAGGCGGTTAACAAACAAACTTCATTTATATAACCCTGCTGGGCACTGCATTTGCTGATTCTAGACATCACCAAAAAAATTAAAAATAAAAACACATGGAAGCTACACATCAAACAAAAGGGATTACCTGCGACTAAGGAAGAAATAAAATAAATTAAATCAATTAATTTTCCAAACTGCAAGTGTAACCCACAAAGTATTAAACATTGGGATTTCAGAAATGTCAAAGCCATTGCTCCCAAGTGTCTTCTGGTCTACAAATTTGGCTTCTCTATTCATCAGGGTTCTCTAGAGGAAGGGAACACCTGAGATGAATATACCTGAATTTACTGCTTACCTGACGTGTCTGAAGGCACACTCTCTGTGCTAAACCTACCTCACTTGCTAGTTATGTGTGCTTGGAAGACCTCACCTTTCCACATTGATAAACAGACTTCATGGCAGCAGTCTGAGGAGTTGGAGGGTTAGAAGGGTACTTGGGGTAATGTGGGTCATGTGACCACTCTTACGGAGAACTTCCTCTGGCTCTATGTGTCAGGCCTCTGTCACAGTTTGTCAGACCACACATAAACGTGATAAATGTGACAGAAATTCACTGCTCCCAGGTGTGCAGTGTGGGAAATCCAAGGTAAGTCATCCGTGATTCATGGTGAGGAGATCTTCAGGTTTACAGTCTGCTTACCACTGAATACACCCATGGCGGAAGTCTCCTTCAACAGCCTTGTCTCTCTGTCCAGTTCATAAGTCAGGAGACAGCCACGTGGCTAGCTAGTATCTTAGTTACAGCTACTTTTTGTTGGGACAAAACACCGTGACTAAAGCAACTTGGAAAGGAAAGGCATATACCTGCATAAGGGAGTCAGGACAGGAACTCAAACAGGACAGGAACCTGGTGATAGGAGCTGATGCAGAGGCCATGGAGGACGCTACTTACTGACTTACTCCCCACGGCTGGCTCAGCCTGTTTTCTTACAGAACCCAGAACCACCAGCCCAGGGATAGCACCACCCACAGTGGGTTGACCCTGGCCCATCAATCACTAAGGAGATGCTCTGCAAGCTCACCTAGAGCACAGCCTTAGGGAGACATTTTCTCAGTAGAGGCCCCACCTCTCTGATGACTCCAGTTTGTGTTGAGTTGACATAAAACTAGCCAACACAGCTACGGTGCTTACTATTGGTGTTCTGTACGGTAGGGTTTTGCCATGAGTTTCTGGGGGATATCCAGGAGCAACGGCAATTGGAGGATATCTAAGAGCAACAGTGATTGCCTGTAGTTTGTATAGGGCATTGGGATCTATGTGGCCCCATTAACCAACAACTCAGAGAGAGGTAACCCATACCTGGCACTGGGCTTCTTATCTGATAGCTTGGAGTACTTGGGAGATTTGTTTCTCCCCCTTCCCCTCCCCCTGTGAAAAGATAACTCCATTTATATATGTAAACACATGTATTTTTGGAAACTTCCTGTTTCCATACAGCATTTTTTAGGAGTCAGAGGTAGTGGAGCTCTGCAGTAAAGCAGTGTTTGCCCAACATGAACTCATGATGGCTAGGACTACACATACAAGATTCACACAAGAAGAGGCCAGTCCAAGTCTCAGCATGAATAGGAGAGCTCTCACGAAGTCCCACCAGTGTCTAGCTGAGAACTGAAGGCTTCTATTGGAGCCTTCTATGGATCAGTTTTCCTCAGGCCTGTGGACCCTGAGCGGCTACTCATGTAACACAGACAGTCCTACTCTGTAACACAGAGAAAGCACTAAGTGAGAAAGAGAGTACATGAAATTGAGAGAGAATAGTGGTGGGGGCTGGGGAAAGATTAGAGGGAAGTGAATGGGATGGGATGGGCAGATTTGATCAAAACACATATGCATAAAATTCTCAAATAATAAAGAATGAGGGAGGCATTAGAAGAACAGTAGCCATTCCCAGAGACAAGTCAGCTATCAGCAACCACTTTATCCTCCCTCAAGTTCTTCTGGGATCTAGTCAGAAAGTGCTTACCTCTGCCAATCAGACACTGACGCTAAATCAAGCTGTCGACTACTGCAGGTCCTCTGACTTGCCAGACAGATGCACTGAAGGATGAAAGATGAAATGGCATCCTGCTATTTATAGCCATTGTATTTGTTTTACCTGCCACAGCTCTCACAGTTCAGGCTACTTGGTAGAACAACTTGAAGGAGTTCAATCTGGAAAATTCCTGCTTATGAAGCAAATCCTTTTAAAGACACTGATGCTGTAGAAAATGAGGTTCGTGTAAAAGGGTGTGTTAATGATGCTTTCCTAAAAGACACGCACATGCACACACACTTGCATGCACACACACACACAGAGAGAGACAGAGACAGAGAGACAAAAACCAGAGAATCAATTCTCAAGTTGATGCTCTGAGCTGGAGTTAAAAGTCTAGAAAGATGAAGAATTAAGGAAAATATCTAAATCATGTTTATGGTGCAACAGTGAACTATAAAAGCCATCTGGTCAACCTACTTGAATGGAACTTCTTGGAAGGTTTGACAATAGCCACCTGATGGCCCCGCCGCTCCTATTACTACAGCCACCCGCTCATCTACCCCAAGTCTAAACACGTTAGCATACAGTCCATTTCTCCCTGCTTGAAGCAGAAGACACTGACTAAGAATTACTAACTCTAGGCTGAGCCAGGCCAACAATAACTCTCGATGGCTAGTGTGGATTGCCATGAGATGCAGGCCCCCTGACACTTGCAGAGCTCCCAGCAGGATAAAATTCCAGTTGCCCACACTCACCTCTTCTTTGAAAGCACATCCTTTCGTCGCTGCCTTCCCTTCTTGGTCTCCTTTCGCTTCTCCTGGGGGGGTCTGGATCTGCTGCTTAGAGGACCCCAACCTCTCATGAAAGCTGGTAGAGGCCCTCGAATTCCTTGAAGGAAGGATAAAAGATGAGACTCTGGAAGTGGCCTGAACAGCATCAGTCAGAGAGCTGGGAACTCATGATCGGGTGTGTTTCTGATAGCAGTCCTCAGAGTTCCAGCTTGAATCTAGGCGATGTCCACCCTTGGATGCTGGCATCTGTGGAAGGCTGACTGGGTGGTCCCTCAACAGTGTATCTGGAGATGTTCATGGACACGCAGCAAACATGCTGCCTTCAATCACCAGCAACCAGCCAGTGTCTCCTGAGGAATGTGGTGGCCTCATCGTCTCCGCCTTAGGCCCCCACACACTGTTATCACGATGTGGCACACAGTATTCCCTGGAGACACTCCTTGCAGACCACTGGTGTTGGATGATGAGGACCACTTAAATGGGACCCAGATGGTCCTGCAATCCGGAGTGAAGCAGTCAGGGGACCTTTGTTTGGAGACCCTGTTCTTACTCTCGCGCTGTGCCTACTGATCTATGTGGATGATAGAACACTAAACCAAGAAGCCATAAAACCAGCTGGAGCTCACATCTGGGGTTTTGGAGCAAACTAGAAAACAACAACAACAACACACAACACACAAACACAATATCTTCAGAGCAAGGGGACTTAACCAGCAAAATGGAAAAGGTGGATAAAAACAAAAACAGTTGCATAAGAAGACACTGAAACCCATGACTTTGTAGGCTAATCTAAAAATATGACCTAAAAGATTTAAAGATTGTGAAGATAACTCAAGGAAAATTAACATGGGCAGAGCAGACCACAGTCCGTGTGAGCTGGTTCCCCGCTGTTCCTGAGTGACCAGTGGCCTGAGCAGGTGATGGCCTCTCAGGACCCACTTCCTTCCCTTGCTGCATGGCAGGTTCAGCTGGTCAGGGAGGCAGCTGAAGCCCACTTACCTCTGGCGCTGTAATTCTGCAAACCCTGGTTTATAATCCTCAAATACTGCTGGCCTTTACATTGTTCCCAAAGGGACTCAACCAGCAGGACTTGGGCCCAACAATGGCAGCACCCTACGGTGCTCCAGGCTTTGACAATCACAGTAGAAAAGCAACTGGAGACTGAATGTACAATGTACTGAACTGCCAACGGGTGTACCCCAGCAGCTTCGGTCGGCAAAAATAGGCTTCGTTTTTGGAAGATAATGTGTAACTGGCTGAGTGTGTTTTGATCAAACAAAGCACACATGTGGAGAAATTGGTGGAGAATGTTGGAGAATGTGCTCTCACCCCTACAGAGAACACACCCGTGTTCTTAGCAGCCACGGGTAACGTGATGTCACATCTCACCAAGATCTCTGTAAGCAGAACTTTTTCAGTGTGAGGTCTGACTGACACTTGGTGAACATTCATCTTTTCATGGTGTCTCATACGAATCTCCATTTTGATTTCACAAAATCTGATGGGAAGTCAGCTTTCCTTATGCGCCTGTCACAGGAACTTGTGTGCTCTAAGGTTGGCACAGGTTTCTCTCTGTGAATTCTGCTTGATACCCGACAGTCAGGTATTCCAGGCCTGTTCCATACCTCTCCTCTGGCGCCATGGGCCAGAAGGATTAGGCCATCCCACAGGCCAAACACACCTTGTACTTACTCACCAGGCAGTGTATTCTTAAAGCCCCCTTTAACACTTCCTACTAAATATTACCTACTCTTTACTGCCTTGTATTTGTGTGTGAGCATATGTGTGTTTATGTGTATACAAGAGCGTGTGTGTGAACTGGTATGATGTGTGTGCACACGAGTGTGAAGGTCAGAGGTCAACCTCAAATGTCTCTCCAGCACCATCTACTCCATTTCTTGAGACAGAGTCGCTCACTAACCCACAATTCACGTAGTAGGCTAAGCTGTCCAGCCAGTGAGCCCCAGGGCTTCTGAGAACCAAACTCAAACCCTTCTGCTTCCACAGCAAGAACTTTGCTAAGTGTGCCATCTTTCTCTCCAGCCCACTTCTGCTAGCACCGTAAAGCTTTCAATAATCCTCAGACTCACTCTGATGGCTAACGCGCTTCTAGTGGGCTGTTTCCCGTGGGTCTTGATTATAAAATTCAGGCAAGAACATAAATAGGCGAGGCAATTATAAGGAAGGATGAGGCATAGAAACCACCAGAGCAGATAAAAAGCATCATCTAGAGCTATAACCACAGCAGGGACAGACCGACCAAGCAGAGGCAAGAAGCCCAGAAACAGAGGCATGCCTCGAGGCACCTTTATATGCGACAGAGATGCTGATGTAGAGACAAGAGGGCATACATCTGGGAGAATTAATCACATGTCTTCGTCTCCCTCTACACCAATTTCTACATGGAATATACATACATGTCAAAGCCAACAATAGGGTTCCCGCTAATCGCAGGAGGTGGGTACCACTGCCATTCTGAGGGCAGAGAAGAGCTCACATCGATCACGTCGTTCCCCTCAACAGACGGATAATGAGCACGGAGTGACTTATTCCCGTCTGTCACCTGAAGCTTATACTTGCCACTAATCCTCATAGCCTCTCCCTCCACTGAGTAGCCTTTCCATCACTGAATTGATTTTTTTAAAGTGGATTTCAATATTCCACTTCAATACATTAGCCCCTGGTCTCTCTACCTACTCTTCAGCCCTCACTTGTACCTACTGTCTATAAAGGCCATTATCCGAGCAGGCACCTGGGTGAAGTCAGGCACCTCATCTTGCTTAGCATTGCTTCTGACAGGTCTCTGGTGTGGGTGCTCGGCCACTGATCTTCCTGGCATCATAATCGTCACTGGGGTTATTCAAAAGCCACATCTAAGGAGCTGTCAAAGAACGGAAAAGGTGGCTTTCAAGTGCTTACTCGGTGTGTGTTCCTTTTCTACTCTGCCCCCCATGACAACACCTTCAGGAATGATTTGAACCAATTGTCCTGGAAAATAGGGGTTCATCGGGAGTTTATGATGCAAAGCTGCCATCCCTCCACTGAGCTGATGGAAGAGTTCTTTGATACTGTGCTGGCCCACATCATCTTCCTGTCAGATTGATGCGAGTCTAACAGGAAAGGGTAATTTTACTTCTAACTTCTTTTCTTTCTCAAACTATTACACTACAGGTTTGCTGTTATTGGGGTTCAAGCTGAAGGTCAGAAAAGCAAAGCAGCCAGCCACCGGCTCTTACCTCTACCTCAGTCTGAAATGGCGATCCTGCCTCCAGGAATCTCAGAATGAGACTGAGACTGAAACCTGTCTCCTCCCGTCTTATATTCTTCTCTGGTGCTGGGATTAAAGGCCTGCACCACCACTGCGCAGTTTCTATGGCAAACTAGTATGGCTATCGGGATTAAAGGTGTGTGCCTCCACTGCCTGGTCGGTATGGCTAATCAGTGGGGCTGTTTTGCTCTCTGATCTTCAGGCAAGCTGTATTTATTAAAATACAAATGAAATATCACTACAGCTGTGGTGCTGGGTGTCAAACAAATAGTGGTTTTAAAGAGAGATGCTCATTTCCCCCACACCGAGAGGCACACACAGACAATCATGGGCATTTGGCTGGAAGCAGGTACTGGAGGTCGGTGGCCTTTTCTCATTTATCTGCCATCCTTAGCCAGTTACCTCAATGTCAAGGTAGCTGCTCCCATTTCCACCAGGTTCAACCCAACAACATGAAAGGGAGAAGCAGAGGTGCAATTCATTATCTTCGTGGTGCAACATGGTGGCATGCAGGCAGACGTGGTGCTGGAGAAAGAGACAGAATGATGGAGGAATGATGGAGGAAGAGACGGAAGGGACTGATGATGATGATGATGATGATGATGATGATGATGATGATGATGATGATGGAGGAGGAGGAAGAGACGGAAGGGAACTGATGATGATGATGATGATGATGATGATGATGATGGAGGAGGAGACGGAAGGGAACTGATGATGATGATGATGATGATGATGATGATGATGGAGGAAGAGAAGGAAGGGAACTGATGATGATGATGATGATGATGGAGGAAGAGACGGAAGGGAACTGATGATGATGATGATGATGGAGGAGGAAGAGACGGAAGGGAACTGATGATGATGATGATGATGATGATGATGATGGAGGAAGAGACGGAAGGGAACTGATGATGATGATGATGATGATGATGATGATGATGATGATGATGATGGAGGAAGAGACAGAAGGGAACTGATGATGATGATGATGATGATGATGATGATGATGATGATGGAGGAAGAGACAGAAGGGAACTGATGATGATGATGATGATGATGATGATGATGATGATGATGGAGGAAGAGACAGAAGGGAACTGAT
Organism: Microtus pennsylvanicus; assembly: GCF_037038515.1. Classification (NCBI taxonomy): domain Eukaryota; kingdom Metazoa; phylum Chordata; class Mammalia; order Rodentia; family Cricetidae; genus Microtus; species Microtus pennsylvanicus. The sequence continues at coordinate 69,754,217 of NC_134593.1, forward strand.
GATGATGATGATGATGATGATGATGATGATGATGATGGAGGAAGAGACAGAAGGGAACTGATGATGATGAAGATGATGATGATGATGATGATGATGGAGGAAGAGACAGAAGGGAACTGATGATGATGAAGATGATGATGATGATGATGATGATGATGGAGGAAGAGACGGAAGGGAACTGATGATGATGATGATGATGGAGGAGGAAGAGATGGAAGGGAACTGATGATGATGATGATGATGATGATGATGATGATGATGATGGAGGAAGAGACAGAAGGGAACTGATGATGATGATGATGGAGGAGGAAGAGACGGAAGGGAACTGATGATGATGATGATGATGATGATGATGATGATGATGGAGGAAGAGACGGAAGGGAACTGATGATGATGATGATGATGGAGGAGGAAGAGACGGAAGGGAACTGATGATGATGATGATGATGATGGAGGAAGAGACAGAAGGGAACTGATGATGATGATGATGATGGAGGAGGAAGAGACGGAAGGGAACTGATGATGATGATGATGATGATGATGATGATGGAGGAAGAGACAGAAGGGAACTGATGATGATGATGATGATGGAGGAGGAAGAGACGGAAGGGAACTGATGATGATGATGATGATGATGATGATGATGATGATGGAGGAAGAGACGGAAGGGAACTGATGATGATGATGATGATGATGGAGGAGGAAGAGACGGAAGGGAACTGATGATGATGATGATGATGATGATGATGATGGAGGAAGAGACAGAAGGGAACTGATGATGATGATGATGGAGGAGGAAGAGACGGAAGGGAACTGATGATGATGATGATGATGATGATGATGGAGGAAGAGACGGAAGGGAACTGATGATGATGATGATGATGGAGGAGGAAGAGACGGAAGGGAACTGATGATGATGATGATGATGATGGAGGAAGAGACAGAAGGGAACTGATGATGATGATGATGATGATGATGATGATGATGATGGAGGAAGAGACGGAAGGGAACTGATGATGATGATGATGATGATGATGATGATGATGGTGATGATGATGATGATGATGATGATGATGATGGTGGTGGTGGTGGTGGTGGAGGAGGAAGAAGGTAAAAAGCAACACAGGACTGGGGGAGCTAAGTGAAGTGGGAGAACAGAGGAAAGTGGCAGAGAACGTGAAGAGGAGCCACCACAGCTACATCCTGAGCCCTCACAGGAGGGCACTCCAAACACGGGATCAATTTTTATCCACCAAGTCCAACATGACAGAACCAAAGGTCTAAATTTTTTCTTTAAATTCATTAGTTTTTCTCAGCATACAATAACAAGCTTATGAATGAGATAGATACAAGCAAAGAGGATCCAATGGGCCCCAAAGCGACCAGACTGACGGCTACAGTCTGTAGGGTGAGAGAGCTAGACAGACAGGAAGGTTACCCAGTTCCCAGAATACTGTGACGCCCCAGCTCCACACAAATGGAACCCCACTCACACACTACCCCGACACGTGGCAAAACTCATGACTGCGCCGCCGCCCCACTAAACCGAGCCGTGTGGGCTCAGAGCCTGCTGGTTAAACGGCTCTGTCCTGATGCAAATGCCATCGCTATTTTCAGCACCGGGCTAATGAATTGCACTTCACCACATTAAAAAATAATGATTTGGAAAGGCTGCAATTATGATATTTAAGAGACAAATTGTACCCAACAGATAATAAATGTGGGTTTCACATCTCTCCTTATACTTAGAGTCTAAAAAATACCCTTTTAATCCCCTAGAAGAGAATGGGCAAACAGAATGATCACAAAGCTCAGTCCAAGCCATTAAAACTGTGTAGCTGTGGATGTACAGATTGAACCAAACACGTGTCTTTAATAAAGACACCTAGAGTTCAGGAGTCAAATCAGACGGCAGTGGAAGGCACAGAGAGCAACAAATGTCATAGGTGTGCAGAAAAGGCTCTGTTTCGACTAGAAATGAAAATCATGGATGCATATGTATGTGCATGCATGCCCACCCTTACAGGCATTTGTGTGTGCGCATCCTCACATGCTTCCACTCACACACACTGTTTGTACTGACGAAATTATTCCCATCTCTACAAAGATGTGATGCTTAATGGGATCATCACCTTAACCATCTCAACTTAGAGCACGATGTCAGAGATTGGAGGGTGGAGCCAGCTAGTTCATCGGAGAGGTCTGGAGGTCTGGACAGAGAAGAGACAGGAAGTGACAACACAGGGTGGACAAAGGAAGTGATAAGGCGGGCTGTAGACAGGCTCTTGGCCCTTTCAGTCTGCGGATTCAGAGGGGTAAGAAGTCTCCGGTGGCTGATGCTCTTTCTCTCTTCTTTCAGCTTTGACCCTGATATTTGATTCCAGGTTTTTATTGATAAGACTAATTAGGATCACAAGTCAAGTCATGAAAAAATGTTCAACGTGTTCAATGAGGTAATGAATAGATAAATTTAAAAGTACACTCATTCAACTATGTAAGAAAACCTAATCACACCCTATTTTGCATTAACTATACCATGTAATCCTATGTTGTAGGGGTTGGGGAAGGTCTCGAAGAATCCAGTAAGTATCTTACGCTAGCGTGTAGAAATTCTATAAACTGAAGATTTTATATTAAATCACATTTAATTTGGAAAAAGCTGTCTCTGAAGGAGGCTAATGGAAGCCTAGTTATCTAATGCTTCTTTAAGAAGATGATACATTCAAATCTCTGTGTTATAATCTGTATAGGATTTGCCTAAGAAATAATTAAATAATTAAAATCTGACTCCTAAAGTTGGTTTGAGCTCCCACACCCCCCTTTAAATCATTAAATGACCTTCCCAGCACGGTGCTTTGTAAGACACACCTGGCAGGTAAGAATTCTGCTCACCTGAACTAATGGGAGCCCACCAACTCCTGTCGGAATGTGGGTGACAGTTGTATGGCTGAGGTAGACTGTGGGGCCACTGGCTGTGAGACCACGATTTATCCCTACTGCTTGTTCTGGCTATTTGGAACCCATTCTCTCTGAAGGGATACCTTGCTCAGCCTAGATTTGGTGTAGAGGGCTTTGGTCCTGCCTTAAAGCAATGTGCCAGACTCCCCATGGGAAGTCTTACCCTCTCTGAGGAGTAGATGTGGGTGGCATGGGGGGGGCGAGGTGGAGGGATCAGGAGGAGGGGAGGGAGTGAGAACTGGATTTGGCATGTAAAATGAAAAAAGATAGTTTTTAAAATAAATTTTTAAAATTAAAAAAAAAAGACACACTTGGCATTCATTTCCAGGTCCATCCATCGCCGCTGTGTAATCTGAGTGATGCTGTTTCCCCACAGCATCCGTATCTCTAGAGGCAGTTTTAATACATCCTTCAAAGGGCTGCTAAGGTTAAATCAGCAAAGCACTCACAGTAGTACTTGGCATGCAGCAGTGTTTGCTCTTTTACATTACCCTGCAAGTTTTTTGTATGTGTATGGACACGTGTTAGAATGGGTCTACCCTTGTGCGCATGTGCATGAGGAGACCAGAACAACGTTTTTATTCCTCAGGAGTCACTGGCCATGTTTTGTTAAACAGACTCTCCCACTGCCCTGTAGTCCACTGAGTAGGCGGAGCTGCCTGGCCAATGGGATCAGCATGTCCCTGCCTCCCCAGCGCTGGGCTTACACACTCACCACACCCATGACATTTTTATTGGGTTTGGGGATCAGACTCTGTAACACACACATCTGAGCTCTATGCCCTACCATGGAGTTCGTGAACCAGGCAAGGGGCTGGAGATTGAAACACACAAAGACTCATAGAGACACAGGTCATCCTTGATACCAGAATGCCCCAAAAATGCCCCCTTTATTGTGTCCAGGGGCAGCTTATATAGAGATAGCCATGCCCCAGCCAAACACACCAGAAACCATTCCCCTGCCATCAGGAACTCCTGCGGGTCACGTGCTCAGAGCAGCTGCAGGCATTACAAGTTGTTTACCGAAAGAAATTCAGGATCTGGGGATTCACAGCTCCCAACAAGACTCAGGTCCTCATACTTGTGAGCAGACACATTACTAGCCAAGCCGCCTCCCGGGCCCACTACCCTCTATTTTAATAAATAGCAGCCTTAGGTAGAGAAATGGTCAATATTCATTAAGGGGAAAGCTGAGCATCGGGCACAAGGAGCAGTGTTGGCAGCCATCGTTCCTTCACTGCCTTCAGTTTGCAGGGGGCATTCAGGGCCATTATGTTACAACATACTACAGAAAGGAAAGGCGTGGAAACAGACATGGATCACTCGGTGTCTAAAGGGGGTGTTAGCTGAGTCATGTGACCCCACTTTTCTGTACCCATCAAGGTCCTTGAGCTCCTTTGTAGCCTTCTGGGTTGTAGATGCCCACCACGTGTTTCTTGTCCATAGACACTTGCAGATGAGTTGAGTTAGCAATGAAAATACACTGCCTGCCCTTCCTCCTGCTCCATCCCCAAATCAGTTTTCACTTCGTTTATAAACTAGGACTGTTTCCTGTTACTGACATGTGACTCTTAAAATTCTTGAGACAGGTGTATCCAATGGCTGTCTGATTTAATGAATGAATCACAGAAAACTCTGAACATGCTTTCATTTTATATGTAGGTGAAAGCCATATATATACACACACATACATACATACATACACATATACACACACATACATGCATACATACATACATACACATATACACACACACACCTGATTTTAGTTGTTGTTCCCTAACAACTTGTCCCTGTTGGTCTCCTTCATTCATTTGTCCCCAACTCTAACTGGAGGCCCCAAATTTGGAAACATAACAAGATGTATGTAAAGTTCAAAGAGAAACAAATGTGCTCTTGCCATCAATATGCTCAGGAAAAAATATAATTATAATTCCAGATTACTAAAAATCCAGCCTGCAAGTACATACCTGAAATCCAGCACTAGGAAGATTAAGGCCAGAAGGCCACGAGTTTGAGCCACCCTCGGCTACATGGTGAAACCCTGTCTCAAACAAACAAAAACAAAGCATGTCACACACCAAGGGGGACACTGCGCCTGCTTGGAAGACGGGATTCGTGAAGGACATTTTCAAGGATTTGTGTCTTGGCAGAGTCCAGTTCGAGGCCCTGGGAGAGAGTGTGGGAAATTACTCGATACAATGGAAGTGTGAGGAGTGAGAAGAAAAAGATAAAGAGGAAAGTCAGGATGGATATGGAGAAGGCAGGAGGGAGACGCCGAGGACCCTGAGCGGAGAGAGAGTCACCGACCTTAGAAAGACGAGCTCCCTTCTAGGTGACTGCAGAGGCTTGGGACTGGGGGTCAAGACTCAGTGGTGAAGAGCACTGGCTGCCCTTACAGACGTGAGCTCACTGCCCACCCCCACATCAAGCAGCTCCCAACCACCTAAAACTGTAGCTCCGGGAAACTGGATGCTCTCTTCTGGCCCCTGCACGCACACACGTGGCATTTATTCACACAGACACATAGACACAAATAAATATAAAAACAAATCTTTAAAAACCATTAACTCCAGAGAGAGAAATCAGGAGGCAGCTTCCAGAGTGCAGGGGAAGGGCCTGGGCTAGGACAGGGAACAGGAGGGAAAGACAGGTGTGGACATTATGTGACCATCACCTTCTCCACTGTGCCTTCTGCACCACACCAAGACAGTTCGCTGTTTCCGCTAGCAGCTCTGGAACAAGAGCCAGGCCGTGTTCTTGGTTTTCACTGTGTATACACCAACCCTTCAGTTGCCACTGTCTGACCTCCCCAGAGCACAACACACACACACTCAATGTGCCCCTCGTCTGACATTTGCACATCACTGCCCCTCAGTAAATGCTTCTAAATGACTTTGAACTACCGCTGAAATACGCTCACAGTGCGTATCTGACCTGTGGAGACACCTCATTCCTGGCCAGCAGAACGCTCCCCGGCGCTGCTTATGCATGACTAACTATTTTAATCACGACAATAAGCTTCCTGTCAGTGACATTTTGCAGGTACAGGTGCAGAGATTTCGGCAATGGCAAAGTGCGCTGTGGCACCATGGCAACCAGTGCGTCAGCTGGCTAACACTCAGCAGTTCCGGAAGGGTAGCTCTCCACTCACTTTAGCTGACGACAAACCCCAGGGATGCTTTGGTCTGCCTTTTCTTCTCCAACACAGCTGTCTATCAGGGAGGGAAATGGTTGGCTTGTCTCTGATCGACAGGAACACTGGTTTTGCTACTGTGGGAGGATTGAGATGGAGGCTACGGCCCAGCGTGACTCGGTACTGTCTGTTGGGATGCAGAGGCTGCCTTCCACAGGCTGGCGTTCTCTGCGGGGGCTGGCTGCTGCTTTGCCACATGCGTTGCGTTGAATGGACTTGAAAACACTCGTCCGAGCCTTCTTTCCCTTGCAGCCAGCCTCACATCTTAGGGGCTCACAGACCCCTCCGTACTGGGTATTACTATTTTCGCTCCTGCATTAAAAGATTTATGGTGTCAGGGGTGCCAATGCCCTGGGCATTCTCATGGGAATTGGACTAAATTTATCATGGACATAGAAAGGCTGTCAGGGATACTCAAGTAGTTTCTGTCCCTTTTCCTCCCTCATTCTCTCCCTCCATCCATCTATACCTTTCTTTCTCTTGTCTAATTCTTCCCTATTCCCTATGATCTGTCAACTATATGACTTGTCATAAACATCTCTCTACTTTGAGCTCCAGATCAGCAGTGATATAGATGATTAGCAATGATAAAGATTTTTTTCATCTTTTGCCCATGAAAGTGCCCTGAATGGACAGCTCTGGGCCACATGTCCATCTCCAGTAAGAGCTATGATCATCAGAAAAGAAGCAACTTAAGGGAAAAAGGGTTTGTGTTAGCTCATGATCTGAGAGGGTCCCCCCCCCATCGTTGGGGAAGGCATGGTATAACTGCAGTGTTGTGGGTGCTTACTCTCATCTCAGTGGACCATGAAGGGGGGTAAGTAAGAGAGATCATGCTGGATGCAGGTCCCTCAGGGCAGAATATAGCCAGGCTGGAAGAGACATAGAGAGAGAGTAGGTGGAGGAGTCAGGGAGCCACCATGTAATATTTTGGGTTTCTTTGTCAAAAATCAGGTGTTCATAAGTGTGTGGATTTATATCAGTGTCTTTGGTTCTATTCCATTGATCCATGTTTTGATGCCAATACCAGAAATTACTTTTCTCCTGTCCTCTTCTTTCCTTCATTAGTACATTCTTTCTCTTTACTTTTTGTGTGGTACTCAGGGTTGAATACAGGGTTTCCCGCTTGCTGGATAAGCACTCTGTGCTGAGATGCTGCCCTCGCTCTTTAGGTGGCTCTGGCTGGTCTTAAATGAATGCTGTAGACGAGGTAATACATTAGCTTAGTGTCTCTTGCCCTAGCGTCCTGGGATCACAGGACTGTGTCACCAAACCAGGGTAAGGATATATAAATTTAATTTAAGCAAAACTTAGGAATTCAACAAAGATTATCCTGAAAGAAATCCAGGGCTATAACCAACATTGTGTAAGCATCTACATATTAACTGCCTAAGATGTTTAAAAAGATTTGAAAATTACAAGTTTTTTGGTATTCATTTTGATACACAGTCATGTTATGGATATATATCTACCATATTCTGAGTGTGTAAGATCTTTTTTCTGGCTGCTCATTTTAGTGTCCAGCTTCACAGGTACTGGCTTTCCCCCACAATGTGTCAGCTATTTAAACAGCTCACTCTATGGCATGATTCTGTCTGTCTTGCACAGACCTTTCTTTTGGAAGACATAAACAAATACCACTCACTACAAATAAAGTTGACTAAAGAAATATGGTAAGCCATTTTCCTATCTTAATTCATAATTTAGAAACATTCATTTAAGTAAAAACATTTATTTTTATAAAAAGTTGCAAAGGAACTTGAGGTTTGGTTTGATGTCTTCTGCCTCCTTTGCTTTGGAAAGTCTGACAATATCAAGTGTTGGCGAAGACATGGGAGAGTGGAGATGGGCATATTTGCGAGAACAATTTGGCAACTTCAAGAAAAAGCTTGTGTTTTAATCTTCATAGCAAGCTACTTTGTAAGTAAGGTAGCCAATACCCAAAGGGATTAACTACCTCTCCCCAAATCATACTGCTTCAGGGATGGAGACCTGTAGACTGAGCTTGACCTGTTGGCTATGAGAGCTGCTGAGCTTCCCCTGCTGTATCCTGTCCTGGTTCGGCTGCCACAAGCCCAGCCTATAGTATATCCTGATGACAGGCTTTACTACTACACTGAAAGCCCAGCCTATAGTATATCCTGATGACAGGCTTTACTACTACACTGAAAGCCCAGCCTATAGTATATCCTGATGACAGGCTTTACTACTACACTGAAAGCCCAGCCTATAGTATATCCTGATGACAGGCTTTACTACTACACTGAAAGCCACCATTTCCCACACCACTCGTTGAGTGTGACAGGGGCTGGAACATGACATGCACCCACAAAATGGTGTGTTGAGACAATTTCCCACAGTGCGGTATAATTTTTAAGGACTAACTGTGTTTGCAACCATGTGTATAAATTCTCCCATCAGAGCAGAACTCTCAGTGCCATGACCTCTTGCCGTCTTTTCTATTGCTATGAGAAAACACCATGACCAAGGCAGCTTATGAAACAAAATGTTTAGTTGGAGAATTGATTACAGTTTCAGAGGATTAGTGTATGATCATCATGCTCGCAGGCAGGCAGACACAGCTCTGGAACAGTCTTGAAAACTTACGGGGCGGGGGGGGGGGCTGGGCGTGGTCTTTGAAACCTCAAAGCCAGCCTCCAGTGACACAGCTCTTCCAACAAGGCCATGCCTTCCAATCCTTCCTTTATAGTCAATCAACCAGGGACCATGATGAGCTATCGGCACCATTCTCTTTTAAATCATTGTATGTGCCAATGAATTTTTAGGATAAAAATCTGTTTCAGTCTAAAACTTTCAAGTCAAAGATGAGGTTCTGACTATGATGTAGTTGGATCTCTGGCAAGTGTGTGACAGTTTTCTCCACTGGCACCCTTCTCTGGAAGCATGTAGACCCTCTCCCGAGCAACGGCAGCTAAAACATCTACCTGGATTTCTCTTCTCAATGTCAACATCAACCTTCTCATATCACGATTTCTTCTCATTCACACTAGCAAGGAAATTAATTTAATTTTCATTAGTAAACATTCTGTTTCTAAAAATGAAATTTGGGGGTCATTTATTTTGGAGGGCAAGCAGGGTTTTGTTGAGAGTGCTGGCTCCTCACAACAGAGAGTTCTGCTAAGAATGGGTTTCCTCAGGAGCCACTTTCAAAGAGTACTTCTATGTCTATCCCAGTTCAAACTGGATAAAACGGCCTTGTTCTGCCGCCCCCAGATCCATCCATCATTCGCTTTTCCACTGTCTGCTCGGCTCCCAGTTTGTAGTGTAGGCCTGCAACCATGGTCTTAAACTCCTCCTGCGACACCACATCTCCCTTCTTCCCTGTGCTGCAAATAGGAACCCTAAATACTAATGCTCTAACAGGGAGCTGGGAAGTTGGGATGGTTCTTTACGGACCACTTGGCAAGATTCAGAATCACCTGGGAGACAAATCAAGGCTCAAAACAGGACTTATCTATAAGGATACTTCCAGAGTATCAATATCAGTTCAACAGAGGAAGGAAAACAGGCCCTGAGGGTATAATTCTATAGGTTAGGGTAGTCTATTATAGGCTGGGGTACTCTCTTGGCTGGGGTATTCTATAGGCTGGGGTACTCTCTTGGCTGGGGTATTCTCTAGGCTGGGGTATTCTATAGGCTGGGGTACTCTCTAGGCTGGGGTATTCTATAGGCTGGGGTACTCTCTTGGCTGGGGTATTCTCTAGGCTGGGGTACTCTCTTGGCTGGGGTACTCTCTTGGCTGGGGTATTCTATAGGCTGGGGTACTCTCTTGGCTGGGGTACTCTCTTGGCTGGGGTATTCTATAGGCTGGGGTACTCTCTTGGCTGGGGTACTCTCTAGGCTGGGGTATTCTATAGGCTGGGGTACTCTCTTGGCTGGGGTGTTCTATAGGCTGGGGTACTCTCTTGGCTGGGGTATTCTATAGGCTGGGGTACTCTCTAGGCTGGGGTATTCTATAGGCTGGGGTACTCTCTTGGCTGGGGTGTTCTATAGGCTGGGGTACTCTCTTGGCTGGGGTATTCTATAGGCTGGGGTACTCTCTTGGCTGGGGTACTCTCTTGGCTGGGGTATTCTATAGGCTGGGGTACTCTCTTGGCTGGGGTGTTCTATAGGCTGGGGTACTCTCTTGGCTGGGGTATTCTATAGGCTGGGGTACTCTCTTGGCTGGGGTATTCTATAGGCTCAAGTCCCAGGCTGACTCCAAAGGAGAAATCAAGTAGAGTCATTGCATGTGTCTCCTGCTTCGTGACTGCACACGCATAAACTATACCATAACTAGAGACCTCATACCCCTGCCACCATGACAGACTGAAGCTTCAAACATTAAACCAAAATAACCCCTTCTTTCTTTAAACTGGCTTTGTTGGGTATTTTGCACAGCACTGAGAAATAGAAATAACACCATGACCCAATAGAAAAGGAGGAGAGTAGAGTTTCCCACGTCTTCCCATAAGCTTCAGCACACACCTATCTCGGGTGGCACAAATGGATTCTTCCTGCAGGGCCAGACTACATGGTCCTGTGTTTCTGGCTGCCTCTTCTCCCAAGCCTATGCCATCTCCTAAAGAAGGAATATCCCAGAACATTCCTGGCAACTCTTCAGTTCTAAATACAACTGAACGGATGTTTCACCAGAATAAATAATAAGCAATTTTTGTTCAGTTGTGTGCTAAGTTGATAGATGTCAGGAGCAGAGCCCCTCCTAATAGAGAAAACAGCTGAGGTCAGCAGGTAACGTCATCTCCTATGTGTTTTCCTTATTTGAGTGCTTTCTCCATTCACAGTTTTAAAATAGTCATTTTCCTTGACTTATTATTTTCCAGAAGTACTTCTCACACCATTAAAGACTCTTAATATCATTTTTAATAACTGTTGTGCTGTGCAGGAACCATAATTCCTTAGTGGTTCCTAATATCGGGGCCCTTGAGAATATTGGTCCCACACTACTTATCATTTACTTGGTACCCTCATGGCTCACAGCTCAGCGACATCTCTCAGAACTTTGAGGTGACAGTGCCATCCTTCTGTCTGTGCTGGGCACCTGACTGCAGCTTCCTGATGAAGTGATTGTCTCTCTCACTAGCTTTTTTCCCTTCTTCAAGCACATTTTCTTCTACTTTACATATTTTCCGCCTTCCCGAAAAATTTTCAAAACCAGCCTCAGACTGGCTCTGAACAGGTTTCTCTTTGACAAGGCGCTCTGTGCTGTTTTCTAATCATCTTTATGGATACTTTGGAATTAGATCAGATTTTTAAGCAAGAGCTGTTTAAGAGATTTATAAAGGGCCAGGACTGCTGCATAGACAATTTTGAAAATAAGAAGAAACTGCACCGTTTGGAAAGAATGTGCCTTTGCATCCCAACAGTCAGAGCTGTGTTGGAACTGGGCTTCCAAACACAGTGAAAAGCCCTTCCCAGAGCAGGGTACAGAAGCAATGCCCTAGTACTAGAAACCATACATCAGGCATCTGTCAGGAGAGAGGTGCCAGCTCAGGATCTGCCTCCCTCGCTCTCCACCCCGCGGCTCTCGTGCTGAACCCAGCACACAGAAGTTGCTGAGAGCAGCGTTCTGAGGATGGAGATGTCGGCAGCGGGCATCTGTGATGCCCTCCCTGCTGCCAGACTCACAGAGACCACCTGACATGGCAGTGGCCTGGAAATTCAGCAGATCTGCAAGGCCAAGTTAGGCCATCTTAACGCCCACCCTCTCATCCGAGCGCCATGCTGGGAAGGTACAAACAGGGCTGGGCTTCCGCCCTTTAACTGCTCGGTAAAAGTCAAGCAATCCTCTGCCTTGTGTTCAGCTCAGGACTAAGGGAAGGCCACGGAGACAGCTCGCTAACAGACTCATGACCAAGATAAGAAGGAAGGCAAATGAGTACACGGGACATGGCTGCTGATGGAAACAGATAGCTCTAAGTACAGGAGGTGACAACGGAAGCACCAACCAGCTGAGCTGTGTTGAGCGAACTCTGGGCAACTCAAGGTTGTTGTCAAGGGGGTTTCCACACCACTGCTCTGCCCGTAGAGATGCTTGGGAGCTGCTCCACAAGAGGGAGGGAGTTCTAAGAATGGCCTAATCTGATTCTCTTTTCCATTCTACTAGATCTGCTAGGGCATAGTGGCACACATTTTATAGGATGGGTACAATGGGGCAAATAAAACTTGTGTAGACTGTCATCAACCAGCAAGTGGTAGGGACTGTGAACACAGTCAGGGTGGTGAAGTATGAGGTGTAATGACCTCAATATATGCATGAAAATGTCACGAGGAGACCCATCATTTTATATGCCAACTACAAACAAAGATTTAACACACGTTGGCAGAGGCTGCTTGTTCGTTTCCTGGCCACCCAGATCTGAAATAATGGCACATATACAGAAGAACTCCCTATGAAGGGTTCATCCGCTGAAACAGTTTACCTGAGCTAATGGGAGCTCACCAACTCCAGCTGTACAGGGAAGGAACAAGCATGGGACCAAACTAGTCCCTCTGAATGTGGTTGACAGTTGTATGGCTGCGGCAGACTGAGGGGCTATTGGCAGTGGCACTGGGATTTATCTCTACTGCATGTACTGGCTTTTTGGGATCCTGTTCTCTTTGGATGTATACTTTGCTCAGCCTAGATGTAGAAGGGAGAGCCTTGGACCTTCCCCAAAGCAAAGTGCCTTACTCTCTCTGAGGAGTCGATGGGGATGAGTGGGAGGGTGTGTGGAGAGAATGGGAGGAGGGGAGGGAGCGAGAATTTGGATTGATCTTTTTTATAAAAAAAAAATCTAATAAAAAAAAGAAAGCTGAAACACTAAAATCCACACCTAAGAGAGAACATACAATATTTGTCTTCTGGGTCTGTGTTGGGAGCAGTGAGACCCCAGATCCTGAATTTCTTGTAAACAACCTGTTTTCCCCTGATCTGAGTGCCTACAGCTGCTCTGAGCACGAGACCTTCAGGAGTTCCTGATGGCAGGAGAGTGGTTTCTGGTGAGTTTGGCTGGGGCGTGGCTATCTCTATATAATCTGCCCCTGAACACAATAAAGGGGGCATTCTTGGGGAATTCAAGGATGACCCGTGTCGCTGTCTCTCTGTCTGTGTGTCTGTATATTTTAACCTCCAGCCCCCTTGCCCGAAGCTCGTGAACTGGGTGCCAGCGCACAGAGCACAGACACAGGGGTGCAGTGCGCACCAGGTCTGTGTTTGGTGTGGAAAGCCCTTCTGTATACACGTCGTTATTTCAGGCGATTGGACATGAGGTCCCACCCCTAGACAAGAAGCTCTCTGCAACTGATAGCCGCTGGCAAATGGGGAAATCCGTTTTCTCCAGTGGGGTCTTACTGTGTGTCAGCCATACTTCTGGGCAGGACCCATGTTCATGAGTAGTCAGCCAACACACACACACACACACACACACACACACACACACACAGCGGTATTCTTGTGGACTTTTTGCTTAGTTTGGGTTTGTTTTTGTCTTATCAGTCTTTTACTTGCTTGTTTTGGTTTTCATTTTTGTGTTTTTGTAGGTGTATTTTGTGTTTCTTGTTCTTCTGTTTAAGAGATAGAGAAAAAGATTATAACATTGGGTAGGTAGGGAGGTGGGGAAGATCTGGGAGGAACTAGGGGAGGAAAAACATTATCCATAAATTATATGAGAAGACTTTTTCTGTCAAAGTGAGGGAGGAAATACAAACTCCAGGTGAAGATGAAGACCAAACTGCCAAGAACTGCAAGCTCCACCAGACTTCTCTTCACTCATAGCATGGACATGAAATGTGCCCTGTGAAAGCACACAACAGAACAATTGTTGATGTACTCATTGCCTGTATATATTGTATATAGTTATTATTCTTACTGTATATCATTTTCTTATATTAGTTATTTTAGACAAAAAAGGGAAATGTGGTGGTATTTTGTTTGTGCTATAACAAATAAAGCTTGCTTAAAGACTAGAGTGCAGCTGGCCACACTAGTTAGCCATAGAGGCCAGGCAGCAGTGGCGCACACCTTCAATCCCAGCACTCGGGAAATAGAGGCAGAAGGATCTTTGTGAGTTCAAGGCCACCCTGGGTGATGTGAGATTGAATCTAAAAGAAACAGAACTCACACAAAGGTGATCCTGGCACTTGGAATCACACACCTTTACCCAGCACGAGGGAGGTGGAGAAAGGAATGATATGGCTGGGTGGAGAGAGGACTATAAGACAGGAGCTCAGAGTATTCGGTCTGAGCATTCGTAGGGATAAGATCGCCCCTTTGGTCTGAGGATCCGGTAGAGGTAAGAACTAGTGACTGACTGTTCTGCTTCTCTGATCAGCTTTAACCCCTACATCTGACTCTGGGTTTTTCTTATTAAGACCATTTAGAATTTGCACTAAACACATATGCCACAGCAAACTGGGTGTGCATCACAAGTCAAAGCATAATTCTTTACTCCATCATCACTCAAATTTTAGGGTGATGTCTTTGTGTTTAACAATAGCACTAATAACCAGTAAACAATCTCCTCTCTCCATGGAAATAGCCTTTATATATAGCCAGCATAACGTTTATTTATTTTGGTTCCTGGTATGCAGGGGCTGCTGGGATTCTAAGTGTCTTTTGTGTGTTAATTTGTTGCCTGGTTGCTGGGAGTCCTTGGGCATCTTCAGAGTAAGCAATAGTGGGTAGAAAGACCAAGCCTTGATTAAAAGTGTAAATAGCCTTGTCCCTAAACAGAGGGACAGAGGAGCTGGAACTCAATCACCAAAAGCCAAAAGATTTGGTGATCTTGTCTACTTCATGAAACCTTCATGAAAACTCCAAAATGATGGGGTTTGGAGAACTAAACTGCCAAGTGTATTTACACGCCAGGAAGAAGGGTACACTGTAATCCCATGGACAGAGGTTCCCACACACAGCACCGCTCTGGACCCCGCCCTGTGAATGGAGAGGAGAGGAACAGTAAGTTCTGTAAGGTTCTGTATGGTTTGATTGGAAAGCATCTGGGATGCTCATCTGTCCGCATCTTATCTCCACCCGTGTCTGTGGGCGGCAGCCTGCAGTTATGGTCCTTCCTTCAACAATAACTAAGAGTCCAATGTGTGAGAAAACTCTAGGCTATGCAATGTTCATCTTTTTCCTAAGTATAAAAATATTTATGATTAGTTGATTAAAGATAAGAAAATGTTCCATAATGAGGTCTCACAGAGCCTCAGATTTTTGTATTAAGAGGTTTACTACAAAGTATTGGAAACCTTGATTTGAGACATTAAGTCATTCTGATTATATTAATGGCAGATGGGGGAAAGGAGGCCAATTTGGACTAAAGGTTCCCCACTATGATGCAGCCCTACCTAAAATATGGCCAGCCTGGTGATGACTCAAAGAGTTGACCTAGACCCTACCATATTCTCACTGCTGTAAAAATCTTGATGACTGGGAGAAGTTGGCATAGTAAGCTTTCTGGAACTGGGCTGAGCTTCTAGAAGCCACTTAATTATCAGCTCCATTTGGACAAGTCTGTGGAATACCACACCATTTTAAATCTTGTTTCTTATGAGATTTAACTATATGAATATTTTAAATGTCTAATAATAGGAATTTTTAAGAACTGAAAAAGCATATTAAGTAAATCGAGACAGACATCGTGTGTTGTCTCATTTCTGGGTCTTAACTTTATAGATTCATAAAATCATATCTGTACAGATGGTATAAAAGCAAGATTCTGGGAAACAAAGGAGACGGGCCAGAGACAAGGCTGAGAGGGAGGAAGGCAGTGAGTGGCGTGTTGGCACCAGGTGAGATTGCTAGCTTTAGTAGTCAACTCACTGCCTGGGAAGAGGGACTCTCGCCTGAAGAACCGCCTCTATCAGACTGGCATGTGTGATGAGGAGGACCCAGCCCACTGTGCATGTCATCCCTGGGCGGGTGACCCTGAGCTATGTAAGAGAGCAGCTGAGCAAGCTAGCCAGCAGCGTCCCTCCAGACTCTGCTTCAGCTCTTTCCCCAGCCCTGGTTCCTGCCTTGAGTTCCCTCTGTGGTTTCCCTCCACAATGCACTATGCAAGCCAAATCAACCCTTTCTTCCCTAAGCTGGTTTTATCACATCAGCAGAAAGCAAAACGAGCCCAGGGGAATGTGTGCAAGACACTTTATACACTTGCATGCCTTATTCAACCCTTTACAATAATTTCTAAAGAAAAATTAAAGCTCAGAATAGTCATAGAAAGGAGTTGTATACATATATGTCTATGGTTTTTCAAGACTCTTGACTTATTTTTAAAATGCATCGCATGTTATCTAGAAGCAAGATGAGATACATAACACCACATGCCATGTGATCTTGCATGCACGCGCTTGTATGTGTGCCCTTGAAAATATTTGGGGTGCACAGGTAGACGTTGGGGTTATAATACCTAGAATGAAATCTACAAAATGTGCCCCTATAAAAAGCTGCATGTGCTGGCATGCATTTAAAACTCAAGGGTTTTCGGGAGCCCAGTCCAGTGCTCCTATGCGGGTTTCTGTCTCTGTTTCCATCAGTTGCTGGGTGAAGGGTCTATGGTGACATTTATGATATTCATCAGTCTGACTACAGGGCAAGGCCAGTTTGGGCCCCCTCTCCTCTATTGCTTAGGGTCTTAGCTGGGGTCATCCTTGTGGATTCCTGGGAATTTCTCTAGAGTCAAGTTTCTTGTTAGCCCCATAATGGCTCCCTCGATCAGAATATCTCTTTCCTTGTTCTCCATCTCTGTCCTTCCTCCATCTCGACTACCCCATTCCCTCAAGTTCTCCCCCCTTCTCCTCCTCTTCCCCTTCTATCCTCCATTCTCCCCCAACTCCCACTGCCTGCTCTGTTTTTTGGGGAACCCATTCTCTTTGGATGGATACCTTGCTCAGCCTAGATACAGTAGGGAGAACTTTGGACCTTCCCCAAAGCAATGTGCCTTATCCTCTCTGAGGATGGATGGGGGTGGAGTGGGGGGTAGATGAAGGGGAGGGAGTAGGAACTGGGATTGGTATGTAAAATGAAAAAGTTTGTTTTCTTTATTAAAAAAAAGAGAGGAAATTATTTTAAAAAAAAAACCTCAAGGGTTGCAGGAGTCAGAAACAACAGAGCCCTGGGGGTCACTGGGCAGAAGCCCAGCCTAATCAGCGACTCCAGGTCCCAGGGAGAAACTGTTCCAATTAACAAAGTGGGCAGTACTGAGGTTGATTCCTGGCCTGCACACACGTATATGTATACAACAACACATACACAGTGAACACATCAATGCACACTTATACGTGTGTACACAAGAACATATACCTTCACGCACACATGTACACATGCATGTACACACATACATACAATATACACAAATGCACACAGGCACATGTGTGAGCACGCACAAGCACACAAAAGAACAACCAACAGGTTCACCTTAAATTGTGTCCTTAGCATTTATGTCCATCACTAGTAGAGATAAAGCTTGGGGGACCCTAGATTTGAGGTGAGCAGGACCAGCGCTGGATGTGCAGGCTAGCACGCAGTTGCAGCAGACTAGAATTTTGTTGGGTTTATTGCTTTTATTTATTTATTTTTGTTACAAATAGCTGTTGATTGTAATACTGTTTTTCTCATAATCCCTCTCATTTTCAATCAACAGCTTTGCAGAAGGCAAGACTTTTAGGAACACACATGCAGAGTTGCTGCAAAAGCACTAATGTAAAACTTGATGCTGATAAAGAAAATGTTAGTTACAGCATTTGCTATCACTGTTCCTCCCCTCCCTTTCAAGATTCAGGCCTTCTGAAAAGGTCTTTAGTCACCGCTATGCCACTGCCACATCTTCATCCACGCTAGCTCGACAGCTACCCGACCTTCTCGCTCAGTCTTATTTTGGTCTTCCACTGCTTGTTAAATTTTTTCGTAGTGAACACCGACTGAAGAGTTTTTGGTGTTCACTGGACGATGTTGACCACACAGGAGAAGGCAAGCTCTCTGGGCATAGGGACTGTGTGTGTCTCATTAACCACTGTACTTCCAGACCCCAGCAGGCAGACCTGTTTTATGTGCTCAGTGAGCCAGGGGCCACCAACATAAAGACCCGTAGGTTTTCCATGTTATTCACACCCCAGAGCCATCAAGGTCGAGAAATGTCTCTACTTTGGTTGTAAGAAAGTTGACCTAGAGACAGGTAAATGGGGTTGACCTATAGGTAGGTAAATGGGGTTGACCTATAGACAAATAAATGGGATTGACCTATAGGTAGATAAATGGGGTTGACCTATAGACAGGTAAATGGGGTTGACCTATAGACAGGTAAATGGGGTTGACCTATAGACAGGTAAATGGGGTTGACCTGTAGATAGGTAAGTGGGTTTGACCTATAGACAGGTAAATGCAGTTGACCTATATGTAGGTAAATAGGCTGCTACTGCACATGGTCAGAGATGGGTCTGCTGTTTAAGGCAGACCTTTCTTGATGTGGTATGTCCTATATGTGTGTGTTGCTTTTATTGGTTAATGAATAAAGTTGCTTTGGCCTATGGCAGGGCAGCATATAGCCAGGCTGGAAGGGACATAGAAAGAGTAGTCGGAGTTGGGGAGATACCATGTAGCTGCCAAAGGAGACAGATGCTGAAATCTTGTCAGAACCTTACTGGTAGGTTACAGGCCCATGGTGATACATAGATTAATAGAAATGGGTTAACTTAAGATAAAAGAGCTAGCTAGAAACTAGACGCCTAAGCTATTGGGTGAACAGTGTTGTAATTAATATAGCTTCTTTGTGATTATTCAGGTCTGAGCAGTTGGGAAACAAAGAGGCAGTCTCTTGGGCTAAGCCTCCATCTTAACTCTCATAAGCCTTTGGATCAAGTTTCCACAGTTCAGCTACTTGCTTGTAAGGTTTACTCTTCTTTGTCTGCTTGATGGGATGTATGGTCACATGTTACCATGGAAACACACTTCTGAATATGTCTATGAAAGTGTTTCCAGAAACACTTAACAGAGCAGGGACTGTACACCCTGAATGTGGGCAGCACCATCCTATGGTCCACAGCCCAGACTGAGTAAGAAGGAGAAAGTGAGCCAAACACCTAGTTCTCTCTCCCAGTCCTGACAGTGGGAACTATGTGACCTCACACTCCAGCCTTCATGTTGTCCCTCCATGATGAGTATACCCTCAAACTGTGAGCCCAAGAGATCCTCCTCCCTCCCTCCACCCCTCTATCCTTCCATCCTTCCCTCCATCCCTCCATCCCTCCCTCCCTTCCTTCGTCTCTCCATCCCTCCTTCCCTTCCTCCTTTCATCCCTCCCTCCCTCCATGCCTCCCTTCTCCTGATGGAAGTACTTTCCTCAGATTCTCACCATCAGGGCCTTGTAAGGCTCCTGGGTACTCACAAGAGTATAGGGCTCTACCACTGGACCCTCTGGAGTCTTTAACCCTCACACTGATCATTCAGAAATCATTACTTGGGGGTCCCAAGCATCATTTTGGTCCATGCCGAGACCTCTGATTTGATCCATCTTTGTCCCTTCTGTTGGGGAACAGCCATTTGTGCTGTGATCTTGTTTCTCCCATGGGTCCAAGAAGAGTTGTTCTTTTTCAGAGGGTATTGTTTTTTATTTGCTGTTCCAAGCTCCTTTCGTGATGGATGAGAAATAGGAGCACAGACAAACTGTGGGAAACTACTAATGAGTTTGTCATCTCACCAGAAAAGCAAAACTGACAGGAAGAAGAGACCAGAGGGCATTAGTCACACAGAGGGTCAGAATACCCACAGAACTGCCCACACCGAAAGATTAAGAACAGCGTGATGAAAAGATCCGTGGGGAGGATGGAGTCAAGTACAGCGATAACGGATGGGTGGTATTGCCCAAATATTAGCCTGTCTTCCCCTGAGTGTCTGTTTTCGCCCACCCACATAAAGCTAAGTCAGGCTGGAGTCACTGCCTCAGGGAAAGATGTGAATCCGCGAATAAGAGAGAAAGAATTCTTTGTTTTTCCAGTTTCAAAGATAGATGTCCTTGGAGAACTAGAAAATCTGGACATTGTGACAGCCGGGAGTGAAAGAGCTCTTTCCCGATACAGAAAGAAGTTCCAGGATCCATGGAAGATGAAGGCAGGAAACAGATGGTGCATGCCTGCGGTGAGCGAATCAGGCAACAAGAGAAACGTGGCGGCAGGTCTCAGATGACGGGTCTGGGCCTTGCTCCTGGGCTCTGGTCCCACCAAAGCAACAGAGCTCACCAGAGGGCCAGCGGGCTTGGTTGAAGGAACCTATCCCTGCCCCTCACAGAGCACCACGAAGGGTGCAGGACTCTTGAGAGGGACTGTATCTGCGTGTGACCAGCACATGGTGGATGTCTCTGTGGACAGAGCGACGGAGGACCTGAGAGACCTCGGCACCATCCAGCTAGGCGTATGCCCACCTAAAAAGGGGGTGAGAGAAATACGCTGAGAGCTTCCACGGTCCCCAGAACATTCAATTGAGTTCCAGAAAAGGAGGAAACATCTCTGGATTGAGGTCAAGAGTCATAACCTGCCATAGGCCAATAGGGAAATTTCAGTCTCTCTGCTTTGTGTGAATGCTCACTGTGCACCATGACTCAGCAAAGAAACCAAGGGCTGCCGAGTTCAGGTAAGCTGCCAAGATGGCCAGGCCATCACCAGACGGCAAGCGCCCCTCAGACTGTGAAGCAAGATAAATCCACTCCTCCCCTAGGCTGCTGTTGTGTGACTTTTTCTAAGATGTGAAAAAGCATCCATTGACCTCAGATAAGGAGCTAACAATAGGCCAAAGTCTTGGTGAATCAATGAGTTTATTAAGGTTTCTTACAAGAAAAGAAGTGAGGAGCTACTAACAGAGGCATGGATGACCTAAAGGCAGCTGCATCGCCAAAAGGCCCACCCCAGCATGGGAGACAAGTTATGAAAGATGCATTTCTGGGGCGACTCCTACTACTTGGGCAGCTTGACAGGTAGGGAGCATTTATCTCTCCCAGCGGTCCTTAGAGTTTATATAACCTTGATAAAAGGACCTTGTGAGTTTTCTAAGTTTCAAGACCTTCCTGAGATTAGTGAGCTATACATGTCTTGAATTGTGCCAGTTCTTTTTGTTTTCTGAGTCTTGGGAGCCCCTCTTCCAGATGGAATATTTCAGTTTGGAGTGACGTTCTAGATAGCAGTCGCCTCTTCCTGTGTTTTATCCAAGAACTGAAAGCAGCACCTAATATGCATCCCCTTGGCGGGCACAATGTCAACAGACAATGTTGGGAGCAGTGAGACCCCAGATCCTGAATTTCTTGTAATCCCCTGATCTGAGTGCCTACAGCTGCTCTGAGCATGAGACCTTCAGGAGTTCCTGATGGCAGGAGAGTGGTTTCTGGTGGGTTTGGCTGGGGCGTGGCTATCTCTATATAATCTACCCCTGCACACAATAAAGAGGGCATTCTTGGGGCTTTGGTATCAGTGTAAAAAGGCCTGTGTGTAGGTCTGTCTCTGCGTCTGTCTGTGTTCTCAACCTCCAGCCCCTTGCCCGAAGATCACGAACTGGGTTCTAGCGCACAGAGCGCAGACACGGGGGTGCGGTGCGCAGCAAGACAACTTCAGACCACAGTGCCTGTCTCAGCTCAGATGAGCTTGGAAACAAATTCCTCTCCAAACCCTCTAGATAAAAGGCAGTCTGCCACATTTTGGGTTGAGCTTTTCCTTGCAAAATCCTAGGCAGAAAATCCAGATATGCCCACCGAAACTTATGACCTTCACAGCATAACTTCATAAATGTAAATCACAGTAAATTTTTGTGTTGTTAACAATTTGTTTGACAGCAGTGCACACCAAATAACAGATATAAATGCAAGGTAAAGCAATTGTACACTGCAAATTTCCCCAAGCTCAGGCTGGGCACTATTATAGTAAGGATTTCTAGAGAGACTTTACCAAAAGTCTCTCACAAAGAAATTTGGACAAGTCAGAAAAGCTAACCAAATGGAAAGAGTGATGGGCAACTCAAGATGGAGAAAAGGCGATGAATAGTTAATATTTGAGTTTTTGGTAGAAACATGAATTTTTACCTCTTTAATCCCAGTGATTAAAGTTGGGGACAAGGGAACCTGCCCGAGAGACAAGAGGCAGGATTGTCATCGTTCGCACACCCAGGGAGCAGCTGCATCTTGAGTTAGTTAAGGGGGCACAGGTGGAAACCAAACCAAAGAAAGCTTAATGAAAGAGTACAGCAGACAAGCAGGGCCCAGTGACCCCACAGGGGACAAGACACATGACACAGACTGACCTTGTTACTGGGCAGGTCCCTTCACAGGCCCCGCCCTGTGCTCATCTTCTCTCTCTCTCTCATATGTGTTCTTCAAGTATCAATACAAATTCCAGCTCTCCCAGAAGTCCCTTAAGACCAAACACCTGCCTCAATCACCTGAACCTCAACTTCTGTTCCTCTTGGCTCTTCACAGACCCTTTATACTGAATTACTTCCAAGGTCAATGACATAATTGACCACTAAGGGATGTTTCCTACTTGATTAGTCCTGTAGTCAATGTCATTTCGTCAAGCCATAAGCCATCCCATTTCAAAGCCCTTTAAATGACTAAAAACTCCTTCTCACACTGAGCCAACACCTACCACTTAGCAACCGCGTTGTGTCAAGCAAGTGACTGTCTCTCTGAGACTCATTTCCGCCTTCACAAATGGCAGGAAAAGTGTACCTTTCCCCGAAAAGATTGTTGAAAAGATTAAGTCAAATCAGCCAAATGGAATGTTGTACGTCTTACCTGACATAGGCAGGCATTGATAAGTGGTTGTTATTGAATCAGGGAAAGAAGCATTGCAAGGCTTCTGTTAAGATGCCTGGTGCCCCATTGCTACTCCCTGAAGGATGCCTATGACCTGCAATAGATATGACAGCTGGCTAAAACCACGTGAATCCCCATTTCCTCTCTTCTGCAGCCAATGCCTTCCAAATACACGGAGACAAGTGTGTGCACTGCCAGAAATGGTCTACATGACTAATACATATTACTCAAGTGTTTTCTGAGCCAGGTAAAAGCTTCCACATCACAGGCCATGTTCAGACACCTTCCAACGGGATAGATGCTTTCTCCAGAGAGCTGTATAAATCAATATCATTTGTGAGTTTCTCTCTGAAGAGAGTTCTGCAGATGCGACGAATTATGAGATAAATAAAGAAACCCATACCCTACCTTAGTCTAGAAAGGCAGAGTCAAGTGGGCAAACTTTTAACCAATGTAATAAAGTCAAAAGTTCATGCTGATCAGTTACACTTCTTTAATTTGGTCTGGGATTTTTATTTGAACTTTTTATTCTATCATTCATCCTGTTGGCCATGTTAGATTTAGTTGTTGGGTTGTTGTTTTTTTTTCAAGTTTGTCATCTGGAAACTTAACAACCCACTTTCCAAGTTTCCATCCCCCTTTGTCATTAATTTTGTTCATTTATCTGATTTCCCCACTAGTTATCAAGACATTTATGAATGACAATTTCTTGATTTTATAATATCCTCCTTGACAGATTTTCAAGTTTGGGATAATAGTCTAACATTTAATATTTCAACCCTGTCGACTCGCATCTATATAAATCTGATCTGATATAAATATTTTCTAAAATAATTATCTTAATTATGCCTCTGATATTGTCTAGTCTTGTTGGGCTTTTTAAAATTATTATAACTAATTGTAGGCCAACACCATCTGATGGATTTTGTAACGGATTACCAGATCATTGCCCACAATTTGCCAAACACTTCTCTATTAAAAATGCTTTAAATTCCTTTCACTAAAGTGGTATGTTAAAAAAACAACAACAAAAACAGACCCCTGCTGTCTGCTGGGTGCCCTGGTTTCAGAGAGAAAACTCCAAGGTTCCAGAAATGTGGCTGTTCACAGGCCATCCCTGTAAGAATGGGTTGTTTTCCTGATAGGCTGCTACAGAGAAGGAAGTATGTGATACAGAATGGAAGAAGTGAAGTATCCCATCTAACAAGCATTGCAACTGTGGCGTGATCAAAGATTATTAATGAAAGCAGATGTGGAAGGCAGACATTTAAGGGAGAACTCCCATGGGTGCCTACATTTCCCCGTGTCTTTTGAGCAGAGCTATTGGCTGCTCTTTCCTGGCCTGTCTTTTCAGAAATGTCTGTCACTCAGTGGACAATCTTTAGAAGAATATCCATAGTTACCCAGATGTGTCTTCATCTGGAACAAAGCCCGTTTGGGCTCAGGAGAAAGACAACGCCTCCTTGGGGCAATGTGTGTGCCGTTTGCTGCCCAGCCTAGGATATCTGGGTCTCCAGTTCAGAGATTCTCTCCTTTTCTATGATCCTGAGGTGTGAAGATGTTGTCTTGCCCTCTTTACAGCCCCTGGAGAAACTCTGGCCTGGGACCACAGGAAATGCTAATGTTCTGACTTCTCCAAACACAGTGAACGGTGAACTGTCCTCAGTCCTAGACATCTGGTGTCTTCTGGCATGCCTGTCATTGCAGAGGGCTGTCCACACATTACAACAGCTAATATTTCTGACCTTTTGGTACTATTTGCTTTTAAGTCAGGGTTTGGTTCATATCCCAAACTTTCCCAAAGTCATAGTGTAGACTAGGCTGTCCTCGGACTTGAGAGCCTCCTGCCTCTGCCTTCTAAGTCGGTGTGTACCACCATGCCTAGCCTTCTGTGTGTGTGTGTGTGTGTGTGTGTGCGCATGTGTGTGTGCATGTGTGTGTGCATGCGTGCGTGTGTGCGGTACATGCACATGACTATGAGAGTTCATGTGCCCGTGTGCTATATACCATGGCCAGAGCAGAATGTGAGGTGTTCTCCTATATCACCCTGCTTTAGAACCTTGAGAAGTGTCTCTCACTGAGCCAGGAGCACACTGTTTTGGCTGTGCCAGGGAGCTCTTGGGACATACCTGTCTCCACTTCCCACCCCATTCCCAGTGCTGCAGTGACAAACATGTGCAGCCATACTTGGCCTTTACATAGATATCAAGGATCCAAACTAAAGTCCTCATGCCCGTAGAGCAAGCACTCTGACCCACCGAGTCAGCTCCCCGGCTCCCCTATTCATGTCTGGCTCGATGGTCTCTCATGTTACTTGTTTCAGCAGATAAAGTCTATGCCTTGAAATAGCAAGATTCAGTTTGATTCTCTTCTCATTTATTCATCCAGCAAATAAAAACTTACTGAGTCTGATGGGTTTCCAAAGGCTGGCGATAAACAGGCCCACCATTAGGCAACACAAATGTTCCTAGTAAAGAATTAAAGTCTCATATAAAACAAAATCTAGGAGAAAAGACAGAACATCCAAGTCATCAAATGAGGAAATAGGATGGAGAGAGGACTGCGAGCTGGGTCCTAAAGAGCCTTGGGGGCTTGGAAGGCAGTTGTGTGTCTCTTCTATCGTTTTTTATAGTGATTCCCCTTCATATCCTCCTCCCTTCTGGGCATGCCTACACAGCTCTCGGTGGCTCCCTTGATGTGAGTGTCAGCGACCCCATGGTTCTAACGTGTATCTGACAGAAGCATTGGTTTATCCAAGCAAAGTCAAAGAGACTTTAAAGACTGCCTTTAAAGTCTTTCAGGGCCATCTCCAAAGGCCAAATTCCAGGTGCCTGATATCAGGAAGGAAACAGAAATGCTTCCTGATACCCAGAACAGGCACTCTAGTTCAAGGTTAATTCAGGGCTATAGATGCTTATCATTGACTAGAGAGGAATCAAGTGGCTTCCAGGGGAGTCTGGGATGCTTCCTGAAGGATCTTATTGACACTCACCAATCAGTGACATCCTGAAGGGAAGACAGAGGAAATTGGCCCAGGTCATTAAATTGTTTGATCATTTCCTTGCTTCTAGACCAATCTCCAAACTAAATGGAAATTCACCTAATCAAGCTGATCAAATCAGATGGAGTGCCAATAGAGTCAAAGAAAATTAATTAATCTATTGACTTAGAGAAATTGGGTGCTGTAGATTAAAAGTCCTTATGGTGTCTCTAAATGTCTAAAAATTGACTTTTGTGCTTTCTAGGAAGTAGGGTGACTCCAGAATAGATCATAGATAACCTAATATCTAATAGATAATCTTTCAGAAAAAAAGGTTCTCTAGAACCATATTCGGTGACTGAGGTCCATTATGATGCCATTTGATTAGACAAGGGTACAATCCACACAGCCCGTGCCTGTGTATATGAGGTTCTCTTCCCTTTCCTCCAGTAAGGCACCCGTGATTTCATCTCTAGGGTCTATCTTCTTGGGAAACAGAGAATTTTCACAGCTAATTCGTTTATTCACTTGTCAGCCATCATGCCCATGGATGTGTCGTTAGTGTCTTCACCGACAGCTACGATGGAGAACTGCAATGACTTCATCACCATGGTATGATTAGGAACTGCTAGAATAGAGGACATAGCTGTGTCGAGTCTCTGAGCGGGAAATAGGAAGCTGCTATGAAGGTAAGAGAAAGGGGTTCATTTTGAGACCTGATCCAGTTGAGTTGGTTTTGAGTGGCATCCAGCAGATCCAGCAATGCTATCAAGGCCAAGACTTAGATGGTTGCAGTGCACAGTGCTATGAAAATAAGGCCCTGCAGAGTATGCCCAAAAGGTCAACTAAGAGAAACCGAGGGTTTCCTCTAATGACTAGCCACAGCATTTGTGTTTTGGGATTTGGAAAATGTGTTGTTTTTAGAACCCAAAAGATCTGACAAAGGAGGGTGATGGGAGTGTCCATGGCACCTGGCTTCTGGAATCCCACTTCATCCCGGGGACACAGTGAGTATACAGCCAGACTGCCACCTACTGACACCGCAGGGCATGGCTGAGCATTGCCACGGGTGCTTAGGTAAAGGAAGGTGTTGGTGGTGGCAGAGCATCTGTTAGACCCCATGTGCAGCTTACAGAAAACGTGGTAGAAATGAAGCCGTCATCAGTGTGAAAGTGAAATTTGTGCTTGTGGTTGAGGAGGAACACTCAGCCTGAAAATATCTAAAATCTGCTGATACGGCTAAAATCGAAGAAGAAGCTTGTCATGCTGGGATTGAGTTGGACACATGTGGTATCTTCTTCAATAATTCTTCCCATCTTCAGTATGAGAAGAGAGACGGTCAGCTTATTCTCCTGAACTAAAATCCTCTGGGGGCCAAGTCCATCTGATGTCATCACCCATGGGCTCCTAGTCCTGACATCTTCCCATCCTACAGCAATGGCTTACTTGTTACGTGAGTGATTATAATTTTACTACTAATAAAATTAAAACCCAAATCAGTGGTTCTCAAAAACCAACCAAGTTCACTGCAGATTTAAATACTGTTACTGACGGCTTTGTTATTTTAGCAGCCTAGTTAACATTGCTGTTTCGTTCCTCTGCCTACATTGTTGGGTTGATTTACGAGGATGAAATGTTGATGTATATAATTCGCTCTGCACACGGCAAGCCTCAAGGAATAGACATTTTAAGGTGTTTTGGTTTGACTTGAGTTTTTGTTTGTATTTGTTTTGTTTTGAGACAAGGTCTTACTATGTAGCCCAGCCTGGCCTTAAACTTCCTAAATACTGGGACTGTAGGTATTCAGGAAGCTCTCACAAAAGTGAAGCAGTACTAAGGTCACAACTGCCACCCATAATGATCCCAGGATGGACAGAGCCCCCACCTCTGCCCTCCCAAGTGGTTGGAAGAGGTTCTCAGGAGACCCAACAGTTTGCCTTCACCCTCTAAGTGACCACAGCCCAGAGACCTGAAGCAATGCAGCAGAGGGAGGCAGAAGCTTAACCAAAGACTCTTCTCATTGTTATTTTTAGTATAGAATGGCCGGAAGACAGCCTGTGCTGAATCCCGCCTAACTAGCTAGAAGGCAGAAACACGGGAGGGGGGGAGGGCTGATCGTTAATCATAAGGAAACTGGGGAGGGCACTGAGACAGGAAATGTCAGCACCAACATGTCTTTACTAACCTGTGTCAACATGAGCCCATCTCCAGACCCGCATACTAGAACTCTAACAGAGAAACAAAACCAGGAAAGATGAGACAGCACGCCAGAAAAGACAAACCAAAAACAAATCGTGTTTTCTTCCTAAGTTGGAGGGACTTGTTCTTCTTATACCAGACTCCCGCATTCCTGATGAAATTTGGGGAACCCTTGAAAGAAAATGCTCTCCTACAGACGGGTGAGAAGGCAGATGTCACAATGGCCAGCAGAGGGAGAGTATGGCTTCCTGTGGCATCCCAAGCCTCCATTTCCCTACCTGTGGAATTAGCTATAGTCTGCCTTTCCTTCCTCGCGGAGCTGTGAAGAAGAAAGTGTAAAGGTAGCTTCCAAAGGTCTCTCCGTCCTTGTCTTCTGGAAGGAGAGAACAGATGGGGGGGCAGGGAGGGCTGCCCCAAAGATCGGGTGACAACTCAGCGGGTTCTGCACTGAGGACCTGAAGTTCTGTGAATATTCTTATGGTGGGGACACAGTCACAGGGAGCCTCCCCCAAAGCACAGTAGATGGATCTTCCCCTTTCAGGATTTTCCTCCCATGATGCTTGAAAATGTCTACAAAGGGGTGTAACCCAAAACTGCAACATAAATGAAACTACAATTAAGTCCTTTTGAGGATGCAAGCCCTTCCTTAGCACACATAGGGAAAAGCCCTGGCCCCACAGTTCTCAGTGCAATGGGGAACAACCTATCTACAGCTTCTGTTAACCATAAAGGGTTTTTTCTCTGGCCAACAGGAGACAGCAGCACCCAAAAGACTACTGTGGCTTTCTGGGTCACCACATACCTTGCTGCCTCTTAAGGCTGTCTAGGGCCCTCTGTTGGTTAAGACATCCTCCTGCTCTTTAAATAGGGGCTTTATAGTAGGGGCTAGGGCCAAGGAGTTACACCAGACCAGCAGGCTGCACAAGCCGGAAGCAGAACTTTGGCTACGTGGGGGGCCCCTTTCCCCAGATCCACAACTCATGTCTCATTCCTATCTAACGAAAGGAAAAGAAAAGGGGCTGTGCCCCCTGAAATTCTTTTGGCCCCTGTCAGAAGAAGAAGAAGAAGGAGGAGGAGGAGGAGGAGGAGGAGGAGGAGGAGGAGGGAGGGGAGGGGTGGGGAGGGGTGGGGAGGGAAGGAAAGAAAGAAAGAAAGGAAAGAAAGAAAGAAAGAAAGAAAGAAAGAAAGAAAGAAAGAAAGAAGGAAGAAAACATAGGTCACATGTCAGTCCTGAGTTCAAGATCCATACAAAAAAATCATTAAGGTGCCATTTGTGAAATCATCTCTATGCCTATATATTTATACATAAAGTGGGAAAGTAATGGTCTCAGAGAATGCTCCGGAGATTGTCACATAACCCAAACCCCTCAGGCCTATGTCATCTTGTACACTGACAGCATGTCCTGTATACTGTAGTCTGTGATGCTCAATAGAGTTATCTTTTTAATGAACTGGCAGCAGGTTTGCGCTCACTCGTTCACTGCTGATTCCACACCCCAGGCACCGTATGAAAGAGTGCATTACTAAAGTAATGCTGGACCGTTCAGTCCAGCTGTTGAGAGAAACACACAAACAAATCACGGCGGTCTCACACGACAAATCCTCACCCAGAGGAAAATTCTTCTGCATTGCTCTGATCTCCAAAAGAGAGTGATCAACTCTGCTTGGGTAAAGGACGTCACAGCGAATCTCAAAGAATGAAGACTTTACATGAAGAGAAGAGAGAGACATTTCCTAAGGATGAATGGCATCCCCTGTAGTAGTCTAAACAGTATGTGAAGCAGGGAGACTGACAGAGAAGGCGGGTCAAAGTGGACATTACACTTAACTAAGCTGCAGGAGATGGGGGTTAATGAAGTGTGAACCCACAAAAGTCTATTCAACAGTTTTTTAAGGGGTGAAATGAAAAGCAGATTCACAAATACAGAATAAGGCAGACGCTGCTGATCCAAATGCTGCTGTCTCATCGATCTCCCCAAGGCCATGAGGACCAACCGCAAGGCTTGCTCCAGTTCCAACCACCCAAGAGAGCATGTGACCCTTCTCCTCCTCTGTTTCATCTGGTCTCCAGGGAAAACCACACCCATGGCAAGTCACCCCCAAATGTCATTGGCTAAACTGATCGAGCTCCCACAACAGATTAGAAGAACTGAGGCCGGGCCCGTGTACAGAGCTGAAATAGTATCTTGCAGAAAGGGGATGGTTTGAAAGGTTCTCTGCATCTTTTAAGATGACTCCAGCAGCCTAAATAAATTAGCACAAGGCCTTGGGACAGAAGTGCTGCTCCAAAGCTCGCCTGAGCCCTCTATGCTGAATTAAGGTGACAAGAAGAAGAGGACAGAGGTGAAGGTCCGGCAGGAAAGGGATCCTAGAGAAGGCATGGGCACCGTTTGAAATGGTCTAGAAGGGTGAGAGCCGTGATGGAAAAGAGAAGAATTCTAATTGAGCTTCAACAAAGGTCGGAAGATTTTTGTTTGTTTTCAAATATGCCTGAGGAGCTTCTCTGGTGGGTACTGGGAACAGAGAAGCAAGCAGGCTTGGCATTGAATAACTCAGTTGTTCTAATGCAGAACTGAAACTCGACAAAGGGTTTGTGTGCCTCGTAGTTCACGCCATACTTCTGAGCCCCTCTGCACAGCTGTTCTGAAGGTGGATCCTTCAACTTACCCTACTGCATAAAAACAAAAACAAAAAAAAAGCTGTATTTATTTTTAACAGCTGAGGAGGAAATACATCCTTGAATGAGAGGAGTAGGGAGGACTCAGGGGCCTCAAAGAAGAGCCTACACCCATCCCATACACCAGAACCCACAGAAGGGGAGCTGCCATGGGTTTGGGGCATGAGCAGGAGTTGGTCTCACTATGCAGTATCCAAGGCATTCTAGCAGAGGGGAGCATGGTGACGGAGAGCTGGCAGTGTATGCAGTGTGATCAGCTGGAGAACTAGTGTGGGGAAGACCCAAGGCTCTCTGGGTGGCCTAGACAGCAGGCAGGCTGGACTACTTGACACTCAGCTTCTTCTGAACCCCTCTAGGAAGAGGAGCACAACACACTATAGGCCCCTAAGTCTTCAGATACTGAGCAGCTAACAGCACCACACTTTTGAGCACCGCTGGTAGCCAATGGCTTCTCAATGTACAAGAAAGCTGTGGGGAAGGAGCCTCCAGGATCATTGTTTCTGTTAGCCAGGAAGG
The DNA here is from genome assembly GCF_037038515.1 of Microtus pennsylvanicus. NCBI lineage: Eukaryota > Metazoa > Chordata > Mammalia > Rodentia > Cricetidae > Microtus > Microtus pennsylvanicus. Next base: position 69,785,536 of record NC_134593.1, read on the forward strand.
TGGTCTCTTGTGTGACTGCTTAGGTGTCTTCATCACTGCAATATTTAAGAATATGGGACAGCAGTGTCATGACCACTCTTTCTATAGACAAGAGGTTGTTTTGGATGTTGGGATTAACGCCTGGGCAAGATAGCTGAGCAGTCATGAGCGGTACAAGGATGCTGGCACAACAGTGTGCACCTGGAGGTTGCCAGCACATTCCTCTGTGAACTCCAGCTCCGTTGAGCAGTTCTTTGTGAACAGAGGAAAAAAAGCAAAGATAATAGCAGCCATCACCGCAAAATGCAGCTACAATAAACGCTGTCAAAAAAATAGGTGCCTCTGATCCCAAGCACTGCAAAAATAAATAGAAAAGAAAAGCATAAATGTGTGGAGTGTGAACCTCCTGATTGGAAGCTGTGCCTGCAGCTTCTGTCCACAGACTGCTGATTGTTTTCTCTGTGCTGCCTAAAACCCTAAGGCTGACAGACAATGTAGATTGTTTTTGATGGAAATACCTGCCTTAGGTAAATTCCCATAACCTATCTACCCGGAGCCCATGCACCTTCTCTGTTGTTTACATGCACAATACTGCAAACACAAAGACATCTCTCTCGACATGCAATGTCAAATAATCAAAGGAAACTCGCTTATACACGAAGTTCACCCTCATGCTGCTCACATCTATTCAACAATGCCTTAGCAACTGCACTCAGTAGTGTGTAGCATTATTGGGAGCACCAGAATTGGGTCATGTTATTTTCTTTTAAAAAATAAGATCGATAGGGAGACCCTAGAAGCTTCCAAACACTGCATGAAGTAGGTAGCTTCTTCCGTGCCTGTCGTGGTCCGGTGGCAGCCTGAACCATAAATTATCTCTCTGGACCAGCGTGGAGGCACGAGAAAAATTGAGTCAACTCACATGGCTTTATCAGGAGGGAGATTCTCAGTGATCCCTCATGAAATCCCTGAGTTCACATCCTGAAAATTCCTCTCATTTATTCTCCAAACAGAATTTATACCAAAACATCAACTGAGGGGGAAATACATTAGCATTCTGTTTCCTAGGTAACCAGGTGAATGGCTTTTAGTCACATCCACATCCACCTATACCTGCTGTGTCACATCTTCCTGGGGATGATATAGATGTAAATGATTTGCATTGATATGGATTTTGGTTTATTGATACAAATTTAAGGCCAATTTTGTTATATGTATATGTATTTCTGATCTTGATTAAGGTATTGTGATTGTGTAGCTCATTTAAAAATGTAATGTATAATTAAGAAATATAGGTTAATAGATAGTCATCTAAATAATAGTCAAGATTGTAGTCATGTTAGTTAGGTTTTCTAGATATATAGAGATATATGTCAGTGAGTTAGGTATTCTTCAAATCTTTCAGAGACCTTCAGAATATGGCATTTAAATGTTTTAAAAATTTAGGATTGTTGACCAACCAGTGTTGTAATTAATATAGTTTCTGTGTGATTATTTTGGGTCTGGGTGACTGGGAAAAGAATGAACAGTCTTCAGTTACAAAATGGCACCCACCGTCTGAGGCATGGATCCAAATATGACTTCAAAAACCTTTTTTTAAAAAAAAAGGGATTCTAGACCCCCCAAAACAGGAGTCATGTGAACTTTTTTGGTAGCTGCATTTTTTTTCAGATAGGCTCTTTTTGCTGGCCATGAGCAGAGGTGTGACTTCTTTAAGAGATGGCTTCCTGACTCAGCAGTATCAGCAAAACTGCAGGGCTCCTTTAAAAGCTGGCTTCCTGGATCATGCTGGCAGCAGGAATTCTGGCTCTTTTGGGCAGCCCTACATTGAAATGAGTTTTGTGGGTAGCATGCTACTGATTGCTTAATGGTGACATAGAACCACTGTGTCCTTGGAGCTGGAGCAGTGATCATGGCTCACAGAGGCAGTGAATATCTCTGCTATGTTTGACAGGATAGAGTCAACAGGCAAAGTCTCAGCATCTAGTTCTAACCAAGCTGCTCAGCATTTTAAGAAGCACTCTGGTCAGAAAAGGATTACAGATAGACAATAAAAACAGATTCAGACAAAAATAAACCGCTAAATGGGACACAGCATGTTTTTAAAAATGTTATGTAGGCTTGGGAGAGGAAACAGAGTATAGACAAGAGTACAGACAGTCATAGATTAAAGGAGTAAAGATAATAAAATAAATATTAAAAAAGTAAGTAAAAAATAAGTCATGTAAAGATAGAAAATACACAGAGAGTCTGGATTATGTATATTATTGTGTTTTCTTTAAATTTTTTGACTATGAATAAGCTAATAAAGCTACAGAGAGACATTTCATTGTATGGGCTGCTAAGCTAAACCAACATAAAGGTATCTTGACTTCAAAATTTGAGTCTAAGAATATGTTACTTTGGAAAAGAGGCTCTGCTTTTGTTTCCACAGAAGATGAGAACCTGTGGATTTCTTCCAGGCTAATGTGGTTTGATGGAACTAGACTCCCCCAAAAGGTCTCCATGAACCCTAAAAACATTTCACCCAACAAACAGCAGGAAGCAGTTTGGAGAAAATAATGCCCTAATTCCCAAAATGATTGTTTTCATTGAAAGGGAGTTGATTATAAGTGATTAATGGTCACAGTCAATATCTACAATAAAATAATAGGGGTATGATATAGAGATTAATACTTTGCACTGGTATGTACTTTGGTCTATTGATACAAACTTAAGGTCAATTTTGTTATACTGTATATGTATATATATATTTTCTACTCTTGCTTAATGTATTATGTTTATATAGCTCATTTGTAAATGTAAAGTATAATTTTAAGATTACAGATTAATGGACAGTCATTTTTAATAGTCAAACTTGCAGTCATGTTAGTTAAGCTTTCTAGATGTGTAGAGATATATTTCAGATGGATAGGTATTCTTCAAACTTTTCAAAGACCTACAGAATATGGCATTTAAAATGTTTTGTTAACTTAGGACTTTTCATGACAATAAGATACATCTGCTCCTGGCAGCACTAATCTACTTCAAGAGGATAATGGGCATTAAAGAGACTTCTTTATGGAGTTTGTTAGCCATTTTGGCAAGTCTTACCTGGACTGCTTGATGGTATGCTGTATGAACTGGGCATGCAGGACCCACAGAAAAGTGACTGATGAAATTTCTAAGACAGGATAAACCTTCAGGGTTCCTGCTTCACAGAGGGAACTGCCAGACATTCAGCAGAACACATAATAAAGCAATTGGTGAAGTTTGCCATTAAAGAAAAGATCCTCAAATGTCCTGCTTCATGGAAAGTCTACTGGATACTATGATCCTGTAGGCTGAAGAAGGATGCCCAACATTACAGAAGTTTTTTTTGAGTGACTGTCCAAGCAATGAGATGTCTTTGTCAATTCTAGAGTTTGGGAAGTTACTTAAAATGCACTTTCTGTTTACTTAGACAATATTATATCCTTCTGAGAGCTTCAAAGAGTTGAAGACTGATAGTTATAGTTTTCCTTAGTTAAAATAAGAAATAAATTAAATATAAAACTTTAGAATTACAAAGATAGGATAGATATTTTCTTTAATTTGCCAATTGTAAATGGACTAAATATTATAAATAAAATTCTTGCTTGATAACTGTTTCATTATTTGTTAAAGTTAAAGCCTTCCTTTTTCATTAGACAGAAAATGGGAGATGATGTGGGATGCCCTTCTGTATATGTGCTGCCTTTATTGGTTGATGAATAAAGCTGTTTGGCCAATGACTTAGCAGAGCAAATCCAGGCAAGAAATCTGAACAGAGATATATATATAGAGAGAAAGTAGGTGGAGTCATAGAGATGCCATGTAGCTGCCGAAGGAGACAAATACCTGAACCTTACCAGTAGGTCACAGCCTTGTGGTGATACTTTGATTAATAGGAATGGGTTAGTTTAATATGTACAAGTTAGCGAATAAGAAGCCTGTGCTAATAAGTCAAACAGTTTTGTAATTAATATAATCTCTGTGTGATTATTTGGGTCTGGGCAGCGGGAAAACAAAAAAGCAGTCTCTGTTTACAACAGATAATGAGGTCTGCAGCTGACATTCGTATGAGCAAAGGATCTTGTTCAATTTTCCATCCTTTTTGGAGTCTACAGCCTCAGTTAAATTCTTCAAATGCAACCTTCAATAGAACTAAGCCAAACTTCAGACATCTGAACCCTGTTCTATAGAGACTATGGGATGATGTTTGTCATTGTCTGAATCCTGTTCCATAGAGACTATGGGATGATGTTTGTCACTGTAAGTGCATACACACTGGCCTTTTGGACTGCAGTAACAGGCTCCCTTGCCAAAATCTGACATCCAGTTAGATCTGGCTGGTAAGAGAATTCATGAAGAGAGAATGGAGGTAGGAGGGTCACAGGGCAGAATGGGGTCAGGATGCTGGCTCACCAGCTTCCTCCTCACGAGTCACTGTGTGCTCACCATGAAGATCTCAGTTCCTATTTTGTGGTTCCTCATTCATCACAGCTACTGGTCCCAGATCCTAGGAACCAACTGTCCCCTGGTGTTGTCATAGATGGATAATACAAGTCATTTTGATTTGTATTTCCCTGATATCTAAGGATGTTGAGCAATTCCTTTAGTGTTTTTAGACCATTTGAGATTCTTCTGCTGAGAATTCTTTGTTTAGATATGTACCCCACTTTTAAATTGGATTATTTGGTATTTTGACGTCTAATTTCTTAAGTTCTTTATATTTTTGGAGATCAGTCCTCTGTCAGATGTGGGGTTGGTGAAGATATTTTCCCATTCAGTTGGCTGCCTTTTTGTCTTATCAACTGTGTTCTTTGCCTTACAAAGGCTTCTCACTTTCAAGAGGTCCCATTTATTAATTGTTTCTCTCAGTGTCTGTGTTACTGTGGTTATATTTAGAAAGTGGCCACCTGTGCCAATGTGTTCAAGTATATTTCCCACTTTCTCTTCTATGAGGTTCAGTGTGATTGGCTTTATGTTGAGGTCTTTGATCCATTTGGACTTGAATTTTGTGCATAGGGATAGATATGGATCTATTTTCATTCTTCTACATGTTGACACACAGTTATACCAGCACCATTTGTTGAAGATGCTTTCTTTTTTCTATTGTATACCTTTAGCTTCTTTGTTAAAAATCATATGTTCATAGCATGTGCATTAACAGCAGGGTCTGCGATTCACTTCCATTGGCCCACCTGTCTGCTTTTATGCAAGTGGTTTATATTACTGTAGCTCTATAATAGAACTTGATGTCAGGGACAGTGATGCCTTCAGATGTTCCTTTATTATACAGGACTGTTTTGGCTAGCCCAGGATTTTTGTTTTTCCATATGAAGTTGAGTATTATTCTTTTGAGATCTGTGAAGAATTATGTTGGTATTTTGATGGGGATTGCATTGAATTTAGGGTCTAGAGACTGTTTGAACTTGTTTGTCCAGTTGGGGGGACTGGTCACTCATCTCTTGGCCTGTTCTCAATTTTACATTTTATTTATAATTTTTTTCTTCTCTATTTTAAGCCTACAAGTTCTTTGTATAAATATTATGGCCTCCAGACTAGTGTTTTCTTGGGTCTCCTGAATGGGCAAACAAGTGGGTCTCTGTTTTGTGGACCTTCCCTCAGACTCTTTTCCCTTCTGTTTGCTTTTGTCCAATTCTAATGTGTTCCTTCTTGTTCTATCTTTAGTTTTTACTTTTTCATTTTATTTCATTATCATCCCTTGATGTAGGTGGGTCTTCTGTCTATGTGTTGTTTTCACTGGTTAATAAAGAAACTGCCTTGGCTTTTTGATAGGGCAGGATTTAGATAGGTGGACTAGACTGAACAGAATGCTGGGAGAAAGAAAGCAGGGTCATGCAGATGCCATGGAGCCAGCCACTAGGTCAAATATGCTGAATCTTTCCTGGTAAGCCACGACCGCGTGGTGATACACAGATTACTAGATATGGCTTAACCAAATATGTAAGAGTATAGAAGGAGCTGTGGGCCACTTTCCGCCTCCCACCTCCTGGCCACTGGCTAGCTTTATCCAAAATAATTACACAGAAACTGTATTCTTTTAAACAGTGCTCGGCCCATTAGCTCTAGCCTCTTACTGGCTAATTCTCACATCTTGGTTAACCCATTTCTAATAGTCTGTGTAGCACCACGAGGTGGTGGCTTACCAGGAAGGATCTTAACCTGTATCCATCTTGGAGAGGAGAGCTATAGCGTCTGCCTCACTGCCTTCTTCCTCCCAGCATTCTGTTCTGTCTTTCCTGCCTACCTATGTTCTGACATATCAGGCCAAGCAGTTTTCTTTATTAATTAACCAATGAAACAACAGATAGATAGAAGACCCACCTACATCATAAGAGTTAGCCAATATGAGGCTAGATATAATGGGCCAGGCAGTGTTTAAAAGAATACAATTTGTGTGTTGTTATTTCCGGGGCTAAGCTAGCCATGCGGGAGCCGGGTGGGATGAGAAGCAGGCCTGCTTGCCACATCACTACAGTGAGAAAGGGGAAAGGGGAAGGGATGTTGGTAAGGAGGCCTGGAGCAGATCTGCGAGGCAGCCATGTGCAATGTGCTGAGGAGGGATGGATTCGTAATGGTTCTCCGCCATGGGGGTGGCCTATATTTAGCTTCTGACAGTTACACACTCACCAGCAATCTTCTTTCTCACCCCTACTTGGCTTCCTAACTGGTGAAGGGTGGCAGGCAGATCTGGTGATAAGCTAACGACATAACGCTACACGTGTATGCGCGTATGTGTGAATGTGTGTACTGGTATGAAAGCTGTCAGAGGAGGCTCCTTGTTACACAGTCCTACAGGAAAAACAGCCTGCAGGGCAATGCCTGAAGATTAGACGGCTCTCATCATGGCGCCAGTGGGTGTCCGTGCCTCATCCCCACCTCTCTGGCTACTGAAGAGGGATTGGTTGTGCATTCTGAAGCAGTACATTCGGAACTGAGTGAGAAAAAAATTACCCCTAAGCTGAGAATGGGTGCTCTGCGTGGGCCTGGGAAATGGAATAGCTTCCTAGACCTGGATTGGCCACTAAATACAAGCAAGAGTCACAGCTAATACATGCTTCAGCCAGCGAGCAAAACCCGAGCTATTCCATAAAGTGGGAGTAGAAACCAGGAAGTTATGGGCAAGATGAGGTGAGGGAGGTCTTCCTTGGCCAGAAAATCCCAGGATGCTGGGAACCAAATCAAAGTTCCTCTGCAAGAGCAATAAACATTCTTATTTTATTCGTGTGCTTGTTTGTTTGGTTGGTTTTTCAAGACAGGGTTTCTCTGTGTTACAGCCCTGGTTGATCTGGAACTCCTTCTGTGGACCAGGCTGGCCTTGAACTTACAGAGATTAAGGACATGCACCACCAGGCTGGTCCTGCATTATATGTTCTTAACTTCTCAGCCACCTCTCCAGCCCCAATGCCTCTTCTTAACAGACTCTAACTTGGCTTCAAAAAATGAAAGTTAAATAAAATACAGGTAAGATTTTATCAACCCATTCTGAAAAAACTATCCATCCAACATTTCTCAGGATTTAATGACAATAACTCAATAAATAAAAAGAGAAATAAATGCTATATATTAAAGTGTCATAATTTTTACTGGGCTGTTTTGTAGAAGTCTGTTACCTTTTTAATGTTCTGGGTTTATATCATTTATGATGCTATTTTTTATTATCAGGAAGCTCTGCTTTCTGCTAAAATGAAGTTGCAGTGACCACCTCTACTCTCCCATCTCAAACACGGAAATTCTAAAGTGATGGAGAGATAACTGCTAACTAGTAGGTAGCAGCTACGAAGGAGGGGTCACAAGACAGGGGACAGAGAAGGTGGCAGTGTGATTTTCCTAGCTACTGACTTGGGAGTTTCCAGTCTTAATAACAGAGAAATATGGCTCAAAGGAAGCCCAGCAGATCCTTGAGTCTAGAAGATTGAGCTGGAAATCTAGAAAGAGAGAGCAGATAGATTTTCAGAGTAAGGGTGTTGAGGAAATTTCTCCAGACAGCTCTAATAATGGGCTTGTTTTCATGCTGAACTTAAGAACAGTGCCACACAGTGGGTATTCAGAGGGTTTTGGCTCGGAGATGAAACAAAATGAACCCTACTAGGTGTGATTTTTACCCCCAGGAACATTTGGCAATGTCTGGACTGTTACCATTAACAATTTACACCATCAACAGTTTGGATGCTGGCCACACTGGTGGGTAAGTCGGGGATGCTTGGCAGTTACCTAAGGCTGTGACATTCTGGCTGCTCTGAGTGTGTCTTGGGTCCTGCATCAAAGCAAGACCTGAAAAGTTCAAACTGTTTCCAAGTAACTTTTTCCAGAATACGGTTCAAGAACATTTATAAGAATTATAAAAAATAATACTCACAATGTCTGGAATCCAATTTTAAAAAAACTGCTATGTATGCAAGGAAATAAAGCAGTATAATGCATAATGAGAAGCAGGGTCATTCCATTGCCACTGAACCAGAGCTGAGACGTTGATTTCACAGACAGGGACATTACACCATTATTATAGCTTACGTTCAAAGAGTTAAGTAGAGACACAGATGGTATTTTCTTTCAAAGAGACTAAAATTGAACTTTTGGAGAAAAAATAAAATTATTTCATGGCAACTTGACACGAGCTAGAGTCATCCAAGAGGAAGGAACCACAATTGAGAAAATGCCGCTAGAAGATGGGGCTGCAGGCAAGCATGTAGAGCATTTTCTTAATCGGTGATTGAGCGGGGAGGTGCCAGGTCACTGTGGGTGATGCCACTCCTGGGCTGGGGTCCTGGGTTCTATAAGAAAGCAGGCTGGGCAAACCATGAGGAGAAAGCCAGTAAGAGCATCCTCCATGGCCTCTGCATCAGTTCCTGCCTCCAGGTTCCTGTTCTGTTTGAGTTGCTGCCCTGACTTCCTTCAGTGATGAACAGCAATGCAGAAGTTTAACCCAAATAAACTCTTTCCTGCCTAAGCTACTTTTGGCTATGGTGTTTTATCACAGCAACAGAAACCCTAAGGCAGTAGATGAGATACATACTAAATGGGACTGATGAAAACCAGGCTTTACAGAACTAATTCATATATTTGAATAGCTAGGAACTGGAGCTATGCAAAATAAAATATATAGAAAATGCAGTTTTATTTTATTTTTATTTAAAATTTATAAACTATATTTTGATCATATTTCCTCTCTTCTAGCTCCTCCCAGATCCTCCCCAAATCTGTACCTACCCAATTTCTTCATTCTCTCTTTCTCTCCCCCCCTTCTCTCTTTCAAAACATAAAAACAAAACAAACTAAAAATCAGTAAAACAAAAGCCCACACAAAAATAAACAACAACAACAACATGGAGTTCATTTTGTGTTGGACAACTAGCCCTGAGCGTGGGGCCCGTCCTGGAGTGTGGCTAATGTACCCAGTGACAGCAGTCCTCCATCGAGAGGATAAACTGAAAAAGTTTAGGGGGTGGAACTAGTGACTACCTTCCTCTCCTGCCATCTCGATGTGCCTGAAGACACTGTCCTCTAACATCCAAGACTCCTACATTCTTCCTAAGTGACCTCAAGGTGTGTTATTAACTCGGCTGTGGGGGTCAAGTAAAATTTCCTGTCTCTTAGAGTGTGAGAGATATTTTCATAATCAAGTCTCTTCACACCATTGTTCTTGGTCATCTTCCAGAAACTGATGGTAGGACTCATGGCTGAAGACATTACGTGCTACATTACAATCATAAGACATGCAGAAAGAAACCTGTTGCTTATGGGGAAGCTTCATCCCCACTGTCTAGCTTTCACAACACCAGAAGGGGATCGGTGCTTTACTGAGGAAGAAAAACCATCAACAGTCTTAGCCAGCTGTGAACTCTTTGGGTTACAATAACAACTTGCCTGGCAAGATAAGCCTACTGGTACAGTAGTGGTTTGTATCTATAGGAGAACCAATCACCTTCTGACTCATTTAAAAACTGCTCCACAGGACAAAACTCAGGGCTGACACTGTTAACTGGGCAAGGAACCTGGGGCTATGTGGGCTATATGACTTAGAGGGAAACTTACTACTATCTCCTAACTGAATGGACATAATAGTAAACAGTACACTGAATATTGATATTTATACACGTAGAGTGGTGTAGCTCTCAACCTTCATCAGAGAAGCTTTAATTTTTCAGGAGATGGTGATTACAGAGGCTCACAACTGGACAAAGTACAGAGAGTCAGAGACTTGGGGTGTTCAGCCCTAAATGGAACTAGTTCTTGTAGCCCAGGCTGGTCTCGAACTCACAGAGATCCGCCTGCCTCTGCCTCCTGAGTGCTGAGATTAAAGGCGTGCATTACCAACACCTGGCAAGAATTCAGTTTTAAATCATCAGTTTAGCTCACTCCTCTCTCTGGAGCCTGGATCTCCCTAAGATCAGTCTGTACAATTCAACCAAAACCTGAGGGAAAGATGGCTTGCAGGGTTACCCCAAGATACCCACCTGTAGTGGGTTGAACACGACCCTCACCCTCATCAGGGTCACCTAGGAACAACTAACCGAAAACACTGGTCACAGCAACCACAGTGGCAGGGACAACTTTGTCTCTATCCTGAAACTCACAGAGCAGTGCCCTAGGGGTCCACAAAGACCTCTTACACCACGAGGCTTCCCACAGCCCTCTTGGGCTCACCAGGGCCTTAGCTCCAGAAGGAGACGGATGTCATTCTCTGGATGCTGTTCCTGACTCCTTGGGGGCAGGCGGGAGGTTAATTTTTAACCTTCAAAGTTTTCAAGGTCATCCAAACTAAAGAAAGTCTAAGAAACTGTCACAACCAATGAGAGCCTAAGGAACTTGCTTCTGAACATAATCTGGTGTCCTAGATGTGATCCCGGGGTGGAAAAAGCTCACCAACGGGGAAGTAAAAATGAGCAGAATTAAGCTGTTGTTAGGAAACATCGGAGCACCCTCACCACCTCATTACTTCCACCAAGTCAGGAGTATGTCAGAGAAATGTGTAGGCATCAGTAATGACGGAAACTGGATGCAGGGGACATGGCTCTCTGTGCTGCCTTCCGGTAGTTCTGGAAATTAAAACCCTTTCTAAGACAAAATATGCCTTAGCAACAACAGCAAAGCCCAGTCGTCAGCGGAAAGCAATGTCCGCAAAGGGGGTTAACTCGCATGTGATCGGCTATCCAGAGCGGAACAAGCGCATCTCACAAGGGCAGGAAAGTACTTCCTGTGGAGAATGATGCTTTTCTCTAGGGTGCCCACAGTGTGGGTGGGGGCCGGCTGTTAGGAGCCCTACGTTTCCTTCCGTCTATATGCCAAGCATCTCAAGAAGCTTGAAAGTCCAGCCTCCTCTTCAATGGCAGTTCTCTGTTCCCCTCCCCCACACCTCTGGCATTTGATTAGTAATGTACCTGAACCTCTTCATTTTCCCTGATTATTTCAGCTTATCCAAGAGGAAGTCAGTGCTCAAACCATATTCAATCCCCGAGGAATATCTCTTAGAAATGGGACTCGCTGGCATTCGTCTACGCCCTGGTAAAGGGCTCCAGCCACTACCTACATAGGATATCCTCCAGGGTCTCCCTCCTGCCTTGCCCCTGAAGCCATTCACCACAGGGTCTAAGCATAAAAAACCGGATGTGCTGCAAATTGAAAACATCAACAATTACCTGGAACATTCAGTGAGCACTTATATCTGCCAGTTGCTTGTATTTTTAAATAATCTCTACTCAGAAGAAATAAGCAACTTTATTTCAAAAATCCAGTCCAGTTTGTTTGTTTGCTCTTTGTCTTAATTTGGGGGATGAGGGAACAAACAGGCTCTTCCTTACTAGGTTATCCAAGCTGACCTTGAACTCATCACAGTCCAGGCAAGCCTTGAACTTGGAATCCCTTCTACTTCAGCCTATAGAGTGCCTAGGACTTTGAGTCTGTGTCCCTGATGTTAAACAGGGCTTCGGTCTCCTACAGGCCCCCAGGGCTGGCTCAGTCGGAGACCTGCTTCTTCTGATAGGTCTTTCTATGCTGTGCCCCCCCACAATCTGTTTTCTCCACTTAGCACCACGTTGCTAGTAAGGTGTCGGAGGAGGGGAGGCCAAGAGAAGTGAATTTCTTAGCAAGCGAATACTATTTCTATTTATTTCCTGAGAATTCTACACAGGCACACAATGTATTTCTCTTCGATTTACCTTCCGTTTCCCTCCAGAACCTCACACACGTCCCCTTCCCAACTCTATGCCCTCTTTTTTAAGCCCACTAATTTATATATGCATAGGTGTGGGGCCATCCACCGGAGCATGGCTGGTCAACCGACCAGGGACCACACTCCTAAAGGAAACTGATTTTCCGGCTCTTAGAAGCCATCAGCTGTCACTTAGCCTCTCGGCTAAGGGTGAAGGGTTATGTGTCCCCTCCTCTAGCCACACTGGAATGACTGGCTTGACCTTTGAGTTCACGAGTGCAATGACCCCTTGGTGTCCAGAAGACACAGTTTCACCTCACCTTGTGCCAACGTCACTTCATGCTGGGTGGGTCTCTTCAGAAGAGACTGTCTACTGACTGCTACCTGGTTCTACTCTTCTGACACAAGCCCCATGAAATCAAATCATCTCTCGGTCCCAGTTACGAGGATCCTTCATGATTCTGTTTTATTAGAACTACCTGGCCATGTTGAGAAACTCTCTAGAGGCGGGCCCCTTCAGGATTATTACATCTAACCACTTCCAGAGGGTCACTCTAGAGCAATCTGGGACACCCCACTGTGTGCAGGTCCACCTCTGCTTCAGACTCTGCCCTTGTTTGGCCATCTGGATAGCTCTGGTCATGGGAGACTCTGCCCTTTGCACCAGGTTTAAGCCTAAAGGTGCTAGCAAGAAGGTGCTGAGGAAGTAGAGAGAATGACGTAGCCTAGTCTTTTCAGAATGCTGCGTTGGAGAACCCTGCATGCAAGGTTGCAGCTCACCATGTCCAGACAGCTCTCTGAGCTTGACCCAAATTGGGGACTCCCTTCTCAGCAGAACTCCTCTTCTCTGCCTGACCTTATTTGGAGGATGACCCTATGCAGAGCTCCCTGCAACCCTGTATGACTCAGCTCATAAATCCCCACTCTTTCCTCCTGCCTGTATGATAATGAGGTGCTATGGCATGACCAATTAGCCTTCCTACCTGTAACCCTAAGAACCCTTGTATACCTTACCCTTGGAACAATAAAATGAGCGCTCTTGCTCTCGCTCTCTCTCTCGCTCTCTCTGAAGCTGACTCCCAGAAGTACCTTCCCTCATGTTCAAGGTCATCTGCACATCAAGGTCATTTGAACATCGCCTGCCATTTCTGTTCCCTTTGCCACATGGCCCCCAAAGGAAAATGAAGGCCACAATAGTGTAACGACTGTTTTAAGCTGGGAGGCCTATAGTAGCAGAAATGCATTGCTCACATTTCTGGAGGCTCGAAAGTTCAAGGTCAAGGCACAGTTGGGTTTAAGGTCCAGTGAAGGCTTACTTGGCACATGGATCTTCATATGAAAAAAGAGACACGGGCTCTCTTTCTCTCTCTGGTAGTCTGAACAGGAGAGCCACCCAGACACACACAGTTACAGAAATCAGCTTCTGAGCACACAAAACTCCCAGTCACCATCACAAGGTAACACTGATACAAGATGCTTAAGTGTTTGTCTGCTGTTCCCTGTCTTCTCTTCCAACACTGCTAGAGGTGGGCACTGAATGGGGAAAACTGAGATGTGGAAATAGAAAGGTCAAACCTTTACCTCTTCCAATGGTCAGGCCTCTTTTCTGTGGGTCCTGATGATTTTCATGAGGACAAAGCCCATGTAACATGATGTGGGATTCCCCTCTGTATGTGTGAATATGTTTTACTACCATTGATTAATAAGGAAGCTGTTTCAGCCAATGGATTGGCAGCGAAAAGCCAGGTGGGAAATCAAAACAGAGATAGAAAGAGTAGGCAGAGTCAAAGAGACACCTTGTGGCTGCCAAAGGGGAAAGACGCCACCACCAGAACCTTTCCGGTAAGCCACAGCCTCATGGCAAATCACAGATTAGTAGAAATTGGTAAATTTAAGATATAAGAACTAGGTAAAAATACGCCTGAGGTATTGGCCAAGCAGTGTTGTAATTAATATAGTTTCTGTGTTATTATTTGTGTCTGGGCAACCAGGAAATGAACAAGCAGACTCCATTTACTCTCCCAAAGGTCTGTCTCTTAATGCCATCACCTTGGCGGTTAAGGTTTCAACACACACATTTGAGGGAGACTCAGCATTCAAACTATAACAAGAAATAAATGAGCCAAATATGCCTTTACTTTCATTTTCCTCATAGTAAGTGTCCAGGATGTGTCAAAACCAAACTGAAGTAAAGAAATAAGATTTTTTTTCCACTGAGTAAGGAAAAGTTGAGTTAGAATATGTACACTGATTAGACTTTTTTTAGACAGGGTTTCACTATATAGTCCTGGATATCCTGGAACTTACTATGTAGACCAGGCTGTCTTGGAACTCACAAAGATCCTCCTGCCTCTGTCTCCTGAGTGTTAGGATTAAATGCATATACCAGCACATCCAGTCAAGATCAATAATTTCAATAAGTAAAACAAAACTGGAGTCCTTAATGTGTGCAAACAAAGCCTGGAAGGACCAGGCAAACAGTGGGGCCAGCTTAAGGCATGACTGGAAGACAGGAGAGGGAGGGTGAAGACATCAGTGTCGAAAGACAGAAGCAGGGAGGGAAAAAATAGTCTTTTCACAGATTACTCCCACTGTGGACAGAGTGTTCCAGGAACAAACCATATACACCAATTTATCCTTATAACTGTCTTATGATGCGATATACTAAAATAAATTCTCTGAAGAAATCAACGGTTCTTAAATGAGACATTTTGATCATTCATCAAAACAAGTCAATTCCTACTTATCTTCTGCATGGAATTTTTGTGGAGACAACTCCAGTCTAGTGGCTGTTAGCTGAGGGAAAATCCAAAGTGGAAGAAATCTAATGATGGAGGTACTTGGAGAGAGTGTGGGAGGGAGAGAGACATAGATCATTGGGGCTTGCTGGCCATCCCATCTACCCTAATTGTGGAGTCCCAAATCTGAGGGAGAAACTCTGCCTCACGAAACAGGTGAAGAAAAGGAGGAACACCTGAGGGCAGATCTGGCTTCTGCATGTACACCTGCAGATACACACACACACCTATAGATATACATCTACAGATGCACACAAGCACACCTACAGAAACACACAGATACACACACACACACCTATAGATACACAACTACAGATACACACACACCTATAGATACACAACTACAGATACACACACACACCTATAGATACACAACTACAGATACACACACAACCCTATAGATACACAACTACAGATACACACACAACCCTATAGATACACAACTACAGATACACACACACACACACCTATAGATACACAACTACAGATACACACACAACCCTATAGATACACATCTGCAGATTATTACAGATTATTTCAATGACGCAAATATGACAAACTTGTTTTTTAGCAAAATGTTTTTTTTCCTTTGAAGGGTGAAGAAAAGAGAAACTCATAAAAAAATCTGCATACCAAAATTCTAGGTAAGAGCCATAGCCTGATAGGATAAAAAGTTCCTAGGGTAGGTTTCTATTTTTTAGTACAAAAAAGGCACACTTTACTATATCCCTAACTGAAGAAATGATTGCTTCCACAGAGTTACATGCCTACATTCCCAGCGACTCAATCTTATTTTCTCCCCAACAATAGTTTAATCAAATGGGCAATTCTTCATGAAAATCTATCCTTTCGTTAGAAGCTACCACAAATGTCTCAGTTAATCAGCCAGCCTTCGTGGTATAAACTAACATTCATGGTGTAAACCTGTGATCTACAGAGGTTGATTAAGCAAGGAGAAGCAGAACCCATTCGTACCAAACTAGCTTCAGTCTAGCTCAGTATCATTGAAGTCCTTCCATACATTATTAGCTTCCCCTTATAGAATACACCTAGCATACTTTAAATCCATAAGATGAGCAAATATTTAGTTTTTTCTTTTATTAAAAAGGAGATTTTTTTCATACAATATATTTTTATTCATTTTCCTCTCCTCCCAGTTCCTCCCTTCCTCCCTCCCATCTGGATCCACACCCTTTCAATAATACAGCTAAGGTCACTTAAGAAATTCTTAGGACACAAATCATGCACAGTTTGATATGATCTGGAAGTTCTTGTTTTGTTTAAAAACTCATCTACAATAATTTTAATGTCCCTTTTGAAAACTAAGTAAGATTGAGATGTTGTTGCCAACGAGGCCATACTTCGTAATAGTGCCATTCCCTTTGGGGGCCATTTTCTTTCAAACCACCACATGTAGGCAATAACTTGGAAGAATTTCAAGAATTTGTCCCATATAAAAGACACTAAAAGAGAGAAATGCCCAGCAAAGAAAAGTGACCAGGGGAAACAGGGAACTCCTTGCAGGCGGAAGTATGGAATAGACCACTACAAACCGGATGAGGAAACCGTCAGGGTGATGAGAATGCTCAATGCTCTGATTTTAGTTATATTTAATGGGTACATACATAGGCCAAAACATATTGAACTTTACATTTCCAATATGTGTTTCTAAGTGGTACAATAAAGCAGCTAAAATCGAAACGACACCTTAAAAATGCTCTTCCTAACCGACCAGTGCCTAACGGTGCTCTCTGACCACCTCCACCAGCGTTTTCCTCTTCCCTCCTGAGATCCAGGAGTACTTCCTGCCTCTCTGACTCACCTGACTTCTCACGCTCCCTGCCTCCCTCGTGTTGCCGGTAATTGTTTGCTGGGCAAACAGAGCCAACATCTCTGGTCCTCCCTTGGCCCTGGAAGGATTCTTTGCATGTAGTAGACCCCCACAAATGCTGTGTTGAAAGATATTTTTCAGGAGACAAATTATAGGACTTCCTCCAAGCCTTGATCAAGCTGATAGAAACAAATTCCTAATTTAAGCTTAAGCAGCACACTGCCAAACACAGCAATTTCCAATGTGGGAGATATTAAGGAGTCCAAACACTCCAATAAATCATGTCTGACAAAAAATCAGCACTTGGGGGCCAAGAATTAGAGGAATTCACATCAAAACCCATACCATTAACCAACCTAGCCAAAATGAATGCATCACGAGGAGCTGATTTGAAAGCGTCCTCATTTGTTTCTTCTTCTGTTTATGTGCAACCATTGCAAAATATGTGAACAAAACAAAGCAAACTGTAACCCCCCAAAACTCATGGATCCAAAATTCTCAGCTTCTGAAAACCTAGTGATCATGCCAAAGCTTTGACTCCATCCTTGAACATCAACAAGGAATTTTTATTACACAAAACCCCAGCATAGGGGAGGTGGGAGCAAATCTACATTTCTAGGTGACGCCCACTTATGTCTATGCAACCCCCCCAACCCAACAACACGTGAATGAAAGGCTGTGGGGACTCACTCACCACAGAAAAGTGTCACCACAGCTACCCTATCCTGGGGATCCTCACAGGTGAGCGGGTGAGCAAGCCCTGTTAGGAAACTTTTGGATGCCTGTTTTATGCTGTCCAGCCTCAGATGCAACTCTCGGCTAATCTTTGACACAGCCGCCTCTTGGACAAAGTGTTTTTGAACTTGTGTTGGGTTTTTCATGAAGCTCAGGCAGAGCCAGCTTAACCCTGTGGGACCGCAGGCAACTTGAGATGGAAGACTATCCAACCTTGTCTGTCTCAAAGAGCCCCGTTGGCTCCAGGGGACCCTTCTCTGCCGGCCACTTAGGCTGTTCAGAGTCCCCCTACTCCATCCTCTAAATGGCTTCTCGTGCCCCCTTGTCCCTGCTGCCATGCTTCCTAATTCTCTTCTCGGTCCTGGTTCTCTTTCCTCTGCTCTGCGTGCATTTCCCTTCCTGTCTTGATGGTGAAATGTCCCCACACAGGTTCATGAGAAGGTTGTGAGGGGTGGATCCTTGCCAGAGGGTGGGACACTGGGGTGGGTCTTGAGTGTTTCTAGGTCATTAGTACTTCTTGTTCACTCTCAGTTTACTGATGGCTGATGCAGTGAGACCAATCAGCGCACTCCTGCCTCTGTGTCCTCCCCACTGTGACAGAATAGAGTCCCTCAAACCATAAGCCAGAGAAAACCTTTCTTAAATTGCTTCTCGGTAATTCTTTTTGATAGCAAGGAGAGTAACAAATACAGTCCCTCCACCTCCATTCCCCACTGCTGCTTCAGCCCTGTCTGGCCATGTCCACAGCTCCCATAAAAGATGAACCTTAATTTCTGGTTTCCATACTATTTGGCAAGCTTTGATTTTAATCCAAAGTCTCACTAATTACATTGGGACCATTCTAATGGAGCATAAAATATTTTAAAAGAAAAACTTTAAAAGCCAAATCCTGTCACTGTCGGGCTGTGTGGAGACAGAGCCAGGGTTTCTCTGCCGCTGGGGCTCAGCCTTAACCCTACCCACACACCCTTTTTGCTTTTCATTTTTGCGATCGAATTATACTAAGTTACTCAGGCTGGCCTTGAACTTACTCTGGAGCCCAGACAGCCTTGAAAGCACAATCCCCCTGCCTCAGCCACTGAGGGTGGCTGGTAAGTAGGATGGCAGGCATGTTGATGCCACCAGGCCCAGTTCGGATGCCAGTCTTAACTCTGTTTTTCCCAAGAAGGTGTCCTTGAGCACCTCTATCATTAGTTGTCCCTTCTGCTATCTCAAGATCCACCTTGTCGTGGTACCTCTGTGGGTTTTCTCTTCCACGAGCCTCTGCATCCACACCAACTTCCACAATGCGATATGAATAAAATATTCGGTATTTATCAATCCAAGTACTTGATGCCAATTATGTTTGGTTAAAATTGGACAGCAAGTCATTGGTTCCAGACAGATATGCAAATCCCTATGAAAGTGCAGCCATCAAGACGAAAGTTAGAGATGATCTTCTACACCCACACAGCAGCAGAAGCAGAGAGCTCCGCAGTAGGTACACTATGTGCCCCTGATCAGCCATCCTCCTCTAGAGGCAGGCTTCCTTCCAAACTTGACTTTCTGCTCTCATAAATGCATTCTAGCCCTGCCGCCTCTGGAATTCACAGTGCCCACTTCACCAGACATGACTCACACTGGGCATGTAGCAACTCCTTTCCATTTGGATATCACTCAGAGGCACAAAACAGAAAGAATATGCACAAATCCAATGCAAAACAGCAAAAAGAAATGGTCTCTCGGTGAGGAGTGTTCACCGCCTGCACCCTCAGTCAGCCTTTTAAAGAGTAAGCACGAAGCAAAACTCTCAGCTTGCTGAAGATAAAGCTGCATCTAGGCTTCCTTTACATACGACATCAATTAGCTTGGGCTGGCAAGTATTCAACACATATAAGCCTCATGGAGTTGATTTAGCACAGCCATGACTCTGAGAAGACATGTATATGTATGCGTTATGTGTAAGGCTATATACATATGTATGTATATATCCACTATAGTGAAGAAGGCCTTGACTATAAGTGATTAGTATCTGGGTTTGATTGCCACCACGTAGACACCAAAACATGTCACATATCATTCATTTAGTCATCTGTGAAGCTGTAGCAAATCACGCATCACCCCCGAGCCTGGAGAGATTTGTCCTTTTTACGGTTGTCTGATTTTTCTCTCTGTAGAAGGAGACGAGGAACAGTCTCTCCTGCTGGCCACGTCACTATTAGAGAATATGCTTGGTGCACTAAAGAGTAGAAGAAATAGACCCTGCGCAGGCCCCAGCACCAAGGAAGCACCAAGGAGGTACTGGGATACTGAAGGAGTATCAAGTCCATTACTTAAGAGCCAATCGTCTCGGAAAGGACTGAGAACGTAAGCAGCCGGGGAGTGAAACATGCATAGTATCTAGCTCACCAGACAGGAAGCAAGCATGGTGTCTATGTGGTGAGAATTAACTGCCGTACCCAGTGGATAGTAGATGATATGTATTAGACGGAGGTATTTCACAGCAAGACATAAGCCTGTGATGTGTGAGTGCTAAGAAAGCCTTAAACAGAAAAGCTGTGTCTAAGTTGGTCTTTCCATCCAGTGCTTCCAAGTTTTGAGTCAGAATCCACAGAAAACCGTGGTGTTCAGAAGTCCCTGGGTCCAGGAAGCAGGATGCTCAGGGCAGAAGGTTACTGGATCAAGCCCCCATGGAGCTCCTTGGAGCTGAGGGAATATGTCTTGAGATACGTTGGCAAGGCCTCCTGAGGCCACTCTCCTCGCTCTGACAGAGCAAACAGAGTCTTTACCATTATCTCTCAGCTAGAAAATCAGAGAAGAGCCCAGCACCTTGGGCTTCCCTTGTTTGGTGTCTACCATGAACTACCCAGTTCATGGCCTATTGATCACAGTTGTGGACATCAGCATCATTGTTTGGGTGTGCATCCTTAGATTCCTCCCTCACCCCCGAATCTGACACCAACACTTGGGGCTTCATTGAGCCTTTGGATAGCTGGCTAAGGGGCTCACTCAAGGTCAGGAATTTCTGCTGCTGTCAGCACTGATTCTTGATGTTTCAGTAGCTGCTAGGTGAAGTATTCAGGTCACCTGACTCAGGCTGGCAATGCTCTTCTGGAAAGGGCCCTACTGGCAGTGTATTTACAGTCAGCTCATTGCTGTCTGGCACAGCTCCTTACCCGCCACGGTGGCACTTATATATAGGCATTGTATAAATGAATGGCATGGCTGTGTTCCAACAAAGCTTTATTTGCAAAATCTCCAGCGGGGTAGACGTGGTTTTTCAACTGTCGTTTGCTAACCCTCGGCCACTCGCTATTGTTAACTTCACTGCTTAAACTCTTACCCATTCGGGTTAATGCCAAAATTACCTAACAGCCTGTAGCACCTGTCAGCACTGGTGGCAATGACGGCCTTTAATCACCCAGTCTGCATCTTTAAGTGATTCCTGAAGGTGGGATTCCGGCACACAGGCACAAAAGCCTTTATCTGTGGAGATCGTTGAATAAAGAAGTAGTTAGACAAAGCTGTACCATTTTGAATGTAGCCCATTGAAGAAAATGCCTAAAATATGCAGATTTGGCTGTTAAATGTGTTTAAATTTTCCACTGGTAAATATACAAAAAGCATAATAACACATACTCCAGTTCCTTTCAGAATCATCATGCAAGTATATTATTCTCCCCATTCAAAGGCATCAGGGATTACCATGGTCCTGGCTGCTACCCCTTACGAGGCTCACAGGGTCACAGGTCAAAAGTTCAGAGAAGGTGAGGTGGGACTTTCTGTGTCCATTCCACACATTCTCATCCCTGGGAAAACTGGGCTTTCCAGAGGATAGAATCCCTTAGGGATTCTATATTCACATACCTAGTCCCTGGGCTGGGATGACTCAGATGAGACTAATCTTGGTACAAGAGCCCCAGTGTGTGGCCCTGACACATGGTATGACCCCTCACAGCACAGTGGCCCTGAAGTAAATGAATTTCTCACTTAGAATCCTAGAGTCGTGGGTCAGAGTGCTCCAACGAGCAAGACAAGGAGGCACAGCCTTTACAACCTGGACTGAGAAACCATCCATCATCTTCCCATATCTTACTGATGAAGGAATATAAGATTGTCCAGATCCAAAATTGATGCACAGAACCCACCTCTAGACAGGAAGGAAGTCAAGTAATTTTCAACACGTTAATCGCCATACAGCCAGACGTGGTGGCGCATGACCACAATCTGTGCAGAAAAGAGGCTGAGGCAGGACGATCACCAAGTCTTCAAAGTCAGACTAGGATACACAGTAAACTCAAGACAAGTCTTCACTACATAGGATCCTCTCTCTATATGCGTGTGTGCGCGCACACACACAGACACAGACACACACACACACACACACACCAGAGAAACCAACCATAAGAAATGGTTATCGCAGAATAACAATCTGTAGACTCTACGGACTTTTTTTTTTCAATGTTCTATTCTGGAAAGTAACAATGTTAGAGTTAGAATCAGTGACCAAATGTTCTCAGCTTCGGTCATAGCCTTACAAAGAAATTGGAAGGAAACTAAATGAGGTCAAGTACATTCCATGAGCTTTTGTTTCAATGTAGCTAATACACTAAACCACAGCCAGCTTCACTAGAACTCAAAGGTGAAAGAAGTCTGAAAATCATTTAGTTTAAGTAGACACATTAGCCATCATCAGAAAGAGGAAGTGAGAAAATGTTTCCATCTGTCCACATGGAACTGAACAACATGTGGAATATGGGTTTATCCACTGTCAAAGTGGGCTGACGGGCTGTCAGGAAAATGTAAGGGCCCGTGGTCCTCTTCAAAACTGCCACAAACCCTACCTGTCAAAGGACAAGGGAGGAGTTAAAACTGTCTATTTGTAGATTTACAGGGTTGTCTTCTTTAAAAATATATAAGGAGTAAGGAACAGATGAACTTGAATTTTTTTCCATACTTGTTATATTTTTCTTCATTTAAAGTTGCTTACTTATCTGTGAAATGAAGTAGCACTTTAGATATAACTGTATAGTGACTTCATATTTGTGATCAAATAGATGTTTTCCCTGATCAAAAAGAAATT
This sequence comes from Microtus pennsylvanicus, assembly GCF_037038515.1. Taxonomy (NCBI): domain Eukaryota; kingdom Metazoa; phylum Chordata; class Mammalia; order Rodentia; family Cricetidae; genus Microtus; species Microtus pennsylvanicus. Next base: position 69,808,119 of record NC_134593.1, read on the forward strand.
GTATGACACAGTGATCTATTTTTTGCATCATGTGTTTAAGAAGTAGTTGGGGCAATAACTGATAAGAATTTTCCTGTATTTCCAACGGAAGAATTTATTCTGGAAGGTGTTTAATCTTGTAGAAATACCTTCATTTTTTAAAAGGAATAAGGAATAGTTTTTATGGTGGCAGAAATAAGTCTCTACTAGAGAACGCGAACGGGAAAGCATGATACTCCCTGCCTTTAGAAACAGAGCTACGCCAAGAGACATTGAACACTCAGTCTGAAGCCAAACACAGCTGCCCAGATCTTCACAAGTTCAAACTGTCCTTGGAATTAACCACTCTAACTGGGTCACTGGACACATGATAGAGGGGGCTCAAAGATGCCACAAGTGGCAAGCAATGTGGGTTGCTGCTCACTGACTGTCCCAAGTGTTTCCTTCATTTTTCAGTCCCCTGCTCCTGCAGGGTCCTTGCAGTCACACGACTATCTACTTCTGGTCCACCCATGATAGAAGCAACGTGTTCATTCCCTCTCTCTCTCTCTCTCTCTCTCTCTCTCTCTCTCTCTCTCTCTCTCTCTCTCCCCCTACCATGTTAAGATGATGATACCACTCTATAAAAGCTGTATGATATGGGAGTCCCTTCTGTGTGCTGTGATTACCATTAATGAATAAAGAAACTGTCTTGGCCTGTTGATAGGGCAGAACTTAGGTAGGCAGGGAAGACAGAACTGAATGCTGGGAGAAAGAAGGGCAGAGTCAGAGAGAGCAATGGAGCAGTCGCCAGAGTCAGACATTCCAAATCTTTGCCGGTAAGCCACTGCCACGTGGCAATACACAGATTAATAGAAATGGCTTAAATTAATATATAAGAATTAGTCAATAAGAAGCTAGAGTTAATGGGTCAAATAGTGATCTAGTTAATACAGTTTCTGTGTGGTTATTTTGAGTGTAAGCTAGCTGGGTGACCAGGTCAAACAACAGCTGTACATGTCGGGTTTGGATTAAGCAAGACACTAACCCTGTAGTGTGAAGATGCAGACATTTCAGGACCTATTCACTCCTTCAACAAAGCTTAACATATCCTAACTAATAAACTAACATATCCTAACTAATAGACTAACATATCCTAACTAATATACTAACATAACCTAATAGACTAACATAGCCTAACTAATAGACTAGCATAGCCTAACTAATACTAACATAGCCTAACTAATAGACTAACATAGCCTAACTAAAGACTAACATAGCCTAACTAATAGACTAATGTAGTCTAACTAATAGACTAACATAGCCTAATACACTAACATAACCTAACTAAAGACTAACATAGCCTAACTAATAGACTAAGCATTTTTTCTCATAACTCACAGCTTCCTAGTGAAGCTAAGACTGTAACCTGAAGTGTCTTGACTAATACACCCAGGGTCATCTGTTACCACACAGAAGAGCCAGGTCAGGCACCACCAAACCAAATCGTAAAAAAAAAGAACACTCAGGTGAAAATAAATTGGAGTTCAGACTGATAAAGAGGCTATACTCGGGGGTTGGAGCCCAAAATCTGGACCCCAGGAAAGAAAACTGATCCTGTCCCAGTCGGTATCCAGCTTTCAGGAGAGTCTGGAGGAGCTGAACCACTGGCTGGGACACTTTCGGCAGTCTCAGAGGGTCCCAGTGAGGGAGCTCAGGGCTCAAAAGGATTTACTTCCATGTTTTCACAAACACAAACTGGAGTCTTGTGCCTCAGATCCAGATTAATTTAGCATAACATAGATTTTTTTTAAAAGCACCAAATTAGGAGGAAAATGAGTTGCTGGTTGCTAGGCAACATCAGAGCAAAGCTCCCTTTTCACCATCAAGACCATTCTCACCATCTTCATGATTAAAGGTCAAAGAGACCTTAGCAGCAGGCACGTGTTTAGCTGTGCCGTCAGTAGACACCGGCGAATTTTTTCCTGGAAGAAACAAAGGACAAAGAACCAAGCACTCTGGGTTTTCAAGCAGTCATGCTGAACATACAGGTTGACAATTTCTGTTCTAAAACGTGACCGTTTCTCTGTACAAAGAACTGAAGGGGACCTTTCATCCGTGCTGAGAACAGATGTGGAGGTGTTACAAAGTCAGGCAAACTTTGCTCTCTTCCGAGGCTTAGTGGAGAACCCTCCAGGATGAGTTCATTCTTTCCTGAATACCAAGGAGCGTGAGCTAAAGGTGAAGACTCCCTTTCCCTGTCTCTCCCTGAGAAATGGATGCTCTGTCTCCATGGTGACTTGATAGAGTGATAGATCACACCAGCAAAGCTAACTGTAAACATAGGCCAAGACCACATTCTGGACCGGTCTAGACTACTACCCACCACCCACTGAGATGCACAGCCTCTTGCTTTACATACATCATCCCTTCCTCCTTCCATTGACAACTTGGCTTCGCCTTCTGAGATGCGCATTCCTTACCCAACAACTCCCTGATCGAGACCACCAACTTCCTTGAACCTCATTTGTTGCTATTTTTCTTCATCTCTAAGGAAACAGAGTAACTTCCCTGACCACAGGCAAGAGTACACTAGTGAGCATGTCTCAGTTACAGTGTCCCGTGGACACCACTTGTTCTGGTTAGAATGAGAATGTTGGATGATCTTCCCATCAGAATTCCAGAAAGTGTCTCAACCTCGAGTTCCCGGATCACCTACTATGTGTAAAACACTGCTCAGGATTGTAAAGAATATTTGAAAAGAAGTACTGTGGTTCTTGAGAAAATACAGCTACCACAAAAGAAGGCGGATGAGGCCACTCATTTCTCAATGCTGTCCATACGAGAATGTTACAAGGGAGTGGAACCAGGGGAAAGGGGCGCTTGGTGCTATGAAAGCTTTCAGATGCAAAATGGCTAAGACCCATTCAAAATCATAACCATGGAGTTAGAAGTGCTGAAAGAAGGGGTGGCTGTCCACACTTGGCCATAAAATCCCAGCAACATACATCATACGTGTGAAGAACTGTGACAAGCGGCAGATACTATTGCTCCTCCCTTCTGTTGGTGATGACACCCCTGGCTGTACAGAAACGCATGTCACACCCCAGCCCTCCGGCACAGTGCCCCGGGAGCTATGTCATATCCCACACAGAAGCAGAGGCATAGCTTGGTGAAGCGCTGTGCTCCATCCCAGCAGCGTCTACACACGGATGCCCTGAAGCACTTGTTTTCCATTGCCTGATGAATGTTCTCATAAGCACAGACCTATAGTCTTTGCAAAGTTTGGGCAGATGATAAACTTGGCTCCCTCTCTATCGACCAGCCTGGGATAACGTCCCTGAAAAAATTAAATTGGTCTGCCAAGACGTATTCTTTATGAGGTTTCACATTATTGCCCTCAGAAGCATAAAGATTTGTTCAGCCTTTCTCCAGGCAGAGAAAAGCATCCACCATGATCCCATCCCTGCTCAAATCCTCTAAAAACAGAGATTCTGCTTTGGTTTTATGGAACATGTTTATGCACGGACTCCCTGTACCACAGGACAACAGTCAAGCAAGTGAAGGGCGTGACAGCTGGCATTTGTTCTTACGTGTTGTCAAGTGGTGCTGTTATAGACCCTGACTTCTAGAAGGCAGCTAAGAAAGACATACAAGGCTTCCTCTATTTGGACCCCAATTCTGAGGAAAGGATCTCGTCAGCAATCCAGTGGCCAACTTAATGATTCCACGAGTTCATCCTGTAACAGAGCCACTAAGATATTAATATTATCTGAAAAACAGGAAGCAACGAGCTCTTTGGTCTGGGGAGCCCTGGTGCCCATTCAAACCCTCAATTGATCAAACTCTACCAGCGTTCTTTCTTAGAACTCTAAGTTCAGACGTCTTCATGGGAGCACCTTGGAAGAAGGAAGCCGTTCTTGAGTAACTCAATTTTCGATTGCTATCAAATACAAATGCCTGCTGATGAAAATGCGGGCTTTGTTTTCTGTTTAGTTTCTAGACTCATCCATTGAAAAGATTAAAAACTCGTAGCCAAGTTCAAGGATTTTTTTTTTTGGCAATCCTAGAATTCTAATGTTTTCCTTAATATGGCTTTCCCTTTACACTTGAATTTTTCCCACATTAAAATGTGTTCTTCTAAGTAGGAAAACATTCCTGCATCAATCAAGTATTTGCAGAGAACTTTACGTGAACTGGCTGTGTGAGACAAATTGATCATAGGGGAAATACAGACATAGTGATATGATGTGATAAAGTGTGGTATGAAAAAGTAAGAAGAAAGGAGATGATCTTTATCCTTAATAATATCAGTTTGCTTGTAAAATAATACCAGTTAATGAATTAATTTAAGAACATTTAAACTGTTCTGCTCTGTTGTAGATACAGCCAAGGATGAAATGAACCTTTCTGAATGCCAGACAAGACCTGCATGGACCATTTCTTTTTTCATATTAGGGCTTCCCTTTATGATTCTTCAAATGGTGTCTTCATTAGGATTTCTATTGCTTCAGTGAAACACTGGCTATAAAACAAGTGTTTATTCAACTCACACTTCCACATTGCTGTTCATCAACAACGGAAGTCAGGACAGGAACTCAAACAGGGCAGGAACCTGGAGGCAGGAGCTGATGCAGAGGCCATGAAGGGGTGCTGCTTACTGGCTTGCTCCTCATGGCTTGCTCAGCCTGCTTTCTTATAGAACCACAAGCCCAGGTGTGACACCACCCACCACGGGCTGGGCCCTCCCCCACTGATCACTAATTAAGAAAATGTTACCGCTGGGTATTGTAGAGGCATTTATCGATTGAGGCTCCTTCCTCCCAGATGACTTTAGCTTGTGTCTAGTTTACATAAAACAAGCTGGCACACAGAGAAAGCACCTCTGGCCCAATCTCAGAATCACCAAGCTCAAATGCCACTCCACCTGAGAAGTCTTGGCTTTGATTGGTTTCAGTCATTCCCTTTGCCGAGCCTGCAGTTGAACTCCGTCTCTTGTAGCTCTGCTAATATCGTTACTTGATTCTACTTTGATTTGTAGCTAACTACTAGATATCCATCATCAATAATAAGTCTTTAAGGTCACTAAGGTTTTGTCGGGATCCCTGTGATTGCTAGTTTCAGTCATCGACTTGCCACAGGCCGGGTTGGCCTGTGGGCGTGTGCCTGACGGATAGCCTTAATTCCATTAATAGGTATGGGAATACCCAGCCTAAATGGGTCCTGGTCTATAAAAATAGACCATGAACCAAACACTGGCAAGAATGCACACAAAGCATGCTGCTCTCTCTGCTCTTAACTGTGGTGTGGTGGAGATGCATCAAGTTCCTGATGCCTTGACCTCCCTTCAACAATGGACTTGAACCTGGAATTGCAGGACAGGTAAATCCGTTCCCCTTTAAAAGTGCTTTTTCTGGGGTATTTGATCACAGGAACAGGAGATGAGATCAAGACAATAAGACCCAGCCCAGGGTGGACCACTATCTAACTTCACCATAATAGAGAAGTTGTGCTTTTAGTAATTGCATGCTGTTTTCATACAGGACTCTATGGGAATTTGCTAGCTGAACTGGGCTGTGAGTTTCTAACATGTCATCTACCCCTGAGTTACACAATGGGCAGATTGTGATCATTTATTCCTGTTTTCTATAGCTATCCATCAGATTTTTCTATAGAAAACAGGAATACTTCTGTGTGGGCTGTGTTAAGCTTTCTGCCTGAATTATCTGATTTCTTATAAAAGTCCAATTTCCTATATTTCATTGTTTTTATTACCCATCTTTTTCTCTCTCATGAGTTTGTCTTTGTTTTGTTTTGTTTTTAATCTTCTCATTTATTTTTTGGTAGGGTTTCAGAAGGGAAAGATATGATGTTTGTGTCCAATCAGCTCCTATGGCTGGCATGCATCCAGTGTTTGTTTAAACAAAGGCATTTTAGTGGAATGGTCCAAAGAGCCGGCTCTGATGTCAGACTGCCAAAGCTTCAATCCAGGATCCAAAAATTATTAGCTGATATTTCCATATACCACTCAGAGAAAAAAGGAAGCTTAAAGCAGCCTTCTTCTCCTTAGAGAGATAAGAAAAGTTTGTATCTAAATACAATGACAGAATGCTGGATTTTAAGAAGATTCAAGAAAGAAAGGAAAATGGTTCTTAGAAATTTACAAACATTCCAAGATATTTTATTTATAGTTTATATCTGATTTCTTGTATGACAGAAACTTTAAATCTTAGAAGGAAGAAATTGAAGAAGACACCAGAAAATGGAAAGATTTCCCATGCTCTTGGGTAGGTAGAATTAACATAGTAAAAACGACAATCTTACAAAAGGCAATTTATTAATTTAATGCCCATCAGAACTCTTCATATGGAAAAGCAAAAAACACAGAGTATCCAAAACAATCCTGTACAATAAAGGAACTTCTGAAGGCATCACAATCCCTGACTTCAAACTCTACTAGAGATCTATAGTAATAAAAACAGCCTGGTATTGGCATAAAAACAAACAGGAGAACCAATGGAACCAAATCAAAGACCCAGATACCAATCCACACACCTATGAACACCTGATTTTTGACAAAGAAGCAAAAAATATATAAAATGGAAATAAGAAAGCATATTCAACAAATGGTGTTGAAATAATTGGATATCAACATGTAGAAGAATGAAAATAGATCCATATCTATCTCCATGCACATAACTCAAGTCCAAATGGATCAAAGACCTCAACATAAAGCCAACCACACTGAACCTCATAGAAGTAGGAAGTACACTTAAACGCACTAACACAAGAGGTCACTTCCTAAATATAACCAAGTAGCATAAACACTGAGAGCAACAATACATAAATGGAACCTCCTGAAACTGAGAAACTTCTGTCAAGCAAAGGACATGGTCAACAAGACAAATGACAGCCTACAGAATGGGAAAATATCTTCACCAACCCCACATCAGACAGAGGGCTGATCTCCAAAATATACATCAAAAGAAGGGTAAAGACCTAAACAGAGAACTCTCAACAGAGGAATCTAAAATGGCCAAAAGACACTTAAGGAAATGCTCAAAATCGTTAGTCATCAGAGAAATGCAAATCAAAACAACTCTGTAAGAATGGCCAAGATCAAAAACACTGATGACAACTTATGCTGGAGAGAATATGGGGTAAAGGGAACACTTCTGTATTGCTGGTGGGAGTGCACACTGGTACAGTCGCTTTGGAAATCAGTATGGTAAGTTCTCAGAAAATTAGGAAACAACCCACCTCATCCAACAACTGATGGAAACAGGGGCAGAGACCCACCTCAGAGTACTAGACTGAGCTCCCGAGGTCCAGTTGAAGAGTGGGAGGAGTGAGAATATGATCAAACTAGTCCCTCTGAATGTGGTTGACAGTTGCATGGCTGGGGCAGACTGAGGGGCCACTGGCAGTGGCACCAGGATTTATCCATACTGCTTGTACTGGCTTTTTGGGAACTTATTCTCTTTGTATGGAAACCTTGCTCAGCCTAGCTATAGTAGGGAGAGCCTTGGACCTTCCCCAAAGCAATGTCCCACCCTCTCTGAGGATTGGATGAGGGGTTAGGTGGGGGAAAGTGTAGATGGAGGAAATGGGAGGAGGGAAGGGAGTGGGAACTGGGATTGGTATGTAAAATTAAAAAAGTTTGTTTTCTTTTTTAAAAATCATAATAAAGTGAAAAAACTGCTGGGAGATAAGACTGACAAACTCTGGGGTGTGGAGAAACATGAAAGGAAGTTTAGGAATGTGGACAGGCCAGTGTGATCATTTAATCTTAAAAAGAAATTTAAAACTGGGTAAAATGGATAAAAAGGAAATTATCAATGGAATATTGCAAGGAAATACCTAGCTGCCAACTCTGAGGGCAGCTTGAAACACAGAATGCCCCATCTTAAAAAAGAAAACAGAAAGAAAAGAAAAAGAAAGGAAGGAAAGAAAAAGGCAGAGCTGAAGGAAGGAGCTTTCATATCGCGGGAACTCACCACTTTCTCCTAACAGCTGACTAAAAGAGCTGCCAGATGTTCTCACATTGGCGATAAGCTTTAGACCGTGAGGATAACAGAGTCTCAAAGTCTGCACAAGCCGGTCACAGGCAGTCAGGGATCAGACGGCTCCTGCTGCTTCCACAGCAACACAGGAATCAAAGGGACATGAGAGCAAGGCCTTCAACCAGCAGAGGAAATTATGACAAGGGTTTCTGACTTAAAACGCCCTACAGCTCAATGTCAGTTAACTTTGAGAGTAAAATAGATCTTCATAAGTGCAATGTCTCCAGATCTTACCCAGCCACCCCCAGGCACCCTTTCTAGGAGGGTACAATGTCTCCAGATCTTACAGCCACCCCCAGGCACCCATTCTAGGAGGCTCCAAGACGATGTGTTTCATTAGCACGAGGACATGAACCCAGAAAAAGGGAGATATAGAGGTGAGGGAACCCCCTGATGGATAATGCTGGGGAACCATGACAACAAACATGCACAAGTCTCTGAGTAGCCCAGGTTGGGCACTGTGACCCAAGAGTGAGACTACTTGGCCAAGTGGTCACCAGCAAGATGCCTCTGCTCTTTGCCCTAAGCCAGAGGTACTGCCTGAACCCAGCACAGACTGACTGCACACATATGAACATGTGAGCTCCCCCCACACACACACCTCTGCAGAACATTATACATGTGAAACAATGCCCCTGGTCCTTTGCAAATACTAATACATTATCCTAGAACTTACAAGTAGGTATTAGTATTCTTTTAATTTTACAGTTAAGAAAGCTCAGAGAAGTCAAATGGTCCACGGTCATGGGAAGGTCAAATTTCAATTCAAGAAAAATTGATATTTAATCCAAGCTCCATTATTATACATATCTATGGGGCACCATGTGTTTGCATTCATGAATACATGTATGCAAACCAGGATAATTTAGTTTTCCATTTGCTTGTTCTTCCTGTGGGTTAGAGCCGTTGAGTTCCTTTCTTTGAGTCATTCATAAAATATACAGCAGGCTATTGTGAGATGCCGGCATCCCTCCTGCTGAGGAACATTAGGCCGTCTCTCTCCTATGGAACTGTATCTTTACAACCATGATTTACCCCCCAACCTTCCCGGTCTCTGGTCATCACTATTTTACATTAACACTCACTTTATCTCAGCTTCCGCCTCTAACAATGGAGCACATGTAACATATATCTCTGCCTCTAATTCACTGAGCCTGATGTCCTCAGGTTCTGCCCATTTTGCTGTTAGTGATGGAATAGCACAGATTCCACATTCTTAACCACAAAATCTCCCTGGGGACTTGGACTGACAGGAACGCTTATTTTCCCCAAAGAGTACAGCTTTGGCATCCTCTTGACAGATGAAGGTCAACCTCCATGGGCCTGGAAGCAGAAGATTTGGGGCAGTGAATGGTTCTGAGCCTTTCTCAGCCAACAAACCCAATACCTGGCCCCCTAAATGCCCTGATGCATGCCCTGCCTGTCCCCATTTACTTTTTCTCATGAAATTCTAGTTCCCCAATAGCCAACAGAGACCTCTTTTCTGCACAGCAGTTCAGAGAGAGGAAATGAGCCTGCATATTTGGAAGAGGTTTTTACAGGGCAAGGAGGTTTGTGAGCAGCCTACTTTGACAGCAACAGCCTCTCCACTAAGGATGCCTCTAAACTGGGAGAGCTCATTTCAAGGTCACCATGTCACATTCCTTGTGTGATTCCCAGATGTTTTATCAGGCTCTCTGCTATTCTTGGAGTCCCTTTGATTATATCACAAATATTTGGTCCCCCCTGGGAAGAAGTGGATGAAGTGGGATCACTGCCATCGGCTACTCTTTCTAGAAGAAAGGCACAAAAGTGACAACCTCAATCATGTGGCATCATAATCATGACCTTAGTTCTACATCATTCATCATGGAAAGAATCTTCACAAACTTCTTCAGTTGAAGGACTCAAGAGTGGGGTCAGCTGTGGCCAGAGAGCAGCATGCTTGAGTGTCAGCTCTCAGAAGAACCTGTGGTGTCATTGAGACCAGGAGAGAGCCCTGGAGCCAACATGTGTGGTTGATTCATCCACTGGCCTGGAAAAGGTTTTAATCCATGCTTCACGTTGAAAGCGAACGTCTGTTTCACCAAGAGAAAGCTTGAGTTACCCCTGGTGACATTTCCACTAATGAGGCCTAAGAAGAGCAGTTAATAAATATATTCCCTTTATCAGACCAATCTCCCCATGAAAGACACAGATGTGCCCCCAGACTGAAATGCATTGCCATGGTCACTGACCATAGCATTTAGCTAGATCCATTGATTCTACCTTATAACAGCCTGTATCTTATCTTATCTTTATGACATTCATTGACAAATAAACAAAGATAGCATTAATTCTGTGGGGCTAAGAACAAGGCCAGTATCCAGTAACCCTAGAGTTTATAATATTGGTTATTTCACCATAGCCAGGTCGTTACCATCATTTAATTTGTGCCGACAGAAAGACAAAAAAGAAAGGGAGCCTTTTTTAAGAGGTTGCTTTGAATTGAATCATGTTCCCATGCCCCAAATTCATCTGCTGAAATCTTTGCCTCTGAAATGCAGGTGACCTTGTTTGCAAATATCAGCCATTTTAACTTCCATCAGCTAAGATGAGGCCATGGGTGTGGGCCATAACTCAGTAAGTCAGATTGTCCATACACAAAGGAAGATGTCCCTGAGCAAGCATTGGTGTGAGGTGTTTCTGCATCCAACAGCCAGGAACCGTCTGACACACAAGAAGATGAAGTGAAAACTCGAAGTGGAGATGCCCATGTACACACCAGGAAAAGGGGATGGTAACCACATGCAAACCAAAGAGAGAGATCTGGAATACGGCCTTGCCTCACAGCCCTCTGAAGAAGACAGCTCTAGCCAGCTGACAAATTCCTATACATCCAGATGGGACAGAACCACCTCTGTGCTAAGTTTTCTATGGTTTCCTTTCTATGTGGTTTCCAATACCTTGGGAACCCTCCAGAACCAGGAGATCAGGTGTGACCAGGAGAGAAGGGTGACACCTGTCTACTTTGAATGCAGAATGTCCCCCAATGGGCTTCTGTGTTTGCATATTTGGTCCCCAGCTGGCAGTGCTATTTCGGGAGGTTGTGGAACCTTTGGGGGTGAGACATAGATGGAGGGACAGGACTAGAGGGCTATAGCCTAGTTCCACTTCAGCCCTTGTCTCTCTCTGCCTCCTGGGCTACCGAGGTGCAAACAAGCCACCATGTCCTCCTGCCACTGTGAAGCCAGCAGACACTATACCTTCCCTGCCATGATGAACTGTATCCCCCCAAACTGTGAGCCAGCAGACACTATACCTACTATGATGAACTGTATCCCCCCAGACTGTGAGCCAGCAGACACTATACCTTCCTTGCCATGATGAACTGTATCCCCCCAAACTGTGAGCCAGCAGACACTATACCTTCCTTGCCATGATGAACTGTATCCCCCCAAACTGTGAGCCAGCAGACACTATACCTTCCTACCATGATGAACTGTATCCCCCCAAACTGTGAGCCAGCAGACACTATACCTTCCTACCATGATGAACTGTATCCCCCCAAACTGTGAGCCAGCAGACACTATACCTTCCTACCATGATGAACTGTATCCCCCCAAACTGTGAGCCAGCAGACACTATACCTTCCTACCATGATGAACTGTATCCCCCCAAACTGTGAGCCAAAGTAAATCCTTCCTCTGTAAGTTCCTTTTTGCTAAGTATTTTATCCAAGTAATGAGATTAACTAATACTTATGCAAAGCAGCCTAAGTTCTTCCATTCTTACTATTACTATTATATTTTTATAAAATCTATGATAATTATAGCATTATTATTATTATAAAACTGGGCCAGTCTGACAACATAGGCCCTGCTCTGCACCAAAGACTTAAGATATGAGATAAAGAGGGGTCAGCCTCTTCAGCACTGGTCACTGCTGGGCCTGTGACTAGAGACAGCTTAAGTCCTTCTGACCTGGGCCTCTAGGACACAGGCAGTAGGTATATGGCCCTACCCAACATCAGGCCTCCATACCCTGAACACTTCGCTCCATCCAGAACCCCCCCACTCCTCCAGACCAGCCCTTTCTGCTCCTCCATCTCTCTTCTTCCCTCACACAGTGCTTGTCTTCATTCTTCTTGTTTACCAAAATAAACAGAACATCCCCAGCTGGCACAATAAGCATGAGCATATTTGAGGAGCTCTGTCCCTAAACTTGTTGGATTTGAAGATAAAAGGAAGAGATGACTGGGAACTGAACAGAATTTGCCGTATCCCAGCCAGCTGGAACCCCCCAGGGCAGTGGCAGCTAGGAAGGGAGCCCCTGAGCTGTCCCTCAGAAAAGCCTATCAGAGCCAGGCATGCTAGCGCATGCTTGCAATTCCAGGAATCCAGAGACTAAGGCAGTAGGGCTGTGAGTTCCAGGAGAGCCTGAACTACGCAGTGAGACTATGGCAAAAGAAAAAGAGAGATTGAGAGAGAAAGGCAAGGAGTATTGGGGCAGAGAAGGCTCAGCATACAGTATCTACTTGTATGAACGCATCCTTATGTAATACATCACAGTATCATGCAGTATATACGAATATATACAATTTTTATATATAAATGACAGGGGTGTGTGTGCCACTATACTACAGTGGTCCGGTAGCCCCAGCTGCCACTGCTTTCAATTCTACCTGGCAGAGGTCCACCCACCTGTCTGCTCAGGTGTCTCCAGCACGGCCGTGTTCATCACACAGCTCCCGGGTGTGCTGAGTACCAAGAGAAGGCAAGGCTGGCTCCCACCTGACTCCTGCCCCACAGCTTCCGATCAACTGAAGATCCCTGCTTCTCTTCCTCTCTCCCTTCATTTCCGGGGACAGACCTGGCAAGGTTCCGCAGGTCCTCCCAGCCCACCCTGCCCTCCTCCTAGCTTTCACAGACAGGTCCCCAGTCAGCTGCCTGATTGGCAGTCCTGTTGGGACACTTGGATACAGAGAATCAGACCCCTACAGAGACCTGTTTGTCTGCCATTTTCTTTTCCAATCTCCCTAACTAGTTGTGTGGGGAACCTCTCTAGTGAGCAAAACACCAACACCAGTGACCTCCTGGAGAGAACGGTGTGCACACTCCTCACTACCGCACAGGAAATGGAGCAATGGTACAAGCCGCATGATTTAGAAGCACCAAGGAAGGGAGGGATGAGCTGCCTGGTGAGGGGAAGGATGAGGGTTTACGGCCTCTAAGGTCAACTGTAGATAATGCTCACCGTTTTCCTCCACCATACCGTACGTAGCACCGTGGCAAAACTTCTGAGTGCTTTGGGCAGAAATTCACAAAATTAAGAAGCTCTCTGGAGTGAATCCTATTGAGATCAGCAGGAAAAACAGCTTTCTCTAGTACCCCAAGAGAAGCTGAGCCAGCGCGTGTGTGTGTGTGTGTGTGTAGTGTGTGTGTGTGTCTGTGTGTGTGTGTGTGCGTGTGCGTGTGTGTGTTCAGTACTATATGTAGGGCTCAGCCTGTCATGTTAGCAAAACACATATTGTAGACATGTAGAGATTTTTACATCACTGTCTCCAATAATTTCTGGTTTCTCTTTTAAAGACACATCACTAATTATAGGCTAGCTATCCCAGCTGGAAGTCTTTTATCTTTGCTGGGTACAATCATTTCCCAGTAAGGCTAAAAACCAGATAACGGCTCTGTGTGGTATTTCAAACACTGAATATTACACAAGGTCACCTGTGAATCTTTTTTCCCCTTAAATTAACACATTATTTTGATGCTCCAAGAAAAATATTCCAGTACCTGTCTCCTTTTAGCTTTTGTTATGAAACAGTTCCAAACAGAGCCCTGCACTGTGTTGTGCTGGACAGCCGGTCTCCAAACCGGGAGACCCACGCAGGCTCACCTGGAGACTGACAAGAATGTGATAGAGGGACTGAGAAAAGGAAGCCCAAATTCAGGAGGCCAGGGTGCCCGAATGGCCTCCTAGTGACCCTATGTTTAAATACAGTTTTTGGCAGTTATGGCTTCAGTGCACGAAGCAAGGAAATTAACACCACTGCAGTGGCCGGTGAAGCCCAACATGAACTGTATAGGGACCCGCTGTAACCCATGCCCAATGTATGATGGCACTGGAACACCGTGTCCCACGCTAGGGCTGATCCTTGGCTGTTCCTACACACACAGCTGGAGATACTTACCTGTGGTTGGTACCCAGGAATCTACCTAGCCTATCCTTCCATCTCCATCCCTCTCCTCCTCCATTAGGTTCAGGCTTGCCTTCCCTAGGCCACCGTGTTCAGCTTCCCCTCCCAAGTGTTCGATGACAGTGCCTCCAGGGCAGCACCCAGACTGACAACTTAGGGAATGATCAGCTGAAGATAAGACTTCAGAAAAAGCTGCCCCTGCTTGGTCGCATTGCTCGTCACTGTCCCCAGGCTTCGTGTTTGCTCATCCTGAGAGCCTGGCTACTCCCACATCTGCTACCCGCCCTCGTACCACCTGGTTTCCCCGAGCCAAGACTTTTCTTCTGAAATGTGCCTTCCTTCCTTCTTTCTTCGCAGGATGAGTTACTTCCCTTTCCTCAAGTTAAATACAAGTTCAAAGAAGCCTTTTTCAGCCCCAGGTTCCTGGCTATGACTCATATCCTTGTCACGGCCTTTGCTACATTTCTACCCTTGTCTCCGCTGCAAAATCTTTGGGTCTTAATGAACACTGACCGACTATTGATTCATGAATGTTGCCATAACAAAAAGTCTGAGACTGGGTGAACTCTAAGGAGCACAGATTTACATCCCATCGTTCCAGAAACCGAGAAGTACAAGGTCAAGATGGCGGTGGCTCTAGTGACTGGTAAGGGCCCTCTATGTCCTGCAGCTAATGCTGTTTTCATCCAGAGGAGAGGGACACAAAGAGATGCTAATGAGTCCCTGCAGCTCTATCAGAGTTAGAGATCCACCCACGAGCCTGATGCTCTTGTGAAGAATCCACGTCGTGAAGGTTTCCTATCTCAATACAGTGGGGATTCAGTTCCAACAGGAACTTTCAGATACATTTGGTCGGAGCCCTCAAGGTCCACCCCAACAGGTCTCCCGTGAGTGTAAACACCAGATCTGCATTGCAAGACTCTCTGTCCTGGAAGAAAACCATCAAGATTTCCAGTTATACCTTGTGGTCCACTTAATTCCTCAAGGTGTGTTTCAGACTTTAAGGATGTGTGTATGCCTCACCATCTCAACTTTCTTGTGTGGGGGAGCAATGAACATGTGGAGGAGTGTGCACACATATGGGGGAGTGTGCACACATATGGAGTAGTGTGCACACATATGGAGGAGTGTGCACACATATGGAGTAGTGTGCAAACATATGGAGTAGTGTGCACACATATGGAGTAGTGTGCACACATATGGAGGAGTGTGCACACATATGGAGTAGTGTGCACACATATGGAGGAGTGTGCACACATATGGAGTAGTGTGCACACATATGGAGGAGTGTGCACACATATGAAGGAGTGTGCACACATATGGAGTAGTGTGCACACATATGAAGGAGTGTGCACACATATGGGGGAGTGTGCACACATATGAAGGAGTGTGCACACATATGGAGGAGTGTGCACACATATGGAGGAGTGTGCACACATATGGAGGAGTGTGCACACATATGAAGGAGTGTGCACACATATGGAGGAGTGTGCACACATATGAAGGAGTGTGCACACATATGGAGGAGTGTGCACACATACGGGGGAGTGTGCACACATATGGAGGAGTGTGCACACATATGAAGGAGTGTGCACACATATGAAGGAGTGTGCACACATATGGAGGAGTGTGCACACATACGGGGGAGTGTGCACACATATGAAGGAGTGTGCACACATATGGAGGAGTGTGCACACATATGAAGGAGTGTGCACACATATGAAGGAGTGTGCACACATATGGAGGAGTGTGCACACATACGGGGGAGTGTGCACACATATGAAGGAGTGTGCACACATATGGAGGAGTGTGCACACATACGGGGGAGTGTGCACACATATGAAGGAGTGTGCACACATATGAAGGAGTGTGCACACATATGAAGGAGTGTGCACACATATGGAGGAGTGTGCACACATACGGGGGAGTGTGCACACATATGAAGGAGTGTGCACACATATGGAGGAGTGTGCACA